>NC_057795.1:197019618-197349455 GCF_018294505.1 Triticum aestivum
GGAGAAGAAGAAGAAGGAGAAGAAGAAGAAGGAGAAGAAGAAGAAGAAGGAGAAGAAGAAGAAGAAGAAGAAGGGGAAGAAGAAGAAGGAGAAGAAGAACAGAAGAAGGAGAAGGAGAAGAAGAAGAAGGAGAAGAAGAAGAAGGAGAAGAAGAAGAGGAGAAGAAGAAGAGGAGAAGAAGAAGGAGAAGAAGAAGAAGAAGAAGAACCAGCAGTAGGGCATTATGGGTTGATGAACTATTTCCTCTCTTGTAAAAAAAATACCTCTCTGTGTATATTGATATAGATGAACTATTTTGTTTGTATGCATGTCTTTGGAACAAGTAGCAGCGTAGGTCCGCTTGACTATAAGGAACTATTTATCCGCCTAGCTTTCTCTACTACTCCTTACAGTGATCGGTATGCAATGCATGTGTTAGTAGACATGACAGCTTGTCCATGGAAGTTGAACTACGATGACCGTCATGTTTCATATAGTGGCACTCGCAATTCCCACGACGCCGCTCCAACCCACGTCACCACGTCCCCCGACATGCACCTCACCCCTCTCGATCGCGCCGCCCCTCTGCCTTTGTGTGCATGACATGTGGGCCAGCTGAAATGCAGCGAGCATCAAGGTTCTACCACAGCCACACGTGATTCCCATGACGCCGCTCAAACCCATGACACCACACGTCCCCGACCTCGGCTCACCCCTCTCGGCCCCACCGCCACTCTACCTTCAGGAGCATGACATGTGGAGCAGCCACCTATCGGTTCCACTGAAGCTTAGTCCCGCGGGCCCCGAGAGGGAAATGTAACTCATGCGCCAGGCCTTGTGGTGCTACCGCTGCACGAACTCGTGCCAAACTCGAGTTTGTTTCTTACTAGCAAGATGCCCGTGCGTTGCACGAAACATAAAGATGCATTTGTATGAGTAGGTTATCTTGTGGGAGAAAAGGATGAACGAGGGAAGGCCTTATTTGCAAATGTGGAGAGGGGTGTGGGTATCCTTCTGCAAAATTACCATGATTTCCTTCCAAGGACATCTACGCCTCCTAGCACCCCGACATCCAGTTGTGGCACCCTCGCCACGGCCAGGCCACCACCGGCCGGTTCAACTCAAACGAGTGAGTTGCGAACGCCGCCGCGACAACGGCCGGTTGGGCATCTCAAACCACACTGATACCGCTTCCCCGTAGCTGACCTACGCTGGCATGTGGCCGCACGCTATTGAGCCATGTGTCAATGTACGATGGTAGGAATGCCTCCAGGCTCACTGGCTCAACTACGTAGAGTACATCACATTCGCTAACCGGTATCCGTTGAGCAGGTTCCTCCCGCCCACGTGCACATGCCTATACATATCCAGCATTCCAGCCTCGTCGCTGAGTGGTACATCCTCAGGATGGTGCAAGAGGTCAGAATCTCGATCCCAACTCGAGCTATGTGCCCCGGGTAGATCAGTGGCTCCCGCCCGAGCTCCCACCCGGTCGTCGTTGTTGTCACACCACTGACGATCGGGAGCAGCACTCTGCCGCTCATCCGGCGGTGTAAATGTCGTGCGGCACGTCACAATAGTCAAGCACCTCGACATGCGTCGACCGGGCAGAGACTTTTCTTGGCCATAAGATTCATGGTCTTGTCCAAGATCGTTGTGGTACTGCAGTCGAACATGTGAGTAAAATACTACGGGAGCAACTGCATGTGCATGGCCCAGATGTCGATGTTGGCATGGAGGAGGTGGTACTCACTGGCGCCGCAGCGTGCTACATGGCTTAGGCAGGCACCTGTTGCAACGCTTTGGTGTTGGCACCGGCATTTTCAATGCAGCTGATGATCTAGAGGAGTACGAGCAGGAAAGGAAAGGGTCTTGCATGCGTGTACAGATTCATGCAGGAAATTATTTCCTAGAAATACGGCCTGTGTTTACCTTTCTTTGAGGCTATAGATGGCCCACATGAGGAAATCTATTATAACCGTTGGATGAAGATTAGTGGTGCGGGAGTATGGATCAGAGCATGGGAGGGGAGCAGGCAAGCCTCATCCACCGACCTGCGCCTCACCCCTCTCGGTCCCACCGCCGCTCGGCTTTCATGAGAATGACATGTGGGCCAGGCGCATTTAAGGTCCATATGTCATTGACTCATAGGCCGGTGCACTAAGACACTGAAGCTCGGTCCCAAGGGCCCCGAGAGGGAAATGTCACTCCTGCGCCAGGCATCGTGTTGCTCCCGTAGTACGAACTCGTGCCAAACCCAGAATTTGTCTCTTACTACTACCAATGTGTCGGCCCGTGCATTGCAATGGATCCAAAGTATCTATTTAGTGGAGTGCACTATAAACACATTATCTATTTATTTTTCCCTAGCCTTTCCTAGCCATGCAACGAAGCCACATAAGCTTCATGGATGCCCCTCACATCATATTATTCATACTTCATTGACTGGAAAAAAAGATAAATCACCCAAAATAGGATCTTCCCTTTTTTTCCTACGATGATGTGCCATGCACGTACCTAGTTGTACAGTGGTAGTAATAGTTGTAGTACAAACTTCGTACTAGTTGGAGTAGTAGTACGGAGTGCTCCTACTCTATCAACGAGCCCCATCTGACACCAAATTTCTTGGCTTCCGTGCTATAGCTACATATTCCCCTCCTCGTTTCTGTTTTCCAATGCGACGGGCGGGGCGCAGTTTGCCGATAGTCGGTTTGCTCAACTGCGATCCCACGTGAAAGTCAAAATGCTAGGCAACACGCCTTCCCTAGCTATGTGGCATGCCGGATGGGCCGTGGAGTACTCCCGATTCCTGGGCGTGTAGGGGTGCGATGCGAACGCGGCACTCCTTTTTCTTTTACTAGCAAGGTGCCCATGAGTTGCGACGGATCCAAAGTAGAGTAGTACTTATTCACAAACTTGAAAGAAAACACTCTTGTTTTGAAATACATATATACCACTAAAAATATATTACTTTTCACTCAAAATATATTTCTCGGGCTGTTTTGATGGGGTGAGGGAGGGATGTGGTTGCTTTCAACATAATAAGGGGTTTTCTACAAATTGGAGCAGAGAAGTGGGCTACTGTTGCAAAAATGTCACAACTTACCTCACAGCCGTTAGATGCAGATCTAATGGTCAGAATTGACGGATGGAAGACACTCCACCATCACCAACTGAGTCTTTTATAGGAGTAGAGAAACATGTACAAATTGTAACAATTGGTTCCGCTCCTTGGCACGATCGATAGATAGAAATAATGATTGGAAATGCTAGGACGGGCCTTTTTCTGCCAGTTAAGCAGGGTAGTAGCTAGGTTGGCGCATCGTCGGTTTGGTCACATGTGGTTCGGCATGTTGTAGTGTTTCTAGCAAGATGCCCGTGCATTGCACGAAGCTGATGGAAAAGATAAGCACAACTTATAAATTCAGGGATGGAGTACTAGTTACAGTGACACATATAATTGCCTCAAAATGTGAGAAAAGGGATCGCACATGTCTGTATTGACTGATGAGAATGCAATAGCGCAATAAGAATTAAGGCCACGATGATGCAATCGCAGTGGTGGTTACAAGAGGAAAGAAGAAAGATGCATCCATCAACGTATGACCTCCTCCTCCTCGACTCAGTGCGCCGGGCCACAGACCAGCGGCTTAGGAGCGGCGGCTTTTGTGGCGAGGTCAAGGTGCTTCTCAACAAAGGCGACCAATGCTTCCAGCCGGTTGATGAAGGCCAATGTCGTAGCATCCTCACCGGCCTTGTAGATACCTATGTACATGACTTCCTTGTACACGTGGATGTGTAGGTCAACGAATTCTTGCAGGGGAGGCGCCTTGCGGTGGGCGCGACCTCCAGGTGAACATTCTTTGTTGTGTTTATGGGTAGTCATAGGGCCACCAGTACTTGAAAGAGGTTCTCGCCATGGAGGCCGATTAGGGTGGCAGGCAATGAGGATCCCGGGCGCGTGGGCTGGAGGAGTACGACGATGTCGTCCGCGAGCTTCTTGGCGATGATGAACTTGTTGATGGTGGCAACGATCATTTGGTCCAACTGAGAGTCGTAGCTGGCATCGATGATGGCCATGAACCAGTCGGTCACCAACACCGTCTGGAGATGATCCTCGGTGCCATGCCGCAGGCCGGCGTCGTGGACCATTTGGCACAACCGCTGGCCGCTTGCGCGCATCGCCGCCATGGGTCTGGAGTGAGCACTTTTGCGCTTAGTATAGGTGCTTAGGTGCGTATGATGTGGTAGATGCATTGGAATGGAGGGGCGCCTTTATATGAGTGCAAACTGCGTTGCATTCACATCGTGCTGCCTCTTTTCCCCGTCCTCCTCTCATTACTTCCCTCGTGCATTCAAGATGCTAATTGAAGGAGGATGCATCATTGGCCGTTCAACATTTCAGGAACCGCTACCCTCTCCCTTGTCTGGATTAAAGTTGTATATGGAACTATCCTAGTTTTACTAGTAGCTATCAAATTGAATACTAGTACTGCGCCGCCTGCTGCACACCCGGCTGAACACGCCTCTTCGCCTCCATCAAACGCCTCCGTTAAACCCGCATGCAAACCGAGAAACCTACTCTGGCCACATGTTCGTTCATGAGCGGTCCGGAATTAAACGCAACACCGGCCGAGCTCCTTCCGTCCACCCTCAGTTTAAGCGAGGCCAGACGCTGGCCAAGCTCGTACCGTTGGAGATGCTCTTATGCTGGAAATAATAGAGTCACATCCAATCCATTTGAGTTAATTGCGTGTATGATTCTCCGTCTATAAAAAGTTAATTGCATGTATAGTGTACATGACTTGCAGGGTGGCTACAGCTTCGTATAGAAAGTTAAAATGAAACAAATCCATCCTTAATCTTGTATTCTAAGTACTCTATGGGTTCCACTGTCAGTACAGTAACGAAAGAAGTATATATTAAATTATATAATATAAAATCTAAAGTTAAAGACAGAATTCGAATTCAAGTCATTGCGTTGCGAGCATCCGGCGCTAACCAGTCCAGCACATGTTCGTTGTAGACGATGTTGGAGATATGCCTCTATGTCTACTCTTATACTCACTCCGTTCCTAAATATTTGTCTTTTTCAGATTTCAAATGGACTACCACATACGGATGTGCATATAGATATATTTTAGAATTAGATTCACTCATTTTGCTCCGTATGTAGTCACTTGTTGAAATCTGTAAAAAGAAAAATATTTAGGAAGAGAGGGAGTAGAAAACAGAGTTGGTGATGATGGTGTGCCTACCATCCTGCAATATAGGCTGACGGATTTATATCTAACAGATAGGAAGGAAACTATGGCAATTTTGCAATAAGATACCCACACCCCTCTTCACATTTGCAAATAAGGCCTTCCCTCATTCATCCTTTCCTCTCACAAGATAAACTACTCATACAAATGCATCTTGATGTTCCGTGCAACGCACGGGCATCTAGCTAGTTTCTTTTAAGATAGTTACTATGATAATTGGTTGAAGTGATATATTTTATGTCTGCCCCGAATGATCTCAGATTCACTAGTAGTAACAAAGAAAAGGTTGCCTTGTTAATTAACAGAAAACAGGGTGAAAACTATCACATGAGGCCAGTAAAAACAAGGCACACTGGGTTCACCGCCATCATCACTGCAGCTGTGTGCGCGATAGAAGTCTACATATCGAGGCGGCTACAGAGATAAAGACGTATCGAGTGTGTGTGAGCGAGGCACAGAGACATGATAACCCACAAGTATAGGGGTCGCAACTGTTTTCGAGGGTAGAGTATTCAACCGAAATTTATTGATTCGACACAAGGGGAGCCAAAGAATATTCTCAAGTATTAGCAGTTGAGTTGTCAATTCAACCACACCTAGATAACTTAGTATCTGCAGCAAAGTATTTAGTAGCAAAGTAGTATGAGAGTAATGGTAACAGTGGTAAAAGTAACGATAGCAGTTTTGTAGTGATTGTAACAGTAGCAACGGAAAAGTAAATAAGCAAAGCACAATATGTGAAAAGCTCATAGGCATTGGATCAGTGATGGATAATTATGTCGGATGCGATTCCTCATGTAATAGTTATAACATAGGGTGACACAGAACTAGCTCCAGTTCATCAATGTAATGTAGGCATGTATTCCGAATATAGTCATACGTGCTATGGAAAAGAACTTGCATGACATCTTTTGTCCTACCCTCCCGTGGCAGCGGGATCCTAGTGGAAACTAAGGGATATTAAGGCCTCCTTTTAATAGAGTACCGGACCAAAGCATTAACACATAGTGAATACATGAACTCCTCAAACTACAGTCATCACCGAGAAGTATCCCGGTTATTGTCACTTCGGGATTGTCGGATCATAAAACATAATAGGTGACTATAGACTTGCAAGATACGATCAAGAACTCACATATATTCATGAAAACATAATAGGTTCAGATCTGAAATCATGGCACTCGGGCCCTAGTGACAAGCATTAAGCATAGCAAAGTCATAGCAACATCAATCTCAGAACATAGTGGATACTAGGGATCAAACCCTAACAAAACTAACTTGATTACATGGTAAATCTCATCCAACCCATCACCGTCTAGCAAGCCTACGATGAAATTACTCACGCACGGCGGTGAGCATCATGAAATTGGTGATGGAGGATGGTTGATGATGACGACGGCGACGAATCCCCCTCTCTGGAGCCCTGAATGGACTCCAGATCAGCCCTCCCGAGAGAGATTAGGGCTTGGCGGTGGCTCCATATCGTAAGACGTGATGAAACTTTCTCTCTGATTTTTTTCTCCACGAAATGGAATATATAGAGTTGGAGTTGAGGTCGGTGGAGCATCAGGGGTCCACGAGACAGGGGGCGCACCCAAGAGGAGGGGGCGCACCCTCCACCCTCGTGGACAAGGTGTGGCCCCCCTGGCATTGATTCTTTTGCCAGTATTTTTTATATTTTCCAAAAGTTATCTCCGTGGATTTTCAGGTCATTCCGAGAACTTTTGTTTTCTGCACAATAAACAACACCATGGTAGTTCTGCTGAAAACAATATTAGTCCAGGTTAGTTTCATTCAAATCATGCAAATTAGAGTCCAAAACAAGGGCAAAAGTGTTTGGAAAAGTAGATACGTTGGAGACGTATCAACTCCCCCAAGCTTAAGGCTTTTCTTGTCCTTAAGCAATTCAGTTGATAAATTGAAAGTGATAAAGAAAAACTTTTACAAACTCTGTTTGCTCTTGTTGTTGTAAATATGTAAAGCCAGCATTCAAGTTGTCAGCAAAGATTATAAACTAACCATATTCACAATAACACTTAGGTCTCATGTTTACTCATATCAATGGCATAATCAGCTAGCGAGCAATAATAATAAAACTCGGATGACAACACTTTCTCAAAACAATCATAATATGATATAACAAGATGGTATCTCGCTAGCCCTTTCCAAGACCGCAAAACATAAATGCAGAGCACCTTTAAAGATCAAGGACTAACTAAACATTGTAATTCATGGTAAAAGAGATCCAGTCAAGTCATACCCAATATAAACTAATAGTAATGAATGCAAATGACAGTGTGCTCTCTAGTGGGTGCTTTTTAATAAGAGGGCGATGACTCGACATAAAAGTAAATAGATAGGCCCTTCGCAGAGGGAAGCAGGGATTGTAGAGGTGCCAGAGCTCGATTTTAAAATAGAGATGAATAACATTTTGGGCGGTATACTTTCACTGTCAACACAACAACTATGAGATGGCGATATCTTCCATGCTACATACATTATAGGCGGTTCCCAAACAGAATGGTAAAAGTTTATACACCCCCACCACCAACAAGCATCAATCCATGGCTTGCTTGAAACAACGAGTGCCTCCAACTAGCAACAGCCCTGGGGGAGTTTTGTTTAATTATTTTGATTTGCTTTGATCTTTTTGATCATGGGACTGGGCATCCCGGTTACTAGCCATTTTCTCATGAATGAGGAGCGGAGTCCACTCCTCTTGATAATAACCCACCTAGCATATAAGATACATATAGCCCTAGTTGAAACATGAGCTGCTCGAGCATAGAAAACAGAATTTCATTTGAAGGTTTGGAGTTTGGCACATACAAATTTACTTGGAACGGCAGGTAGATACCGCATATAGGAAGGCATGGTGGACTTATATGGAATAATTTTGGGGTTTATGGAGTTTGGATTCACAAGTAGTATTCCCGCTTAGTACAGGTAAAGGCTAGCAAATGTAGCGACCAGACCTCAAACAGTCTAATCTCTGTGCTCAATGTCATCCCTGGATCAGTAATGCTGACACCACACAGTACTTGGAGGATTTATAACAGAGTAGCATTCACACACTTATTACATCGAATGTCTCAAAAGAGAACTTATTGAAATAAATATGGCTTAAGGCCATCTAAAATCGATAACAGCGGAAGGCTTGAAAGATAAGCGAGTCCATCAACTCCAACGGCATCACTGAGTATAGAACCACGACCTAAAAGCATCTTACTCGTCGTCTGAAAAGTCTGCAACATGAAACATTGCAGCCCGAAAATGGGTTAGCACATGGAATATGCTGGCAATGTAACACATAGAGAATAACAATGGAATAAGCTATACTACATGCATATATGGCTGGTGGAAAAGCTCTATGGTTATAGTTTTTGCATAAAGCCAATTTTTCCCTACTGCAAAGGAATAAATTTATTTAACTATCATGGTGGTTATTAAACATTGAGAATGGTTGACAGCATTCTCAATCCCAATTAAAAGTACTCATTAACATCCCAACAATATTAATTAGAAGTAACATGATGAGATTCACATGATATCCAAGTTCTAGATACTCAAGATGTCCATAACCGGGGACACGGCTAACCATGATTAGTTTATACACTCTGCAGAGGTTTGCGCACTTTTCCCCACATGACTCGATCTCCTCCGTTTGGTTTCTCGCACTACATGGTGTTTGAGAAACGGATGACCGAGACATAGCCTTTCAGAAGCACTTGCACCTTACGTAAGGGGTAGACCATACCAACCTACATCCCCTACATCTGCTAGTCCACCCCGTAAGAGTTCGCACAACTTAGTCAACTATGCTAGAGCCCATAATAGCATGTGGCTGCACATGGAAGTTTCTAGTTTGAATAATCTCATGATCCCTTTGAGCCTGGGTGGCGGTCCGAAGAAATACAGGCAAGTCCTGATAGAAACCAGGTGCCTCAATCCACCCAGATGTGTGTTTAAGTTGCCACCTTAAATAAACCATTAATTAACAATCTCACATCTGTCATGGAAATTCACTCACCCAATCCACGTCTACTAGCATAGCATGGCATAATAAGCAAACGTAGAAGTAACTCCCAAAGGTTTGATAATAAAACAGGTAATAGGTACTACCTCATCTACTTCACATCCCACAATTTAATTAGATCCTAATCATGCAATGTTTGAGGATTGATCTAATGCATAAAACTGGGTAGTAGAAAAGGTATGATCAAAGTGTTACTTGCCTTGCTGATGATCCGCGAAACCTAGAGACTCGAAGTAACAGGCGGCGCACTCCGGGTATTCTATCGCAGACAAACAAACAAGCATACAATAAGTACTCATCTAATGCACAGGTAAAACTCGAATAAAAGATCTAACCAGAATGTTCAACTTAAGAACTCCGGTTTGCAAAAAGAAACAAATCAAACAAAGCAACGAAAGTCAAACGGCGAAAGAAAACAGCTTCGTTTTACTAATCTGGATCTAAGTCAAATTTTACAGAAGAAAAAACTTGTTTAAGTAGATTATTCAAAAAGATGGGTTCGAGACGAAACTCCAGGCACTTGAATCGCCTGGCTCCGATAAACGAGCTAAAAGTTATACTAAAACGAAAATTAGATCAGGAATCGCGATCAGAAAAATCGCGGATTAAATCCGAGAAAAAGAAAAACGACGAACGGGTTAACGAACGAACGTTCGTTAACTAAAGTAATCTGACGAATACGTTCGTTAAAACGAACGAACGAGCGAACACTCGCTAATTAAACTAAACCGAAAAATAAAAACCGATCTAATAAAAAAAACCAAAACTTAAAAAAACAAAAATAAACCGATGGAAAACCGATCGGTTTTCTAAAAAAACGGAACGGAAGTCGAGGCGGCGGCGAACCTCGGCAAGCGAGCGGGCAGCGGGGTCGGCGGGGTCCGACGAGGCTCCGGCGGCGGCGGCGGCGAATCTGGCGGCGGCGGCGTTAGGGTTAGGGTTCGGCGCGGGTGTGGGCCGGCGGCGGCGGATCGGGCTGGCGGGGCGGGGCGGCTGGGCCTGGGGGGCGCCGGGGTGGCGCTTTATATAGTGCCCCCCGAGCGGAGTCCCGCTCGGGCACGGCCCAGAGGCGGTTTGTGTTTTTTTTAAATAATAATTCCGCGCAGAAGAAAAATAAAAATAAATACTTAACAGACTCCAAAAATCCCGAAATAAATTTTCCCCAGCTTCTAAAATCTAGCCGGACAGGATGAACATTTATTTGGGACCTAAATGCAATTTTGAAAAACGCGCATTTTTCTAAATCCAAATAAAAAGCGAAAAACTCCAAAATAAATCTTATTTGATTTTTTTATTAAATCTTTATTATTTCGTTCTTTTGGGAAAGTCATTTTATTCCCTCTCTGAAATTTTGGTAGTAGAAATAATTGAAGATAAAATAAATAAAATCAAATGATCCTATTTTCAAAATTTGAGAAAACTCAAATATGAAAATAACGAAATCCCCAACTCTCTCCGTGGGTCCTTGAGTTGCGTAGAATTTTCTAGGATCGAGCCAACAATGCAACAAAAATATGATATGCAATGATGATCTATGTATAACATTCCAAATTGAAAATTTGGGATGTTACAAACCTGCCCCCCTTAAGATGAATCTCGCCCTCGAGATTCGGGTTGGCTAGCAAATAGGTGAGGGTGGGCCTTGAGCAAATCTTCCTCTCGCTCCCAGGTGGCTTCCTCCTCGGTGTGGTGGCTCCACTGAACTTTGCAAAATTTGATAACCTTACTGCGGGTAACTCGGCTGGCATACTCCAGAATCTTAACTGGTTTCTCTTCATAAGTCAAATCATCTTTCAACTGAATCGCTTCCAGTGGCATTGTATCTCTCAATGGTATATCAGCCATCTCTGCGTGACACTTCTTCAACTATGAAACATGGAACACATCGTGAACTCCTGACAATCCCTCAGGTAATTCCAACTTGTATGCTACTTCTCCCATGCGCTCCAAAACTTTGTATGGCCCCACAAAACGTGGCGCTAATTTTCCTTTAACTCCAAAATGCTTAACTCCTCGAAGTGGAGATACTCGAAGATAAACTCTGTCCTCGACTTCATATTCTGTCCCCTTGCGTTTTGAATCTGCATAGCTCTTCTACCTTGACTGAGCTACCTTGAGCCTATCGCGAATCAACTTTACTTTCTGTTCAGACACCTTAATCAAATCCGGTCCAAATAACTGGCGGTCTCCAATCTCATCCCACAACAACGGGGTTCTGCACCTCCTTCCGTACAAGGCTTCGAAAGGGGCCATCTTCAAACTGGATTGATAACTATTGTTGTAAGAAGACTCCGCGTATGGCAAGTTGTCATCCCAACTTGATCCATAATCCAAAACACAAGCTCTAAGCATATCCTCCAAAATCTGATTGACTCTCTCGGTCTATCCATCTGTCTGGGGATGGAAAGCTGTGCTAAACTCCAGCCTGGTTCCTAATGTTCCGTGCAACTGCTTCCAGAACTTTGAGGTGAATTGGGTTCCTCTATCTGATACGATACTCCTCGGAACTCCATGCAAACATACAATCCTTGTCATGTATATCTTAGCCAATTTGGCACTACTGTAGGTAGTCTTTACTGGGATGAAATGAGCTACCTTTGTCAAACGATCGACTACAACCCAAATCGAGTCATAGCCTGAACGAGTCCTGGGCAATCCCGTGATGAAATCCATGCCTAGTTTATCCCACTTCCATTCGGGTATAGGCAATGGCTGTAACAATCCCGCTGGCTTCTGATGTTCTTCCTTCACCCTCTGACATACATCACAAACTGCTACATACTCTACAATATCCTTCTTCATTCCGGTCCACCAGAAAGTTTCCTTCAAATCCAAATATATCTTCGTATTTCTGGGGTGAATCGAATATGGTGAATCATGTGCCTCTTGCAGAATCAACTTCCTAATCTCCGGATTATTGGGCACATAAACACGGTCCTCAAACCATAAGGTATCATGCTCATCCTCACGAAATCCTTTAGCCTTTCCCTTGCTCATCCGTTCCTTGATGGAAGCAACTTCCTTATCTGCCTTTTGAGCTTCTCTGATTTTATCCATCAAAGTAGACTAAATCTCCAATGCTGCTACATAGCCTCTCGGAACTATTTCCAAACATAATTCATGAAGATCCTCGGCTAACTCCTTGGGTATTCCTCCCGTCATTAGTGTATTGACATCGCTCTTGCGGCTCAACGCGTCTGCTACAGCGTTAGCCTTCCCGGGGTGATAATGCAATCTCATATCATAATCCTTAATAAGTTCCAACCATCTCCTCTGCCTGAGATTTAACTCCTTCTGCGTGAAGATGTACTTCAAACTCTTGTGATCCGTGTACACCTCACAGTGATTTCCAATGAGAAAATGTCTCCATGTTTTCAGTGCGTGCACTACGGCTGCTAACTCCAAATCATGAGTAGCATAATTCAACTCATGAGGCTTAAGTTGTCGTGAAGCATACGAAACAACTCTTCCCTCCTGCATAAGCACTGCTCCAAGTCCTCGACGTGAAGCGTCGCAATACACTTCATAATCCTTGGTTTGATCTGGCAGAATTAATACTGGTGAGGTAACCAAACGTTTCTTCAACTCCTGGAAACTAGCCTCACACTCCTCAGTCCAAATGAACTTAGTATCCTTCTTCAACAATTCTGTCATAGGCTTCGCAATCTTCGAGAAATTTTCAATGAACCTCCGGTAGTATCCTGCGAGTCCAAGGAAACTCCTGATCTCTCCAACTGTTGTTGGTGCTTCCCAGTTTGTCACAGTGACAACTTTAGTGGGGTCTACTGCGATACCTTCTCCGGATATAACATGTCCGAGAAATCCTACTTCCTTCAACCAAAACTCACACTTGCTGAACTTGGCGTATAGCTGATGTTCTCTGAGCTTCTCGAGTACCAAACGCAAGTGCTCCTTGTGTTCCTCTTCATTCTTCGAGTAAACCAAAATATCATCAATGAACACCACGACGAACTTATCCAAAAACTCCATAAACACCTTGTTCATCATGTTCATAAAATAGGCTGGGGCGTTAGTCAGACCAAATGACATAACGGTATACTCATACAGCCCATACCTGGTGGTAAAAGCCGTCTTCGGTATATCTTGCTCCCGAATCTTCAACTGATGGTACCCTGATCGCAAATCGATCTTGGAAAACACCTTAGCTCCTTGCAACCGATCAAACAGATCGTTGATCATTGGTAGTGGGTACTTGTTCTTGATTGTTACTTCATTCAATCCGCGATAATCAACAACCATTCTTAACGATCCATCTTTCTTCTCCACCAGAAGTACTGGCGATCCCCCTAACTTTGGGGTAAAGCGTGGCTTCTGCTGAGCTCCAGAATTGTACTTCCCCTGTGCATACTTCCTCTTACGATTGTCAATCTACTGCTGCTTCCCCTCAATCATAAGAGCACGATCTACTAACTCCTGGTAGCTATTGAAAGTGGCTACCATCAACTGCATGCTCAGCTCATCATTCAGTCCTTCTAGAAACTTCTCCTGCTTAGCTGCATCCGTAGCAACGTCATCTGGGGCATAACGTGCTAGCTTACTAAAATCATCCACATACTGGCCAACTGTCCGTCCTCCTTGGCGTAAGTTGCGAAACTCACTCTTCTTCATGGCCATAGCTCCTACTGAAACATGGGCAGTACGGAAAGCTTGCTGAAACTGATTCCATGTGACAGTGTCTATAGGGTAAGTGGCTGTAAAATTCTCCCACCATGCTGCTGCGGGTCCGTCAAGCTAATGTGCGGCAAACTTCACCTTTTCTCCATCCGTGCATCCTGCTGTGGTCAACTCCCTCCCTATCTTACGGAACCAATCATCTGCTACTATCGGCTTGGTGCTACTGGAAAACACCGGCGGATTCAACCTTAAGAAACGTGCCAGATGGTCAACAGGCGGTGGTGGTGGTGGGTTGTTGTTGTTGTTGCCTTGGTTCTGTACCAATGTTTGAATCAAGGTATTCTGCTGCTGAATCAACTGAGTGATCTCTGGCGGGAAAACAAACTCGGGGTCGCGTCTCGGAGGCATCTGAGGGTTTAGAGGGGAGAGGAAAGTTAAGAATAGAATGAGGTCTAGTGAGATAACACTACCCATATGCACATGAGACAAAAACACACAATATCATTCCAATCAATTCAAACAAGGGCATACAACGGTCTAACTATCGTTACAAAAGTGCTTGGACTAAAACTAATTAAATGGTGGAAAATTCTACTACTGTTATGGTGGTTAACTAGAAAAAGTGCTCTGATGCAGATTCCATGATATCTGCTCCAGCTTCGTCAACATAGTCGTCATCGGTGTCGTCGGGATCCGAATTGGTGTCGTCGATGATGATATAATTATCTGGACAAGTAGGTTCATCCTCTTCTCCTCTGGGTGCTGATCCTCCCATGAATACTCCAATCTTCTCCTTAAGGTCACCGTTCTGTCTTACTAGAGCGATGATTTCGTCCATATAGTCTTTACGTGTAGCCTTGAGTTCTTCTTCTAGCTCCTTGATCTTGGGCATAGCCTTCTGTAGTTCCTCCATATCTGCGCACATCTGATTATCCTGGCGTCGGATGTGTTGGTTTAACTCCTGAATATAAGCTGCGATTGATCTGTCCTTCCTGGTGGTGATCATCTCCCAATGCTCATCTCGGCGCCGACAAATCTGGTAGATAGTATTCTTGAGGTCATTGTGGTAAACTTCTCCAATTCGTCCCATGGCGATGTGAGCTGCCATGCTCTTTCCTAGGCTCCATGTTGGTACATCAAAGGTAAACTCTATTGGCTCTGTGACTGGTGCAAATGTCCTTCCTGGAATGTAGACTTGAATCCTCCAGCACTCCTCTTCGGGTAAAGTGGCGTTGAAAGTCCCGGTGAAGCTTGGTACTCCTATGTTCAAGTATCTAGTGGCTTCCTTCAAGTGATATCCGAAAGGTGAATTCTCATCTGGTTGTGTGAACTTGATCCTTGCATCCGCCATCCCAAAGAATAGAAAAGATGAGGAGTCAGAAATGAGAAGAAAGAGTAGTGATCTAGGGCTTAAGCTTAGTGGTCGTGTCCTACAGTCAGCGTGTGCTCTGATACCACCTTTGTAGCGACCAGACCTCAAACAATCTGATCTTTGTGCTCAGTGTCATCCCTGGATCAATAATGCTGACACCAAACAGTACTTGGAGGATTTATAACAGAGTAGCAATCACACACTTATTACATCGAATGTCTCAAAAGAGAACTTGTTGAAATAAATATGGCTTAAGACCATCTAAAATCGATAACAGCGGAAGGCTTGAAAGATAAGCGAGTCCATCAACTCCAACGGCATCACTGAGTATAGAACCACGACCTAAAAGCATCTTACTCGTCGTTTGAAAAGTCTGCAACATGAAACGTTGCAGCCCGAAAACGGGTCAGCACATGGAATATGCTGGCAATGTAACACATAGAGAATAACAATGGAATAAGCTATACTACATGCATATATGGCTGGTGGAAAAGCTCTATGGTTACAGTTTTTGCATAAAGCCAATTTTTCCCTACTGCAAAGGGATAAATTTATTTAACTATTATGGTGGTTGTTAAACATTGAGAATGGTTGACAGCATTCTCAATCCCAATTAAAAGTACTCATTAACATCCCAACAATATTAATTAGAAGTAACATGATGAGATTCACATGATATCCAAGTTCTAGATACTCAAGATGTCCATAACCGGGGACACGGCTAACCATGATTAGTTTATACACTCTCCAGAGGTTTGCGCACTTTTCCCCACATGACTCGATCTCCTTCGTTTGGTTTCTCGCACTACATGGTGTTTGAGAAATGGATGACCGAGACATAGCCTTTCAGAAGCACTTGCACCTTACGTAAGGGGCAGACCGTACCAACCTACATCCCCTACATCTGCTAGTCCACCCCGTAAGAGTTCGCACAACTTAGTCAACTATGCTAGAGCCCATAATAGCATGTGGCTGCACATGGAAGTTTCTAGTTTGAATAATCTCATGATCCCTTTGAGCCTGGGTGGCGGTCCGAAGAAATACAGGCAAGTCCTGATAGAAACCAGGTGCCTCAATCCACCCAGATGTGTGTTTAAGTTGCCACCTTAAATAAACCATTAATTAACAATCTCACATCTGTCATGGAAATTCACTCACCCAATCCACGTCTACTAGCATAGCATGTCATAATAAGAAAACGTAGAAGTAACTCCCAAAGGTTTGATAATAAAACAGGTAATAGGTACTACCTCATCTACTTCACATCCCACAATTTAATTAGATCCTAATCATGCAATGTTTGAGGATTGATCTAATGCATAAAACTAGGTAGTAGAAAAGGTATGATCAAAGTGTTACTTGCCTTGCTGATGATCCGCGAAACCTAGAGACTCGAAGTAACAGGCGGCGCACTCCGGGTATTCTATCGCAGACAAACAAACAAGCATACAATAAGTACTCATCTAATGCACAAGTAAAACTCGAATAAAAGATCTAACCAGAATGTTCAACTTAAGAACTCCGGTTTGCAAAAAGAAACAAATCAAACAAAGCAACGAAAGTCAAACGGCGAAAGAAAACATTTTCATTTTACTAATCTGGATCTAAGTCAAATTTTACAGAAGCAAAAACTTGTTTAAGTAGATTATACAGAAAGAGGGTTTCGAGACGAAACTCCACGCGCTTGAATCGCCTAATTCCGATAAACGAGCGAAAAGTTATACTAAAACGAAAATCGGATAAGGAATCGCGATCAAAAAAATCGCGGATTAAATCCGAGAAAAAGAAAAACGACGAACGGGTTAACGAACGAACGTTCGTTAACTAAACTAATCTGACGAATACGTTCGTTTAAACGAACGAACGAGCGAACGCTCGCTAATTAAACTAAACCGAAAAATAAAAACCAATCTAATAAAAAAACCAAAACTTAAAAAAACCGAAAATAAGCCGACGGAAAATTGATCGGTTTTCTAAAAAAACGGCACGGAAGTCGAGGCGGCGGCGAACCTCGGCGAGCGTGCGGGCGGCGGGGTCTGCGGGGTCCGGCGAGGCTCCGGCGGCGGCTGGCGGCGACGGCTGGCGGCGGCGGCGGATCTGGCGGCGGCGGCGTTAGGGTTAGGGTTCGACGCGGGTGTGGGCCGGCGACGGCGGATCGGGCTGGCGGGGCGGGGCGGCTGGGCCGGGGGGGGGGGCGCCGGGGTGGCGCTTTATATAGTGCCCCCCGAGCGGAGTCCCGCTCGGGCACGGCCCAGAGGCGGTTCGCGTTTTTTTTAAATAATAATTTTGCGCAGAATAAAAATAAAAAGAAATACTAAACGGACTCCAAAAATCCCGAAATAAATTTTCCCCGGCTTCTAAAATCAAGCCGGACAAGATGAACATTTATTTGGGGCCTAAATGCAATTTTGAAAAATGCGCATTTTTCTAAATCCAAATAAAAAGCAAAAAACTCCAAAATAAATCTTATTTGATTTTTTTATTAAATCTTTATTATTTCTTTCTTTTGGAAAAGTCATTTTATTCCCTCTCTGAAATTTTGATAGTAGAAATAATTGAAGATAAAATAAATAAAATCAAATGATCCTATTTTCAAAATTTGAGAAAACTCAAATATGAAAATAACGAAATCCCCAACTCTCTCCGTGGGTCCTTGAGTTGCGCAGAATTTTCTAGGATTGAGCCAACAATGCAACAAAAATATGATATGCAATGATGATCTATGTATAACATTCCAAATTGAAAATTTGGGATGTTACAGCAAATGACTGGGAAGCGACAAACTGAGAGAGCGACAACAGTCATGAACATGCATTAAAATTAATCTACACCAAGTGCAAGCATGAATAGGATATAATCCACCATGAACATAAATATCGTGGAGGCTATGTTGATTTGTTTCAACTACATGCGTGAACATGTGCCAAGTCAAGTCACTCGAGTCATTCAAAGGAGGATACCATCCTATCATACCACATCACAATCATTTTAATAGCATGTTGGCATGCAAGGTAAATCATTATAAGCTCCCATCTAATTAAGCATGGCATAAGTAACTATGATCTCTAATTTCATTGCAAACATGTTTATTCATAATAGGAACGATGAACTCATCATATTTACAAACACATACCAGCTTCTCTCATCTCAATCAGTCCATCATATATTGTCATTATTGCCTTTCACTTGCACGACCAAACGGTGTGTATAATAATAATAGTGCATGTGCCTTGGACTAAGCTGGAATCTGCAACATTCAATTCAAGAGAGAAGACAAAGTAATATGGCCTCTAAGTTAAATCAACAATCATGCATATGAGAGCCACTAAACATTTTCATTATGGTCTTCTACTCTAGACCCCCAAAGGAAAGAAAAGAAATAAAACTATTTACACGGGAAAGCTTCCAACAAAAAAAAAGAAAAATGAGAAATCTTTTTGGGTTTTCTTTTTAATTACTACCACAAGCATGGCAATTAAACTAACTAATTTTTTGGTTTTCTTAA
Source organism: Triticum aestivum (assembly GCF_018294505.1). Taxonomy (NCBI): domain Eukaryota; kingdom Viridiplantae; phylum Streptophyta; class Magnoliopsida; order Poales; family Poaceae; genus Triticum; species Triticum aestivum. The sequence goes on from NC_057795.1 coordinate 197,038,410, forward strand.
GGTTTATCAAACACACAAGAAGAAAGTTAGAAAAAGAAATTTAAACTAGCATGGATAATACAATGAAAGAGTATGAGCACCGACGACTAGAATAGTGTGTGAACATGAATGTAAAGTCGGTGAGAAATACATACTCCCCCAAGCTTAGGCTTTTGTCCTAAGTTGGTCTATGGCCATGGATAACGGCTACTCTCCCCGGTGTACTGAGGAGTGTCATCGGGGTACCACTGGCTAGCGATCTCCTCCGGATTCCACTGATAAGATGATGGACGATAAGGGTCAAGTGGTGCTTTCGGCTCAGGCTCTGGAGCTGATGTCTGGCCTCGATCCGCGTACACTGCTTCCGGCGAGACAAGGTAATGGTCTGCAGTTAAATCAAACAACAAAGGCGTAGGTAGGGTAATAATCTCATTGTGTTTCTTATTAAATCTCAGGTTATATAGAAGCATCTTATCTTCGTTGTCAACAATAAACTCATGCACTACCATGCTCCTGTAATCTAAAAAGGAAAGAGGCAGCAGTGTCTCCTCTTTCTCATAATGCCTAATAGGTATCTCAAAATGTTCAGCAAGGCGTGCAGCATAGATACCTCCAAAGATGGGGCCCTTTATACGGTTCAGGCTTAACCGTTTAGCAATAACGGCACCCATACTAAAAGTGTTGTCACCAAACAAGGCATGGAACAGAATAACAATATTAGGAACACTGAAGTTTCCACTATTTCCACGACCAATTAAGCATCGACTAGCAAATATGGCAAAGTAGCGTAAAACAGGAAAATGTATGCTAGTGATTCTCGCATCGAAACCCTTCCTTGAATCCCCTACAGTAATAGTGTTAACAAAACCATCCACATCTTTACGATGTGGTTCATCTAAGCTGCTCTCAAAGGGTATTCTACAAACCGTGCAAAAATTGTGTAATGACATTTCCTTAGCCTCATCATATAAATGAAAAGATACTGAAGGAGGTGAATTCTTAGGATAATAGTAAAAGTTTTGCACGAAAGTATTGGTGAGTAAGAGATACTGATTGATCCGGTTGTGGAGGAAGTCGGTGAGGCCCGCATTTTCAACCAAAGAATAAAAGTCTTCATAAATCCCGGCTGCTCTCAGGAGATTATCACATGGCCACTCACAAGGCCTTACTTCCGCTACGCGAGGAAGATTACACTTGGCCTTTTCTTTCTCCTTAGCTTGTTTATCCTTGGAACCTTGGCTAGAAGAGCCCCTCAATAATCTCCTTATCATTTTTTGAAAATTTCTGAAATTTTTAGTAACTTCAAAATAAAGGTGAATCAAACTAAACAAGATTGATAGCAACTACTCCCACAAGTGCCTAGAGCCTATATCATGCATTAGAATTACTTGGGACCTCATAAATTTGACATGCAAGCTCAAGAACAGGGTCACCTATGCAACAAAAATTTGCAATGAATAAAGCACTAGAACAAAAACTAATTGGACCAATGGAGGAGTAAAATACCAAGCAACAATCTCCCAAAGCAGTTTTGTGAAAATGGAGCTTTGAGCAAGGAGGTCGAAAATCGCAGCAAAATGAGCTAGAACTCGTGCTTGAGCTGGATGGGGATTTTTTTGGGAGGAAGATGGAGTGTGTGGGTGCAGGAATAAGTGGAGGGGGCCCACCGTGGGCCCATGAGACAGGGGGAGTGGGTGGGCCCTCCACCCTCGTGGCCAGGTGCTTGCCCCCTGCTGTGTTTTCAGTGCCTAAAATCCTCAAATAATCCATAAAAAATCATACTAATCTTGCAGGGCGTTTGGAGCACTTTTATTTTCTTGGATATTTTTTATTGCATGGATAATTCAGAAAATAGACAGATAATACTATTTTTGCTTTATTTATTCTAAATAACAGAAAGTAAAAAGAGGGTATAGAAGGTTGGCGCCTTCTTGTTTCATCCATCTCATGATCATCAAAATGAATCCACTAACAAGGTTGATCAAGTCTTGTTAACAAACTCATCCCGAATAACATGGAACAGGAGAAATTTCGAATAACACTAGGTTACCTCAACGGGGATATGCACATCCCCAACAATAAGAATATCATACTTTTTCTTGACAGTAGGAAGAGGAAATTCAAAACCTCCAATAATAATAGTTGGAACTTTTCCAATAGAATTGATGATATGAACTTGAGGTTGTTTCCTCGGAAAGTGTACCGTATGCTCATTACCATTAACATGAAAAGTGACATTGCCTTTGTTGCAATCAATAACAGCCCCTGCAGTATTCAAAAAGGGTCTACCAAGGATATTCGACATACTATAGTCCTCGGGAATATCAAGAATAACAAAGTCCGTTAAGATAGTGACATTTGCAACCACAACAGGCACATCCTCACAAATACCGACAGGTATGGCAGTTGATTTATCAGCCATTTGCAAAGATATTTCAGTAGGTGTCAAATTATTCAATTTAAGTCTACGATATAAAGAGAGAGGCATAACACTAACACCGGCTCCAAGATCACATAAAGCAGTTTTAACATAGTTTCTTTTAATGGAGCATGGTATAGTTGGTACCCTAGATCTCCAAGTTTCTTTGGTATTCCACCTTTAAAAGTGTAATTAGCAAGCATGGTGGAAATTTCAGCTTCCGGTATCTTTCTTTTATTTGTGATGATATCCTTCATATATTTAGCATAAGGATTTAATTTAAGCATATCAGTTAAGCGCATACGTAAGAAGATAGGTCTAATCATTTCAGCAAAGTGCTCAAAATCCTCATCATCCTTTGTCTTGGATGGTTTAGGAGGGAAGGGCATGGGTTTCTGAACCCATGGTTCTCTTTCTTTACCGTGCTTCCTAGCAACAAAATCTCTCTTATCATAACGTTGATTCTTTGATTGTGTGTCATCAAGATCAGCAGCAGATTCAATCTCTACATCATTATTATTGCTAGGTTGAGCATCAACATGAACATTATCATTAACATTATCACTAGGTTCATGTTCATCACCTGATTGTGTTTCAGCATCAGAAATAGAAATATCATTGGGATTCTCAGGTGTGTCTACAACAGGTTCACTAGAAGCATGCAAAGTCCTATCATTTTTATTTTTCTTCTTCTTAGAAGAAATAGGTGCCTCTAAATTATCTCTCTGAGAATCCTGCTCGATTCTCTTAGGGTGGCCTTCAGGATACAAAGGTTCCTGAGTCATTCTACCAGTTCTAGTAGCCACTCTAAAAGCAAAATCATGCTTATTATTTAATTCATCGAGCAAATCACTTTGAGCTTTAAGTACTTGCTCTGCTTGAGTGGTAACCATAGAAGCATATTTGCTAATGAGTTTAAGTTCACCTTTAACTCTAGCCATATAATCACTCAAGCATCCTATCTCGAAAGCATTGTTCTTTAATTCTCTACCAACATAAGCATTAAAACTTTCTCGTCTAGCCATAAAATCATCAAATTCATCTAAGCATTGGCTATGAAATTTAGTAGACGGAGATTCAACTTTATCATATCTATAGAGAGAATTTACCTTTACTACCTGTGTCAGGTTATCAAGACCATGTATTTCTTCAATAGGAGGTAAATTCTTAACATCTTCAGCTTTGATACCTTTTTCTTTCATTGATTTCTTTGCCTCTTGCATATCTTCAGGACTGAGAAATAGAACACCGCTCTTCTTCGGAGTTGGTTTAGGAATAGGCTCAGGAGCTGGCTCAGGAGTTGGCTAAATTGGCTCAGGAATTGGCTCAGGAAGAGTCCAATTATTTTCATTAGTCAACATATTATTCAATAGTAATCCGGCTTGGTCGACTGTTCTTTCCCTGAAAACACAACCAGCACAACTATCCAAGTAGTCCTTGGAAGCATCCATTAGTCCATTATAAAAGATATCAAGTATTTCATTTTTCTTAAGAGGAGGAGAAGCCTCTCCCAAGCTTGTGGGAGACTCTCTTCTTCGATTTGCACAAAATTATATATTCCCGCAAGGCAGCTTGTTTCTTATGAGCAGGGAAATATTTAGCAGAGAAGTAATAGATCATATCCTGGGGACTACGCACACAACCAGGATCAAGAGAATTAAACCAAGTTTTAGCATCACCCTTTAATGAGAATGGATATATATTAAGGATATAGTAATAGCAAGACTTCTCATCATTAGTAAACAGGGTGGCTATATCATTTAACTTGGTAAGATGTGCCACAACAGTTTCAGATTCATAGCCATAAAAAGGATCAGATTCAACCAAAGTAATTATTTCACGATCAACAGAGAATTCATAATACTTATTAGTAACAAAGATAGGTGAAGTAGCAAAAGCAAGGTCATATTTTGTTCTAGCATTCAAAGTTTTCTATTTAAGTTTGGCTAGTAATTTCTTAAGATCAGATCTATCATTGCAAGCAAAAAGATCTCTAGCAGTTTCTTCATCCATAACATAACCCTCAGGAACAACAGACAATTCATAATTAGGGGGAGAACCTTCATCATCACTATCATCAATTATTTCATCTTCAATAATTTCATTCTCTCTAACCCTAGCAAGTTGTTCATCAAGATATTCACCAAATGGCAAAGTACTATCAAGCACAGAAGTAGTTTCATCATAAGTATCATGCATAGCAGAAGTGGCATCATCAATAACATGCGACATATCAGAATTCATAACAGTAGCAGGTTTAGGAGTCGCAAGCTTACTCATAACAGAAGGAGAATCTAGTGCAGAGCTAGATGGCAGTTCCTTACCTCCCCTCGTAGTTGAGGGAAAAATCTTAGTTCTTGCGTCTTTCAAGTTCCTCATAGTGATTAGCAGATATAAATCCCAAGTGACTCAAAGAACAGAGCTATGCTCCCCGGCAACGGCGCCAGAAATTAGTCTTGATAACCCACAAGTACAGGGGATCGCAGCAGTTTTCGAGGGTAGAGTATTCAACCAAAATTTATTGATTCGACACAAGGGGAGCCAAAGAATATTATCAAGTATTAGCAATTGAGTTGTAATTCAACCACACCTGGATAACTTAGTATCTGCAGCAAAGTATTTAGTAGCAAAGTAGTATGATAGTAATGGTAACAGTGGTAAAAGTAACGATAGCAGTTTTGTAGTGATTGTAACAGTAGCAACGGAAAAGTAAATAAGCAAAGCACAATATGTGAAAAGCTCGTAGGCATTGGATCAGTGATGGATAATTATGTCGGATGCGATTCCTCATGTAATAGTTATAACATAGGGTGACGCAGAACTAGCTCCAGGTCGTCAATGTAATGTAGGCATGTATTCCGAATATAGTCATACATGCTTATGGAAAAGAACTTGCATGACATCTTTTGTCCTACCCTCCCGTGGCAGCGGGGTCCTAGTGGAAACTAAGGGATATTAAGGCCTCCTTTTAATAGAGTGCCGGACCAAAGCATTAACACATAGTGAATACATGAACTCCTCAAACTACGGTCATCACCGAGAAGTATCCTAATTATTATCACTTCGGGGTTGTCGGATCATAACACATAATAGGTGACTATAGACTTGCAAGATAGGATCAAGAACTCACATGTATTCATGAAAACATAATAGGTTCAGATCTGAAATCATGGCACTCGGGTCCTAGTGACAAGCATTAAGCATAGCAAAGTCATAGCAACATCAATCTCACAACATAGTGGATACTAGGGGTCAAATCCTAACAAAACTAACTTGATTACATGGTAAATCTCATCCAACCCATTACCGTCCAGCAAGCCTACGATGGAATTACTCACGCGCGGCAGTGAGCATAATGAAATTGGTGATGGAGGATGGTTGATGGTGACGACGGCGATGAATCCCCCTCTCCGGAGCCCCGAACGGACTCCAGATCAGCCCTCCCGAGAGAGATTAGGGCTTGGCGGCGGCTTCGTATCGTAAAACACGATGAAACTTTCTCTCTGATTTTTTTTCCACGAAACGGAATATATAGAGTTGGAGTTGAGGTCGGTCGAGCATTAGGGGCCCCACGAGACAGGGGGCGCGCTCAGGGGGAGGGGGCGCGCCCCCTGGCCTTGATTCTTTTGCCAGTATTTTTATATTTTCCAAAAGTTATCTCCGTGGATTTTCAGGTCATTCCGAGAACTTTTGTTTTCTGCACAATAAACAACACCATGACAGTTTTGCTGAAAACAACATCAGTCCAGGTTAGTTTCATTCAAATCATGCAAATTAGAGTCCAAAACTAGGGCAATAGTGTTTGGAAAAGTAGATACGTTGGAGATGTATCAAGACACAACTAGTGTGTGTATGTGTGTGTGTATGTGTGTGTGTGTGCGTGCGCGTGAGAGAGAGAGAGAGAGAGAGAGAGAGAGAGAAACCAATTGATAGATTAAGATAAAGATCGATTTGTCACCCTTCTACTGTCATAGTTGGGGGTGGGAAGGGGGAGGGAGAGAAAGACGTATCGAGTGTGTGCGCGCGGTAGGCATAGAGACACAACTAGCGAGTGTGTGTGTGTGTATGTGTGTGTGTGTGTGTCTGTGTTTGAGAGAGAAGCCAATAGATATATTACTATCAAGATCAAGGTGCCACCCTACTCCTTCGGTGTCGAGTAGTGTGTGTGTGTGTGTGTGTGTGTGTGTGTGTGTGTGTGTGTGTGTTTGAGAGAGAAACCAATTGATAGACTAAGATAAAGATCGAGTTGTCACCCTTATGATGTCATTGTTGGGGGGTGGGGAGGGGGAGGGAGAGAAAGATGTGTCGAGAGTGTGCGCACGGTAGGCACAGAGGCACAACTAGCGAGTGTGTGTGTGTGTGTTTGTGTGTTTGAGAGAGAAGCCAGTAGATAGACTACTATCAAGATCGAGGTGCCACCCTACTCCTTCTGTGTTGGGTAGTGTGTGTGTGTGTGTGTGTGTGTATTTGAGAGAGAAGCTAGTAGATAGATTAGTATCAAGATCGAGGTGTCACCCTACTCCTTCGGTGTCGGGAAGTGTGTGTGCATGGGTGTGGGGGGGGGGGGCAGTGACACTTAGAGTAGACTAAGGCATAGCCTAGTGGTGGGAAGGGGTTGATGCCTTCCCACCCACCCAGGTTCAAGGCATGGTAATTGCAATTTGGGTTTATTGTACCAATTATACTGTAGGGGGGTCCCTTACAGTCTTTATGTCAAAAAAAGTGACACTTAGATATAGGGAGAAGGAGTTTGTGTGACACATATCTATATTAAGGGATAGGTAGATAGCATGTGTGTGAGGCATACTTAAAGCATCACGGAGATAAACAAGTAGTGTTCCTGCAAGTGCCGAAAAAGTGAAGAGAGAAACAATGTCTACGCGCGCGCGCGTTTGTGTGTGTGTGTGTGTGTGTGTGTGTGTGTGTGAGAGAGAGAGAGAGAGAGAGAGAGAAAGAGAAATCTCAAAACAAAAGGTGCTCTGCTGGAATCCCATTGTATGTCTTCATATGGTTTCGAGCTCGAGTTAACCTTAGGCATATGTGTGCGAGACATAATTATACTTTGAGACATTAGTGGCGGTGGGTGGGCGGAATTAAAGGGGTGGCGTGTTCGATAGAGAGAGTGTGTGTGTTTCTGTATGAGAGACTTATAGAAGTTATATTGTTATGGATCCTCCAGGATGTGGTGCTTGCTTAGGATGTTTTCCTAGCCAAAAATTTGTACAAGTAGAGATACTACTTGTGCATCAAAAAACCCTTAAACCCCGTTTCTTGCCATGAGTGTCCATCATATCTACCTATGGATTGAATAAGATCCTTCAAGTAGGTTGTCATCGGTGCAAAAAGCAATAAAAACTGCCCCAAAATATGTATGATCTTTTATTGTAAGGGAAAATAAGCGTTGTAAGAATTTGTGATTGTGAAGAAATAAAAGTGACAGATTGCATAATAAATGTTGCTATCACAAAGGGCAATACAACATGACGTTCCTTTGCATTAAGGGTTTGCACATCCAAAATTAAAAAGTGCATGACAACCTCTGCTTCCCTCTGCGAAGGGCCTATCTTTTATTTTCATGTATTTACTTTTATGCAAGAGTCAATAGTATTCCTTCTTAGTTCAACCTCATTTATTCTTTAGTTGGCAAGCATCATGTGGCGGGGAAAGATCCAAGCATATATGGCCGTTCAAATATATTTCATCATGAATTATTATTGTTGACAATTATCTATATGATAAATAAGTTGGGAGGAAAAACATTAAGCCCCTATCTTTCTCTATGTTCGACGGATGCTATTTGTTCTAAAAATATGCTTTGAGTGTTAGAAACCATGGAAGACTATATGATAGTTGAGTATGTGGAATTTGCTAAATCAAAGCTCTGACATAGACCCTTCCTGAAAATAAGATGAACTGCAAATGTTTGGTGACTGAAAGCATAGCTTGTTAGTTTTCAAGAAACTTTATGGTCTATACTTGAACATGTGAATAACTTGTTACTTGATCATGAGGAGTTTTATGAGATGAGATATTGTTAATGATATATAATGATACTAGAAAAAGTGTTTGGAACTATCATTGATCAAATTTATGCACTATGCTAGCACTCACACTTCATAAATTATTTCTTTTATCATTTACGTACTCTAGGACGAGCAGGAATTAAGCTTGGGGATGCTGATACGTCTCCAACGTATCTATAATTTATGAAGTATTCATGCCATGTTTATAAAAACTTAATATGGTTTTGGTATGATTTGATTAGAGCTAACCCGGACTAACGTTGTTTTCAGCAGAACTATCGTGGTGTCGTTGTTTTGTGAAGAAATAAAAGTTCTCAGAATGGGCAAAAAATTTACGGTGATTTTTTATGGACCAAAAGAAATGCCCGAAGCACCGGAGTTGGGCCAGGAAGTGACCGAGGTAGCCACAAGCCATCAAGGCGTGCCTTGGGGGTAGGGCGCGCCCCTACTGCTTGTGGGCCCCTCGGGCACCTCCTTGACGTGAGACCAACGCGAAAAATTCTTAAAAAGATAGAAACCTCCTAAAAGAACCCTAGATCAGAAGTTTTGCTGTCGTAAGCCTCTATAGCCACGAAAAAACAATCTTGGCCCTCTCTGGAGGCCATGGAGGAGGAAGCCGGAAGGGGCCATCATCACCATGGAGGCCAAGGACCAGAGGGAGAACCTCTCCCCATCTAGGGGGCGCCATGGAGGAGGAAGCACAAGGAAGAGACTCTCCCCCCTCTCTCTCAGTGGCGCCAGAGTGCCGCTGGGGGAACCATCACCGCGGTGATCGCCTTCATCAACATCACCATCTTCATCACCTTCCTCCTCTCTTTTAAGTGGTCCACTCTCCCACACCCCGCTGTAATCCCCTACTTGAACACGGTGCTTTATGCGACATATTATGATCCAATGATGTGTTGCCATCATATGATGTTTTGAGTAGATTTCTTTTGTCTTTTGGGTTGACTGATGATCTAGATTGGTTTGAGTTGTATGTTTTATTTTGGTGCTATCCTATGGTTTCTTCCGTGCCGCTCACATGTGAAGGATTCCCGTTGTAGGGTGTTGCAATACATTCATGATTCGCTTATAGTGGATTGATAGAGTGACAGAAGCTTAAAGCCGAGTAAGGGGGTTATTGCGTATGGGATAAATGGGACTTGATACTTCAATGCTATGGTTGGGTTTTACCTTAATGATCTTTAGTAGTTGTGGATGCTTGCTAGAGTTCCAATCATAAGTGCATATGATCCAAGTAGAGAAAGTATGTTAGCTTATGCCTCTCCCTCATATAAAATTACAATAATGATTACCGATCTTGTTAACAATTGCGTAGGACAACTCCGCACACCGACCAATCATCATTCCACACTCGCTATTTACAATATATAGTAATATATTCCAACTTTATGATAACAACACCTATTTTTATATTTTAGTTCTCCGATATCATGCAAAGCTATCGTCTTTATACCCACAACGTAGTTTTATTTCTTGTTTCTAGATGGAAGCAAACGTTCGGTGTACATAGAGTCGTATGAGTGGCAGATAGGACTTGAGAGAATATTGATCTTACCTTTATCTCCTTGTCGGTTCGACACTTCATACTTATCACTTCCACCTTTGGAAACTGCTACGATGATTCCTTGCACTTGGGGATTATCATCGCACCTTCAAATTTAAAAATCTCTTTCATTGTAGCAGGGTTATTCAATGTACATGAATGAGGCAAAGGTGACACTCGATGAAAAATCATCGGTTTATGGAATGCAATCAAGTATCAACTCATCTCGCTCACACAACCAGAATTGATCCCATGCAATAAAAGAGAAGCTTGCTGCCATCCGCCTGCCCATCTATTTAAGTCGGTGTGCGGCCAACTCGCTTGGCGAGGTTGGACTAAAAACCTGCTGCGCCCAGCTCATGTCCGGTGGCTTTGGGTGGCTGTGGGTGGACGTTTCACGAGGATTTAGGGTTGGGGTACGGCTACAAAACTTTAGTGAATATGTGCTAAGCAACGCTCAAAGCCCTAAAAGGATGCGCTGATCAATAGTACCAACTTAAATTCCGAGATACTACTAATTTTCTCTAAAATTAGTAATTACTACTGGTAGATGCTCGTAATTAATTATACAAACTTACGGGTCACACACACACTAACTACTTCTCACATGTCGGTCAGGCGTGTGTCCGGCCAGAGTTAATCAAGCATGATGGGTAAGTAGGTGCACCCCTGCAGGGAAATAATCTATTCGAATAGCCAGGTCTAGGATAACAGACGCTCGGAGTTGTATCCTGATCTACTACAACTAGAACTGGATACTTCTACTACTAAAGTGAAATGATGGCTCCAGGATTTCTTCCTCGCGGCCTAGATGAGGAAGGATCTCTGGGAGTTGCTATTATATACTTGTTACTATATGATATGTTACTCTACTCTCTTATGTTGCTGCAAGACACTTCAAGATGCTAGCCTTCATTAGCCTAGGCCTTCCCTTCTATTCTGGCATTTCTGCAGTATAGACCACATATACAGATCCTTACCTTGATACTCATGCATACTTAGCATAGATCTGATATAAGTCTTGCGAGTACTTTGGATGAGTACTCACAGTTACTTTGCTACCTTTTCCCCTTTACCTGATTGCTGCGATCATATGACGGAGCCCAGGAGCCAGCTGATCACGCTGATGACTACTACTACACCGACGATGCCTACTACTATGTGGAGATTGACAACCAGGAGTAGTTTGGAGGGTCCCAGTCAGGAGGCATGCGCCTTTTCGATCTAGATGTCGTTGTTTTGCTCAGCCTTCTTAAGGCAAACTTGTCTACTTATGTATGTACTCAGGTATTATTGCATTTGCTGACTTATGTATTCAGGTCCTCGTGGCCCTGGCTTGTAATATAACTCCCTTATGTTTTAGTTTGTGTCTTAGAGTTGTGTTGTGATATCTTCCCATGAGTCTTTGATCTTGGTCATGCACATTTGCGTGTATGATTAGTGCACGAGCAAGGCAGGGGCATCGCAGTGGCCTGCCCAAAGGAGAGCTTCTTGACAAGCTAGTCGATGATAAGCTGCAATGGAAATGCGGAGGGCTTGTGGATGGAGAGGGGGATGCCTAAATACTTTAAGGGGAAGCAGACCAAGGGGTAGGAGATCTCGGACTGGATGGTGGCCACGTCAGTAGGAGAGCACTTGGCAAAATTGGTGCGTAAGCCGGACGCAATGAAAAAGATATCTAGCAGCGCATGAATGGCCTAGAGGTCCTAGCTGGAAGGGTGGTAGAAGATAATGACGTCGTCAGCATATACAGATATGCTGGACGTGGCATGCCGAGGTGTGAGCCTCTGGAGGATGCCAGAGTGCGCCGCATGCTGAAGCAGGCAGTTAAGAACATCGATGACCAGGGCGAACATCATTGGGAAGAGGGGTTCTCCCTGGCAGAGGCCGCACCCGTGCTCGATCGGTGGCCCGGGCGATCCATTAATGTGCACTCTAGTGCTTGCCATAGAGAACAGGATAGAAATCCAGTCACGCCGATGGGAGCCGAATCCAAGATGGTGAAGGATCTCAAGTAGGAACGGTGATGAGACACCATCTTCGGAGAAGAGGGTGTACAAAGCGGAGGTCCGACGGATGGGGATAACTAGCTGCAAGCAGCCGATAAATGAAAAATAAGATATTATGACTTGGCGATGAGCATGCTCACCGAAGCCTGCAATCTGAACATTCGTCAATCCCCAACCCGCAATACTACCCCACACAACCACGCTCAAGTCTTGGAGCATAGGTGTAATCCGCAAGGAAAACCATGAACTCTAAGCCACACAACACGATCTAGTCGTGGAGCAGAAATTAGGAGCAATTTCTCAATGAATCACAAGAATAAGGATAACAATAGCTCTCCAATCTCAGGAGGAGTCTGTTTCTTTTGTCTTTGAGAGAAATGGCAAAAGTCCCCAATGAAGGGAAGAGCTAGCCAATTTATAATCGGGAAACCCCCCCTAGATAGGTGTGAAATCAAACTAGCTTTGGGAACCGGCTTAGGTGTGAAAGAGAACCAGCCTTGGTTTGACTAAATGGCTTCAAGACTTAATGAGGTAGCTTCTGGAAAACTCTCGCTGGAGATGGTTGGCAGTTCCTGACCAAACATTCTTTAGTAGAGTCGAACAATGTCTCCCTCAATAGAAAACTTGAGTTCTGGGAACCTTTCACAAGTTGGGATATTCAAACTCATGCAAAACATTGTTTCGTCAGAATTAGAACAATGTTTCTTCAGTAGATAACATATTTCTTCATGAAATCCTAACTTTATTTCCTTGCTATAAAACATTGTTTTGCACAGACTCAAATGTGTTTGGCCTTCTTTGATATTGCACCTTAGTTCAACCAACAACAAAGTAGATGAAAGTGTAGCCATGCGTTCAAGATTATAGTATGAACTTAAATTAGAGTTCACCTGGCGATGTATTTGTTTGACATGAAATATGATTTCTCCTTTGATGACCAAGGATGTATAAATGGTTGTTATGTCCTCATCATCCTCCCCCTATTGAAAAGTAGTCATCCTCAACTCTAAGGGTTCAATGGTTTCATGTCCTCATCATCCTCCCGCTCTTGAGAATGAGTCGTCCTCGACTCTAGTTGGTCATCACACAAAGGAAAATAGGCCAGTACAAAGAAGCAATGCAAAGATTTTATCAAATGCCTAAGTTAGCTTTCACCTTTGCAAACTTCAAATATTTGGTTCGACTCAACAATTCCTTCCTACTAACATTTCCATGGAGTATAAACTAGTAATCAGGCACAACCATGTTCATATCATCCTCCCTCTCTTGAAGAAAAGTCGCCCTCGACTTCCTTTGGTCTACAAAATAATACCACGAGGACAAAACAAAATAACTTGGCCAAGGAAAAGTGGAAAAGGCATATTCAATTCTTAGTTTTGTTTTCTCCTTGATGGTTTCATTATGATTAACAAAAGGGTATTGTTGGATGGATGACATAGCAAACATCTTTTCTCTGATTTCATTGCGCCAATGCTTCAAGAGTTCATAAGTGCATACCTCTGGGTGCTTCAAGATGAATGATATTTTTTCCTTTACCTCATTGAGTACTTCCATGCCTTTTTGGAAACCAACCTTCTTATATGCACCTTGTGTAGTGGTACTCCACATGCCCTGTCTTTGTTCTTTGATCTCGTCTTCTCGTCGTTGTAGAAGGGCGTCTGCGTCAGATGTATGCATCCGCACATATTGCAAAGAAAGAGAGCTTTGGGAATTGTTAGTAATGAAAACAATCCTCTCCTCTTTCATATGGTGGATCACTAATCTCTTTGATATTATGTGGAAACACCTCAAGCTCACTTTCGGTGGACTCATACAACTCACTATTCCTCTCTCTTGGCTGATGTGGTATATTATGTTGTGGTTCACTCGTTTCTCTAATCTTGTGGTGGATTACCTCACCCTCATATTTGGTGGACTCAAAGAACTCACTAATTCTCTCTTGTTGTTTGTGAGGTATAATTGGGTGGAGATATTTTAGCTCTCTAATCTCATGTTCAACAATCTGATCCTCATATTTGGTGGACTAACTCACCTCACCTCTCTTATCACTCTCATTATGTGGAATTTTGGGAAGTGAACACTCTTCCGCACATCTGGTGGAGTCACTTAACTCACCTCTCTTGTCATTCTGAATATGTGGATTTTTGGGAAATGGACACTCCTCACATTTGGTGGAGTCACTCAACTCACCCCTCTTAGCACTCTCAATATGTGGAATTTTTGTGAGTGGACACTCTTCCTTGCATTTGGTGGGGTCACTCAACTCACCTCTCTTATCACTCTCAATATGTGGGTTTTTGGAAAGTGTACACTCTTCCTCACATTTGGTAGAGTCAGTTAACTCACTTTTCTTGTTACTCTCAAGTTGTAGGATTTTGGGTTGTGTACGCTCTCGCTCATGTTTGATGGAGCCACTCACCTCTCCTTTCTTGTCACTCTCAAGACGTGGGATTTTGGGTTGGGCACGCTTTTGCTCACATGGGTGTGGTAAAATTTTATCCTCCATGGGCGGGAGTTATGCTTGGTGAAGTCTCCATGGCCTCGTACAACTCCCATGACCGGGGCACCATTGGCAAGGGCATCAACACCCGTCCATGACCAACATGGGGGGCATGGTTGTTGTAGCATCGGCGATTGTTGGTGGCCAGCGAGGTAGCAGGGCTATGTCGGTGTTGATCCCCATTGCCCGCGATAGGAAGACAACCTCCAAACATCTTGCGCAGAGCTGCAACTATACTCTCTTCAAACATATCACCAAGTGTTGCGCGAGTTTTTGGGAAAGCATCCTCCACATTATAATGTCCATGAACACTCGAGTTGGATCTTATCATGTTATGTCTCAAAAATAGTGGATAAAGAAACAATATATGTGGAAAACACTCAGCTCACCTACTTGCTTACCTAAATTCTAATGATTCATTGGTGGCTGTATGATTGTAGCAAATCAGGAGTGGACAGGCGAATGAAAGGGAATAAGTTTACGATTTTTGGGTGGATCTAGATACAAGGATACAAAACCTATCGTGTCAACCTTGCACTGAGTACCAGATGATGCGACACCATCTTCAGAGAAGAGAGTTTACAAGGGGAGTTCCTATCTTCATGGCGTAGGACCGATAAAGTGATGGGGATAAGTAGCTGCAAGCAGCTGATAAATGGAAAATAGGAGATTATGACCCGACGAGGAGGATGCTCACCGAAGCCTGCAATCCAAACATGCACTGATCCACAACCTGTAATACTATCCCACACAACCACGCTCAAGTCATGGAGCATGGGATAGGTGCAATCCGCAAGGGAACCATGAACTCTAACCCACACAAAAGATCTAGTCGTGGAGCACGAACTAGGAGCAATTTCTCAAGGGATCACGAGAATAAGGATAACAAGAGCTCTCCAATTTCAGGAGGAGTCTATGTCTTTGGTCTTTGATAGAAATGGCAAAAGTCCCCAATGAAGGGAAGAGCTAGCCTATTTATAATCGGGACAACCCCCCCTAGATAGGTGTGAAATCAAACTAGCTTTGGGAACCAGCTTAGGTGTGGAAGAGAACCAACTTTGGTTTGACTAAATGGCTTCGAGACTTAATGAGGTGGCTTCTGGAAAACTCTCGTTGGAGGTGGTTGGCAATCCTGACCAAACATTGTTCACTAGAGCCGAACAATGTTTCCCTTAGCAGCAAACTTGAGTTCTAGTAACCTTTCGCAAGTTGGGATATCCAAACTCGTGTGAAACATTGTTTCGCTAGAATTAGAACAATGTTTCTTTAGCAGATAACTTATTTCTTCATGAACTCCTAACTTTGTTTCCTTGGCATAAAACATTGTTTTGCACAGGCTGAAATGTGTTTGGCCTTCTTAGATATTGCACCTAAGTTCAACCAACAACAAAGTAGATGAAAGTGCAGCCATGCATTCAAGATTATAGTATAAACTTAAGTTAGCGTTCACCTGACAATGTATTTGTTTGACACGAAATATTATGATTTCTCCTTTGATGACCAAGGATATATATAAATGGTTGTCATGTCCTCATCATCCACCCCTCTTGAAAAGGAGTCGTCCTCAACTCTAAGGCTTCAATGGTTTTCATGTCCTCATCAAACGGCCACGAGACGGAATTGAATGCTCGTGCGATGTCAAGCTTGAGGAGGATATGAGGTAGGCAGAGGCTGTGAAGTTGTCGCATCGTCTGCTGCACTAACATGAAGTTGTCGTGGATGTTGAAACCCGAGATAAAAGCACTCTGGTTGGCTGACACCAGGTCCGAGAGCCGGGGCGCAAGTCGCAATGGCAGGACCTTGGCGAAGTGCTTGGCAAGCAGGTGAATTAGACTGATGGATCTGTAATCGTTGAGGCAGTCCGCATCGGGATTCTTGGCTAACAAAGGTAATCAGAGCCTCATTCCAGTGTTGGAAGCTGCGGCCATTCATGTGCTAGAACTTGTCGAAGGGCTCACAGATGTCGCCCTTGACCACCTCCCAGCAGGCGTTGACAAATTCGGCCGTGAAGCCATCAGGCCCAGGGGCTTTGCCACGCGGTAGGCATTTGATCTCCTCCCAGATCTTAGCCTCAGAGAATGGGTGCTCGAGCTCGGAGAGGGTGAAGCGGCGTGGATCTATCTGGTCAAGGTCGATGGCGAGCGGGCGATCGGGGGAGGCGCCGATCATGGAAGAGAAGTGCAGGAATGCGACCTCGACCATCTTGGCCTCATTAGTGATCGTGGAGCCATTGACCTTGAGCACCGAGATGCGATTCTTGTTTAAGCGGTGGGCAATGTGGATCTTGTAAAACACATGGTTAGTATCGCCCTCACGTAACCAGGTGAAGCCATGACCCTTTCCACGTCTCCCGGGCAGGAGAATTGCATGTTGTACAGGTTGTCTTCTAAAGGCTTTGATCTGCACCTCGGCAAGTCCCAAGCCACACACATGTTCTTGAAAAAGAAATGGTTGTAAGTCTTGTCCATGTGAACCCTAGCTATAGCCATCTAGTGTGTCGCCTCCTTCGGTAGAGCTTCGTTCTGTTCAACTATGATATCATCAAGCTCCTCCTCTGTCAAACCTAATCTTTTCATCATGGCCTCAACCTCACTCGCGTCGCTATTGAGCTTGAATCCGTCAATTCCATGATGTTCCTTGGCCCGAAATTGCATTCTACTGACCCCCCCCCCCTCCCTCACAACCCTAGACCCGCAATCCCCTACCAAAACCCATGAAAATCACGCAATGATGCAAGGATCGTCCCTCAATCAGTCTGAGAAGGTTTACCACAGAAAGATTGTAGGGAGGGACAAATTCTCAATGGGGGAGAAAGTCGCCGCCGAGAGGAAACATGACCCCTGGGAGGGGGTGTCCTTAATTTGGTTACGTAGTCGAAGGTGTGCAGAGCAAGAAACATTACCAACCCGGCCTGAGTCGGTCTTACTCTCTCATATTAATTCTCGTGCATCCCAATATACACAGACACCATACAGTAGATTCGTAAATGCTGGCCCAGGTGACAGACAATTTACGGGGGCACAACGGAACGTACCTACCACTAGTCTTCCACCAGAAGCAGGGTAGCAGTAGAGTAACGCAGAGCAGGTGGCCCGCTCCTGTTGGGCTACTCCTATTCCGCCGGGAATCCCGGGTTACGTATTTCCCGTTCCAACGAGCGACTAGCCCTGGCCGTAAAGCGATAATTGCCCGAGATCGTCGTCGTACGTTGTCATTGGCGAGCTGGCCATCAAGGCAAGCAGCATTGTCCAAAACGCCCCTCTGGTTTGACCGCCGCAGCCGCTGTGTTTTCCTTTCCGTTGATCGGGTTGGTCACCCAGGCCCAGGGGGCATGGTGGGCAATTGTCGGGCACGTGCAGAGAGAGAGAGAGAGGGAGAGGGAGAGAGAGAGAGAGAGAGAGGCGCTGGAGGTCGAAAGGCAGGAGGGCGATGGTGCAAATCTACGGGGAAGTATTTGTTTACCGTGATGATTCGCGTTTGTGGGCTTGCTTTCCTGTCTCGCACATAGGGTTCAGCCTACATGTTCTTGACTGCGCCTCACCCGGTGGCCCGCCGGCCAGGTGTAGGAATTGATTCTGTGGGTTCAAATTCGCATCATCAAGTGCTAGTTTGGCTTGGCTTGCTTGCTTGCTCTTTACCCCTAGCCCCTGCGGAACCGCGGCCGTAACATTTCAAGTGCTAATCGATGGCCATTGCACACTTGCGGACCATGGTGATTGATGCCATGCATAGCTTCTGCAGCAAGTCCAATCGCCCGGTCTGGACAATGGATTGAAAACTACCCGTACGTACCTCTGAAATATATGTTGTTCTGGTAGACTAGTTTAGCCTATCAGAACGACATATATTTTGAAATCTACTCACTCCGTTAATCACATAATGTTCGTGCCATGTTTGCATTGTTTATATCCCGCGTTTTTTTCCTGCAAACGATAAAAAGAAAAGAGAATGGGTCGTTTTTCGTCTGCACGCAATACTTACTTTGGGTTGAATACGGCATCCACAATCAATGTACTGTACCGCACGCCTGTCGTCACTAGTGGTGGTACACTAATACTAGCAAGCACGTACCACACCAGCTGCTGCTCAAATTTCCCTCCCAAAACAAAGTAAGGTTCGAATTCAAAACCCTAGTGGATGGAGCAGGACTAAGAGTACCTTCCAAGGGGAGCAAAACAAAGCGACCCACAGATGCACGGCCCGCGCCACGCTTTGATTGCATTTGCATGCTCTCCTCTCCTCTTGATGGCAAAAGGCATCATCATGCTTGCTTACGGCGACACACACACGGCGGTACGGTCGTACCATCCGTCCATGTTGGTGCATGTTAAAGATACAGAGATGCACATGTACCCTGTTACCTGCATGTTAACACACGTAGACCCACATGCAGGCGGCACCATCATCGTGCGCAACCACAAGCAGACCTGGAAGCGCAAGCGCGAAGCATGCATGATGGCAACCATATGGGCCAATGGAACCAACAAACCACATACAGTATTTCTTTCTTTCACCGTACGTTTTGATTATGGAGTACCAAAGGGAAGCCTTGCACTTGCATCTTCCTCCTTTCCCCGCTGGTCTTCCAGGCCTATTTAAGCAACTTTTGGCGTCACCTTTTGCAGCCGCAGCTAGCTTTGCGAGGCTAGCTATAGCTACAAGGAGGGAGAGAATCCGTAGGAGATAGGGAGCTGGGTCTTGTGATCTTGTCCTGGCTCGGTGACGCCCCCACGATCACACATCATCAGATCTCAACACCCAAGGATATCTTGGTCCGTTGCCCCTTGGCGATCGTGCTCGTGCTGGTACGTGTGATCCATATGGCTGTAGCCTTTTGCCATGCCCAGCCTAGCAGTGGTTCGTACGTGCTATATGCGCGCAGTCATGTGTGCATGCCCGCGCCTGCGAAGGAGGGAACAGTGACTGGGAGTCAAGCTTCTGTTCACCAGCGAGAAAAAAGGGAGCACTGGAGACGGTCTAATCGCATCTCCGGCCACCCGTCTCGATCTCTGTCATGCGCGCGCGTTATTGAAATTTGTAGGGTTGCTTGGTCGATCTGGGCATGCACTCTCGCCCCCGCACTGCACTGGACCTACTGTGTGGAGTTTGGAGTCATGCATGCGTGCATTGTCTTGTTCCGTGGCCGCATCTCCCTCCCTCGTGCACCTGTTGGGTTTGGGTGTGGGCTTTTCTTGGCAACTTGGCCGCTGGGGCTGGGGGGCAGCGGCAGATGGCTGGCACCCTGCAGTGGAGTGGAGGGCCCGCCCCGGCGTAAAACCAAACATCTTGCATTGTTTTCCTTGTTTCCTCCTCACGTAAACATTTTTCCAAGTAAGGTTTTGGGTGCCAAAAATGAGTTCCCATCGCTCTCGAGCTGGCCACCTTTAAATTCCCCTTTCTTGTTCGAGTCTTTTTGGGCGTACGCTGTCCCTTTTTGAACCTTGGGTCGCCCAAAATCTCTTGCATGGCAAATGTCGCTTCCTTGGACGTCGCTAATCCATTTCTTTAATGAATTAATTAACGAGAGAGGAAGAGGGCCCCGCGCTAATGGCTGCCCTCATCGCGTAGGTAGCCCCTTTTTATCTATCTCCGGCCCGACGCCATCCACGCGCCCCCTTCCGTTTCCCTCTCTTATTCAAACCTCCCCTTCTTTTTCTACTAGCTCACTCACGCTTCCCACTGCTCTCTTGGTTCACTAGCAAGCCCTGCCCACCGCCGCCTCTCGCCGGCCGGAGTCCTCACGTCCGGCGATGGGCAAGGCGGCGCGCTGGATCCGGGGCTTCCTAGGCGGCGGCGGTAAGAAGGAGCAGAGCAAGGACCAGAAGCCGATACCTCCGCCAACCAATGCCAAGCGCTGGAGCTTCGGCAAGTCGTCGCGGGACTCGGCGGAGGCCGCTGCCACCGCTGCGGCTACGTCGGCGCGCGGGGGCAACGCGGCGATCGCGAGGGCGGCTGAGGCGGCCTGGCTCAGGTCGGTGTACGACGAGACGGAGCGGGAGCAGAGCAAGCACGCCATCGCCGTGGCGGCCGCCACCCAAGCGGCGGCCGACGCGGCCGTCGCTGCGGCCCATGCCGCCGTCGCCGTCGTGCGTCTCACCAACAAGGGCCGCGCCGCCCACGCCGGCGAGCACCGCGGACCGGCGGCCGCGGCGGTCCGGATCCAGACGGCATTCCGAGGCTTCTTGGTAAGCATCAATCAGAATCAGCAAGACCATTTGCCATCTACTGCAAATATAGCGATCTCCTGCTGCGCTGTGTTCTTGCCGTGACGAAATCTCGCGCTGGTTTGCAGGCTAAGAAGGCGCTGCGTGCGCTCAAGGCGCTGGTGAAGCTCCAAGCGCTGGTGCGCGGCTACCTCGTGCGGAAGCAGGCGGCCGCCACGCTGCAGAGCATGCAGGCGCTGGTGCGCGCGCAGGCCAGCATGCGCGCCCACCGCGCTGTCGCCAGCGCCGCTCTCCCGCAGCTCCACCATTCTTCTTTCCGGCCGCGCCGCTCCTTGGTAGGCCATCAATTAAACCACTCCATCTATTTTTTTGATTCCGTTTGTCAACGTACTCCATCTGTAATCAATGGCGACGATTCTAACGGAAATCATGTCATGTGCAATGGTTGTGGTGTAGCAGGAGCGGTACGCGGACGACACGCGGAGCGAGCACGGGGTGGCGGCGTACAGCCGGAGGCTGTCGGCGAGCATCGAGTCGTCGTCCTACGGGTACGACCGGAGCCCCAAGATCGTGGAGATGGACACCGGCAGGCCCAAATCTCGGTCGTCGTCGCGCCGGGCGAGCTCCCCGCTGCTCGACCCGTGCGAGGAGTGGTGCGCCGCCACCAACCCCATGTCGTCGCCGCTGCTGCTGCCGTGCCACATGCCAGGCGGCGCGCCGCCCCGCATCGCCGTGCCGACCCCGCGCCACCTCCCGGAGTACGACTGGTGCGCGATGGAGAAGGCCCGGCCGGCGACGGCGCAGTGCACGCCGCGGTACATGAACGCGAACGCGCCGGCCACCCCGACCAAGAGCGTGTGCGGCAGCGGCTACTCGTCGTCGTCTCTGCTCAACTGCCCCAGCTACATGTCCAGCACGCAGTCCTTCGAGGCAAAAGTGCGGTCGCACAGCGCGCCGAAGCAACGGCCGGAGCCCCCCACAAACAGGAAGCGGGTGCCGCTGAGCGAGGTGGTGGTGGTGGAGTCTCGGGCCAGCCTGAGCGGGGTCGGAATGCAGCGGTCGTGCAACCGGGTGGAGGAGGCGTTCAACTTCAAGACGGCCGTCGTCGGCCGCCTCGACCGCCCGTCGACGGGGTCCGTCGAGAATGACCGGCAAGCGTTCTTGCAGAGGAGGTGGTGATCTGCTCTGCTCTGTTCTAGCCACTTCACACGGTTAATGGCAGTGAGACGACGAGAGCTCTGCGTAGTAATTAGCAATAAGAATGCGTTTTGAGGTGTTCTTGGGAGCTCTCGTCCCTGCTTTCTTTTTGTTCTTGCTTTAGTCGTTGTGATGATCAATCATGTGGTTTGTGTTCCTTTTTCTTTCTATTTTTTGGTTATGTGTTTGCTGGTCGCAAACAAGTGTGGTAGGAGAATTTGATTCATAGCGCACTTTGATGTAAATTCCTTCTCAATCCATGTGTTCTTCCATTACGACTCGCTCTGTTGTTTGCTTTTGCTCTGCATTATGTTTCTTGTTTATTCACAGCTTCAGCCGGGTTTCGTTCTGTTCCCTCTCATGCGTCATCCTGTCAACTAATAAGAGCATCTATAGCGGAAGACATCAAATGCACGATGGGCACTGACCGGACACTCCTTATTTCACTGCGTCCACATTTGTGTATATCAAATCTGGCCCCTATGCAACCCATGCACGTATGAAAATACGTAGATCAACAAACTAGCACCAAGTTTAGTTATATCGGGCATAATTGTAACATAAGCGATCATCGGACAACCAAAAGATGCAGTTTCAACTTTCAATAGAAAAGTACGATTAAATACGATTAAAAAATACTCGGCGTACCTCCTCGCCTTTGCCTTCGTCGCCGCCTTCGCCGACGCCTCACGCTCCGACAGCTCGATAGCGAGCCGGAGCGCCTTGGCGTTCTTCCGCCGCAGTCGATATGCATCTATCTCTGTTGTTGTCATGGAGCGCCGGAGGACGGACGCAATGAGCGCCGTCCTCGGGATTGACCGGCACGCGCGCGAGTGCCCGGCGCCTCGCCGACGCGTTGCTCGCCGCCATAGCCTCCCTCGCGCGTTGCCGCTCGCGACGTGCGGCCCGCGGCTCCGATTCATGCTTCCTCAATCGGCCCGGCGCCGGCGAGGGCACAAGCACCCAACGGTGCCAGTGGATGCCCTCCGGAGGTAGAATGGACGTGGTGGAGGCGGGGCGGCGTACCTGGAGTGGGACGAAGCAGACTGTGTCCCACCGGTGTTGCGCGCCAGATGGGACGGCCCGGCAACGTCGCCCGCACTGCGATGGCAGGCAAAGAGGGACGACACGTCGCTCCGAAGAAATCAAATACGCCCTGGGCACTGACCGACACTCCTTATTTTGCTGCGTCCGCACCTATCTATGTCAAATCCGGCCCCTCATATCCATGCAACACATGCACCGAGTCTAGTTATATCGGGCATAATTGTAGCATAAGCAATCATCAAACAACCAAAAGATGCAGTTTCAATTGGAAAGTATGATAAAATGCGATAAAAATACTTAATTAAATGGGGAAGGGCATCGACCGCCGGAGGGTCGTCGTCGTCGTAGTCGTTGGAGCTTGATCCGTCGTCGGAGTCGTCCGATAGCTCCATGTGACACCCGACAAGCCTCCAGAGCAAGCATTCCATCTCCTCGGTGTGCCTCCTCGTCTTCACCTTCGTCGCCGCCTTCATCGACGCCTGGCGCTCCGACAGCTCGATAGCGAGCTAGAGCGCCTTGGCGTTCTTCTACCGCAGTCGATATGCATATGTCTCCGTCGTTGTCAGGGAGCATCGAAGGACGGACGCAATGAGTGTCGGGGTTACGATCTTGACAGCGAGTATTGGGCATATGGATGAGGGGCAGAACCTAGCTACGGCGCAGGTGTAACACTCGGTGTTTAACGAGTCCAGGCCCCTCTTGGAGGAGCTAATAGCCCTAAGTCTCGTGCCCTGAGTCTTGTTTTCTCTTGGGTGATATGATTACAATGATTGCTTAACCCCGGCTCAAGAGGTGGAGTGCAGCTTATATAGAGTGTGTCGCAACCCCATGCTCTCCACGTCGCCAGGACACTTAATGACATTAATTGCGTCAGTTACAGGTATGAAGAGCCTCTACTACATTAGTTACATGTAACGATAGCCTTGACTCCACTTTAAGAACGTCTTAGGATTCCTCAACCGTTGCAGCTCCCACGTTGCCCTTCCATCTCTCCAGTCCGAGTGGTGGTGGCCTAGCCGAGTAAGTAATGGTCGTCAGAGTGCCGTCAAGCTGACCGAGTGGTCTTCCTGATATATGCATCCGAATGCTAATACGGTCCAGGGACCTGGCAATGATGGTGTGGGGCCCAAGGTGGGCCTCATATGATGTGTTGGAGATATGCCCTAGAGGCAATCATGTATGATGATATTTCCTATGTGTTTATGAATAAAGATAGTCCTTGGACATTATCAATGATGTGTATCAGCAAGTAAGTGATTTGTTTGTGGGACTATGCATTGTATGATGACTGTCCTAAAAGGTCCCTAGTCGAAAGGGCTGTGTGGACGTGCAGCCACCTAGACTAGCATATAACACGGTCGATGGCTTGGTCTCACTAGCCATGGAGCATTGGATGCTAACCGGATAATATGGACTTGGAAGGATCTGGTCGCATTCGACGTAGTCGGATCCGAGTCGAGATAAGGTCCGAGTCAGACAGACCCAACTATGAGACGCAACGATATGTTATCTGTGAGTCTCTAGTACAACATATGTTCTATGTCCTAAGACCTGAGCTAGCACATGTACTCGGGATGGTGACAGATTTGCTTTGGGCCGACCAAACGCTACTCCGTGACTGGGTAGTTACAAAGGTAGGTTTCAGGCTTGTCTAGACCCATGCTGCGAGACATGGTCGAGCAAGATGGGATTCGCCCCTACGATTAGGAGAGATATACTCTGGGCCCCTCGTGTGATCCGACCAGGATAAGCATGGCCATGCGACAAGGATTATGAGATAATCCGGTTTGTGGTCGGCATCACTGGAACGAGAAAGAGGTCGGGCTAGCACAAGGATGACAAACTCTCCTTGAGCCCGACAACATATATCATGTAGCAAAAGGAATGGAAGTGTGATGTACAGGTTCGCCTAACCAGCTTCATAATCTGCTTGGTGGTTAGCACGCCTTGCTAGAGGCCGCTACCAACCGTGCAGTTCGGAGGTGATCCGAACTGCGACCAAGCCGGCTTGAATCTAAGGGGTCGCGCGCCTAAGGGAAGGAACCTACGAGGTCGGATCCGAGGACACTGGTCAGATGTGATCCGAGCTGCATTCGGATTGTGGTCGAGTAGACTTATGGGCTTTAGGGTCCGTGTGAGGCCCAAGTGTTGAGCCCGAGACGGACGCGCATATAAAGTGGAGGTGTCGCACACTCATGAAGATGATCGCTTCGGCGCTTTCACTAGGGTTTGCATGTGTTGCGAATAGACACCTCCACTCGCTGCCGAATGTGTGATCAGACCTAGCAGTCCTCCGCACGGTGTTCCTCCTGCACGCGCGGATTCCGTTAGAGGCGGTGCACTCACGCCGCTCCGGCGAACCTGTACGTGGGAACCGACGACCGGCTGTTCGCGGGAGATTGGACGAGGAGGAGACAATCCACGTGGACGTGCTGCCCCAACTCTTCTTCCGCTGCACGGTACTGCACGTCTAGTGGTAACAAACTGTGATCCATCTCCGTAGCATGTTCTTGATTGTTCTGCACGTAGGAAAATTTTAATTTGAAGTCGACGCACCCTACCATAGAACCCAACAGTGGTATCAGAGCCTCTGCTATAGGATTTGGATTCAGATCGTATGCATATTAGATATGTGGAGGCGGCATATGAGATCTGTTGTCGTTGATGAGATTGGCTGTGTGAACGGTTGATGAGATCAACTGCACACGGGAAATGATGTGGCTATGTTTTCTGATGATCGGGATCGATGAGGCCGTGACACAATCTACCCCTACCGGTCGGTATCCGCCATCGGGGTTAACAGTGAAACGTAAATCTGAATCGGACTCGCGATGATCGATAAGATCGGTCAGATCAAAAAATTCGGCGTGATCAGAAAATCCGAATCGGGACCGCCGTGTACGACACCTTGTGATTCTCTATGTAAAATTCATTACTAGTTGTAGTATTTGGATAATAGAGATCAGGTTGGTGGCTTGGCATCCCGGCGTGACAAACAAGATGGAGTTCCTAGATGGTCATCGGAGTCGGAGCCAACCTTGAAGAACATCCATGAAGGAGCCATACTATTTCACAATATGTGTTTATTTGTGATTGTTGTGCTTCTTTGTTTCTATGCATGTTAAAATGGTATAAAGATCCCTCATGAATATCAAGCGAATTTCCATTCCTGATGTTGCACCTTCGCACGTCAAGTACGTCTAGTAGTGGGCTCATAAAATTGGGGTGCTACTGGGTGTCCTTGAATTGAAGGGTTCGTGTCGGACACGGACATGCACTGCATCAGGTTAACTTGAAAAGGCCACCAAAACGGTTTTGGGCCTTGTGGCAAACAAGGTTGGGAGTCGGGGTATGAGATACCTTCCCGACCGACAGGAGTCGCATAGAGATACGATTAGCAAGGAGTTGCTTACCGGATAGGCATGTTGTCTAGCAGTGATGCTAAAGCTCACTATCGCATGTGCTAGTCGGATCCTGAATCACTGAGAGTTTGCAGAGGGATGCCAACTTCAGTGGGAGTATTTCTGTTTAAGTCTAGAATTACTCAACATAAACACATTACTTAGTGATTGCATATTTTTCTATTGTAGATCAATGGCACCACCTGCTCAACCAAACTTTGCATTAAAATCAATTCTGGAAAAGGATAAACTGAATGGAACAAACTTACCACCTGGTATAGAAATCTGAGAATTGTTCTCAAGCATGATAAAAAGGAACATGTTCTAGAGGATCCACTTCCAGAGGAACCTGCTGATAATGCTAATACCACAACTAAGAATGCCTACCAGAAACTCGCTGATGAATCAATGGAGATCAGCTGTCTGATGTTGGCTTGTATGGAGCCCGATTTGCAACAGCATTTCGAAAGTGTTGAGGCTTACGATATGATCGAGAGTCTCAAGAGCATGTTTCAGACACAGGCTAGGACCAAAAGGTTCAACGTCTGGTGATCCTTGATGGATTGCAAGCTGAAGGAAGGTGATCCACTGAGCCCACATGTTATCAAAATGATCGGATATGTGCAAGCTTTGGATAGGTTGGGCTTCCCGCTCTTGGATGAGCTGGCTACAGATGCAGTTCTATGTTCTCTTCCACCTAGCTATGGGACGTTCATTTCAAACTATCATATGCATGGCATGGATAAGAAGCTCACTGAATTGCATGGGATGCTTAAGGTGGCAGAGCAGGATATTAAGAAAGGCACACATCAAGTGTTGATGGTGCAAAAATCGGCTAAGTTCAAGAAGAGTTGGTCCAAGAAGAAGGCTAAGGCAAAGGGCACGGAGATGGTAACCTCCGCCGCTGCGCCGAAGTCAGGACTGGACTCGAAGACCACTTGCTATCATTGCAAGGAAACTGGTCACTGGAAGAGGAACTGTAGCAAGTGGCTTGCAGAGCATGGCAAGAAGGCCGGGAATGCTGCTTCAGGCAAAGGTACACTTGTTGCATATGTTATAGACATTTACCTTGCTAATATACCTGGTAGCTCTTGGGTATTTGATACCGGATCGGTTGTTCATATTTGCAACTCGATGTAGGGGCCAGTAAGAACTAGGCGTGTGGCACAAGGGGAGATTGATATCAGGGTCGACAACAAAGCAAGAGTTGTTGCGTTGGAGGTCGACACGATGCAGCTCCAGCTTCCTTCTGGATTTATTTTGGATTGAATAATTGTTATTACATTCCTGCACTTAGTCCGAACATTATTTCTGCCTCATGTTTGATGAGTCAGGGTTAAGAATTCAATTTAAAGGACAATGGCTGTTCGTTTTATTTGAATGGTATGTTCCATGGCTATGCACCCATTGTAGATGGGCTATTTATGTTGAATCTAGAACAGGAACTGGTCTATAACATGAATGTCAAGAGACATAAGCCTAATGAGATAAATCCGACATACTTCGGGCATTGCCGGCTTGGACACATTAGTCTGAAACGCATGAAGAAGCTCCATGACGATGGGCTCCTAACTTCGTCCGACTTTGGGTCGTTCGAGACATGTGAATCATGCTTGCTTGGCAAGATGACTAAGTCTCCTTTCGCAAAGAGTTGCGAGAGGGCATCCGAGCTGTTGGAACTGATACACAGTGATGTGTGTGGACCAATCAGCACAACTGCCAGAGGTGGCTATCAGTACTTCGTGACTTTTACCGACGACTTGAGTAGATATGGATATATCTATTTGATGAGGCACAAGTCGGAAACTTTTGAAAAGTTCAAAGAGTTTCAGAATGAGGTTGAGAATCAGCTCAGCAAGACAATAAAGCTTCTTCGATCTGATCGTGGAGGTGAGTACATGAGCCAGGAGTTTGATGATCATATGAAAAGCCGAGGTATAGTACCACAACTCACACCTCCAGGTACGCCACAGAGAAACGGCGTGCCGGAACAGAGGAATCGTACCTTGTTGGACATGGTTCAATCTATGATGAGCAAATTGGATTTACCCTTGTCATTCTGGGAATACGCTTTAGAAACTGCAGCTTTCACACTTAACAGGGTACCATCAAAATCCGTAGACAAGACACCACATGAGATGTGGATCGGGAAGACTCCCAGTTTGTCTTTTCTAAAGATTTGGGGTTGTGAAGCATTTGTCAAGAGACTTATGTCAGATAAGCTTACACCTAAGTCGGATAAATGCATATTCGTGGGATATCCGAGGGAAACCTTGGGATATAGCTCCTACAACGGGGAAGAGAACAAAGTGTTTGTTGCTCGGAACGGGGTTTTCCTTGAGAAAGAGTTTCTCAGTCGGGAAGCCAATGGGAGGATGGTCCGACTCGAAGAAATTCGAGGACCACTCAGGGATGGCTCGGCTGGTGATGAGATCATACCAGAGTCAGTTAGGGAACCCGTAGTGGAAGCGGCACCGGAACCACGGAGGTTGGAAAGATTGCGCAGAGTGCGTGATGTATTGTTGCTGGAAAGCGGCAAGCTAGCCACATACGCGGAAGCGATGGTAAGCCCAGATTCCGAGGCATGGCTGGAGGCCATGAGATCCGAGTTAAAGTCCATGGATGAGAATCAAGTCTGGGACTTGGTTGATTCGCCGCCTGGCATAACGGGCCTTGGTTGCAAATGGGTCTTTAAGAAGAAAACCGATGTGGATGGAAATGTTCAGATCCACAAAGCTCAGCTTATCGCTAAAGGTTATGGACAAGTTCAAGGAATTGACTACGACGAGACTTACTCGCCGGTAGCGATGCTGAAGTCGGTGAGGATCGTACTAGCTATAGCTGCATATTTCGATTATGAGATATGGCAGATGGATGTCAAGACGGCTTTCCTTCACGGAAATTTAACCAAGGACGTGTATATGATGTAGCCCGAGGGTTTTGTCGATCCGACTAGCACTAGTAAGGTATGCAAGCTCAAGAGATCCATTTATGGGTTGAGGCAAGCATCTCGGAGCTGGAATATTCATTTTCATGAGGTCGTCACTGGTCTCGGTTTCATCAAAAGCAAAGAGGACGCTTGTGTATACAAGAAGTTAAGTGGGAGCTCGATAGTGTTTTTGATATTATATGTGGATGACATATTGTTGATCGGAAATGATGTTTAGATGCTGAACTCGGTCAAGGAGTCATTGAATGGCAAGTTTTTGATGAAGGACCTTGGTGAGGCAATGTATATTTTAGGCATTAAGATCTATAGAGATAGATCGAGGAGGCTGCTCGGCTTAAGCCAGAGCACGTACATAGATAAAGTGTTGAAGTGGTTTAACATGAGTAAGGTGAAGAAAGGGTTCTTGCCACTCTCACATGGTATAAGGCTAAGTAGGACTCAGAGTCCTTCGACATCTGATGAGCGAAGCAGGATGAGTAGGATTGTGTATTCCTCGGCAATCGGATCCATCATGTATGACATTATATGGACAAGGCATGATGTTGCTTTTGTAATAAGACTAACAAGCAGATACCAGGCTAACCCCGGTGAGAGTCATTGGGCAGCGGTAAAGACTATTTTGAAGTACCTGAAAAGGACTAAAGAGATGTTCCTAGTTTATGGAGGTGAGGAAGAGCTCGTCGTAAGGGGTTACGCCGATGCTAGTTTCCAAACCGACAGAGATGATTGTCGATCACTGTCCGGATTCGTGTACATCATGAACGGAGGAGCAGTGAGCTGGATGAGTTCCAAGCAAGATACGGTGGACGATTCTACCACAGAAGCCGAATACATTGCGGCTTGTGAAGCTGCAAAGGAAAGTGTTTGGATCCGGAACTTTCTGGATGATCTTGGTATTTTCCCTGCCTCGGTAAAACAGTTGGACCTTTATTGTGATAATTCTGGTGCCATCGCACAAGCCAAGGAGCCGAGGAATCAACACAAGTTCAGACACATAGATCGGAAATATCACCTGATACGAAAGATCGTAAAGAATGGTGATGTAGAGTTATGCAAAATTCACACGGATGCAAATGTGCAGATCCGTTGACTAAGCCGCTTTCGCAACCCAAGCATGAGGGGCACATTAGAGCTATGGGCATTCGTTGTCTATTTGATTGACTCTAGCGCAAGTGGGAGACTATTGGAGATATGCCCTAGAGGCAATCATGTATGATGATATTTCCTATGTGTTTATGAATAAAGATAGTCCTTGGACATTATCAATGATGTGTATCAGCAAGTACGTGACTTGTTTGTGGGACTATGCATTGTATGATGACTGTCCTAAAAGGTCCCTAGTCAAAAGGGCTGTGTGGATACGCAACCAAATATGACACGGTCGATGTCTTGGTCTCACTAGCCATGGAGCATTGGATGCTAACCAGATAATATGGACTTGGAAGGATCTGGTCGGATTCGACGTAGTCGGATCCGAGTCGAGATAAGGTCCGAGTCGGATAGACCCAACTATGAGACTCAGCGATATGTCATCTATGAGTCTCTAGTACAACATACATTCTATATCCTAAGACCTAAGCTGGCACATGTACTCGGGATTGTGACAGACTTGCTTTGGGCCGACCAAACGCTACTCCGTGACTGGGTAGTTACAAAGGTAGGTTTCAGGCTTGTCTAGACCCATGCTGCGAGACATGGTCGAGCAAGATGGGATTTGCCCCTTCGATCAGGAGAGATATACTCTGGGCCCCTCATGTGATCCGACCAGGATAAGCCTGGCCACGCGATAAGGATTATGAGATAATCTGGTTTGTGGTCGGCATCACTGGAACGAGAAAGAGGTCGGGCTAGCACAAGGATGACAGACTCGCCTTGAGCCCGACAACATATATCATGTGGCAAAAGGAATGGAAGTATGATGTACATGTTTGCCTAGCCAGCTTCGTAGTCTACTTGGTGGTCGGCACGCCTTGCTAGAGGCCACTACCAACCCTGCAGTTCGGAGGTGATCCGAACTGCGACCAATTTGGCTTGAACCTAAGGGGTCGCGCGCTTAAGG
Organism: Triticum aestivum; assembly: GCF_018294505.1. Classification (NCBI taxonomy): domain Eukaryota; kingdom Viridiplantae; phylum Streptophyta; class Magnoliopsida; order Poales; family Poaceae; genus Triticum; species Triticum aestivum. The sequence goes on from NC_057795.1 coordinate 197,069,707, forward strand.
GAAGGAACCTACGAGGTCGGATCCGAGGACACTGGTCGGATGTGATCCGAGCTGTATTCGGATTATGGTCGAGTAGACTTATGGGCTTTAGGGTCCGTGCGAGGCCCAGGTGTTGAGCCCGCGATGGACACCTATATAAAGTGGAGGTGTCGCACACTCATGAAGATGATCGCTTTGGCGCTGTCACTAGGGTTTGCATGTGTTGCGAATAGACACCTCCACTCGCCGCTGGCTGTGTGATCGGACCTAGAAGTCGGACGCATGGTGTTCCTCCTGCATGCGCGGATACCGTTAGAGGTGGTGCACTTACGCCGCTCCGGCAAACCTGTACGTGGACACGCTGCCCAAACTCCTCTTCCGCTGCACGGCACTGCGCATCTAGTGGTAACGAACTGTGATCCATCTCCCGTAGCATGTTCTTGGTTGTTCTTCGCGTAGGAAAATTTTAATTTGCAGTCAACGCACCCTACCGTAAAAACCAACATGATGAGTCCTTGACCCTACCTATAATAGGGGACCTCATCATTAGCCCCCGAATCGGTTGAGGTTTCATAGAATGAGCGGTCCGATCTCCCGATTAAGTCTGAGTGCCTCAGGGGCACACGGAATATGTTTTTGAATCGTGGTTCCCTGTTCCTTAGACGAAAACACAATGGATTCTGGACTAATAAGTTTTCTCGGATGACCGAATGTCATTGATTGCTGAGGAAAACATGGTGGCATTCATTTGTATCTTAGAGGAGATCGACCTGAGGCCCGAGCGAGGGCATGCCATTATAACCTGAGTAGCGACGCCGTCATGTGGTCTGATTCTCTGGAGAGATGCCAGACGGAACCGCCGCACATGCGTCGATGATGGTGAGTCCAACACAAGGTACAACTCCGGATTCTCATCCCCAAAGTCAATCTTCAATCTACCACCTTCAGCACGGACATGACGTAGGCACGTGCCGACATAGCCTGATTATAGATCTTGTGTTTCCACCGGAGTGCATAAAGTTATCACTGAAGCCGTATGTTCCACCATCCTTTACCTGGGTACTGACGCCTCGATAACTGGATACCTCTGGATAAGATACCAGAAGACAAATGTCCCATACCGCCTGCCTCCCACCACTGTCGCACCACCTTCGAACCAGCAACAACAGGCTAGACATGAGACCTTCGCTAGAGCCTCCGTATGGCACGTGTCGGTAGCAGGCATGACTTGACGTCCTCGCATGAGATGTTGTGCATAGCATACACCAGAGCTTCACCTACCGGCGACAGACACTGTCTGACGACTTGAAATGACACGCATGTGTCACCTGCCAAGCCGCATCGTGTCACATCCCTAGCTCTGGTCTGCTCCGGGTTAGCTAGTCTTGTGTTGCATCATGTTTAAATTTCTCTTAAATTTGAAATGGGGATTGTTTCAAACCCTAGCATCAAAGGAATTCAATAGGTTCAACTAAAATATTTTTAGTGAACCCAAAATGGCTTTCAAAAATGTTCATCATTTTTGGAAAATGCTGGAAACAGTAACCAGAGATGATGCACATTTTTACATGACATTTTGGATTTTTGAAATAACACATATTGTATTTGAGTTGGAGCAAATATATGTCATATATATTTTTAATGCTTCAATAATTCTGATATTTTGTGAGGGGCTCTAGAATATTCCTTTTAGTCCCTGCAAAAACTATTGGAAGAAACAAAAATGGTTTAGTGCTTGAACTAAATCAAAACAGATTGAGATAAATAGAAAACAGTAATTAAAATAGAAAACAGAGAAGGAGGGAGTACCTGTTACTTACCTGGCCCAAGAGAGAAGCCGGTCCACCAGGCCCATGCGCCACTCATCCTCAACCTCGTGCCAGTGGGCACGAGGGCGTGTGCCCACAGCGCGTGCACGTGCGATGCCACTCCTGCCTGCTTGCTCACTGCTGGAGACGGCCCCAAGCGCCACGTACCCCCTAGACCTCTCGCTCACTCCCTCGAGCTCATCCTCCTCCCCTCCCCTCCTCTCTCTCTCTCCCGCCAACCGAATGCATCGGAGAGCGCCGCTGTGCACCGCCACGGCCACAATCATCCCCTTGCCCCTCGCTCATATCCCCGAGCTCCGCGTCCTAGCGCTGGACCTCCCCACTGAAGGAAGCAGACCCGGACGCCTTGCATCGACGGAGTCATCATCGTCTTCGAGTTTCGGCCGCCGGCAATCTCACCACCGATTCGTGGCAACCGACACGTCCCCAGCCTCTACGTGCTGCTCCCGGGTATCTACGTGAGCTCCTGCCATTCTCTCTCTTGTTTCGTCGTCGTATCCGTGCCATAGTCATGCTAGCCGCCGTGCCCGAAGCTCGCTGCCGCCGACCATGCTGCCGACGAGGCTAGAGCTCGAACCCGTTGCTCTTGACCGTGCTATTGCTCCCCTTGCACCTCAAGGAGACGAGTGAGACCACCGGCGAGCTTCCTCATGCCTTGTAGCCCACGTCCGCTTGAAGCCGTACCTCGGCCGCCGCCGCGAGCTCGTTTCGGCGAGCTCCGGCCACCCCGCGCCCTCCCGCGTGCCTCCCATGGATGTGTGGGAGCACCAGCAGCCCGTAGGAGCAAGCCTCACCCCCAGCCGATGCCTGTAGCATCATTCCGAGCCACTCCGGTGAGTCTCCGCCGCGGGATATGGTCACCGCCGGCGTAGCTGACGTGGCTGGCTTAATTAGCCAGTAATCACAACCCCGAGCAACTGACATGTGGGTCCCAACCGTTAGGTTTGACCCTGTTGACCCTGCTGACGTCACAGTGACATAGTGCTGACGCAGTAAGTGATTTTCTGGATTTTAATTAAACCAGGAAATTCCAGGAAATGATTTAAACTTCAAAAATTCATATAAATTCAACCGTAACTCAGAATGAAATAAATTATATATGAAAAATGATCAGAAAAATCCAATCTATCCATCTCTATTGGTTTCATGCATGTTTAAGTAACTTAACCTTGCTGTTTAGTGCAAAACATGATAATGCACTATTTAAATTCATGATTTGAGTTTGGGGTTGAACCTTTGGCTCAAAATGACCCAAACCCACCTGGTTGTAGTTGCATTAGGCCAGCACACTCATATTACCATGTCATGATCATGCATCATATAGTGCATTGCATTGATTGTGTTCTTCCTTGTTTGCCGGTGTTTGTCCCCTCTCGATAGACGTGGTTCCGACGATGAGTTCGATGACACGGATGAAGAACTATACTATCTTCAGAAGTGCCAGGCAAGCAAACCCCCCTTATTCATTCCGATACAATCCCACACTCTCGATCCTACTCTCTTTTACTGCATTAGGACAACAACGATTCAACTGTTACATGCTGCGGTAGTTGAACCCCTTTCCTCTGCATAACCTGTCATTGCCATAGTAAATAGATGAAACCCACTAGCATGAGTAGGAGTTGTTTGAGCCCTGATGTGCCTACTCATTCATGCTTGCTTGTCATGCCTTCTATTTCTTAGAGTTGTGTCAGGTCTGATTCATCGGGGATGAATTAGAATGTGGTGAACATGTCCTACTGTTGAGAGCTAAGTGTGTGAACACGATTTGGTAAAGGTAGCGGTGAGAGGCCATGTAGGAGTACATGGTGGGTTGTCTCATTGAAGCCGTCCTCAGGAACTGAGTTCTGTTTTTGTGATCCATGAACAATTACTACCACACATTGGGTTCTGGTAACTCGACCCCTCTCGACTTATTAATCAACCTGATCTTTGTCCAAGAGTTGCAACTAGTTTCTGGTGTTTGTAGGTAGTGCTAGTAGTCTACCAAGTGACACCCGGTACAGGTGGGCTTGTGACAGACTAGGTGCAGTGGCACGGTGTATCAAGTGGCACCCGGATGGTGGGCTTGGGAACCTGCATACATCATTTGGGGTCGTGAGCGACACCCCGGCCGGATCTCCTTGCGGATGGAACCCGAATAGGCAATAAACCTGGACTAGAGACTTGTGTGGTTAGTCAGGTCGTGGCCGACTCCCTCGCCAGGCTTCTGCTTGAAGGTTGCCGAGATACACGACGTGTACATGGTGGTAAGTGGCGACAGCGTGTGTGAAGAAGTACACCCCTGCAGGGTTAACATTATCTATTCGAATAGCCGTGTCTGCGGTAAAGGACTTCTGGGTTGCCTATACAGTTCATAGATAACTTGAAGTGGATACTCTAAAATGCGCAAGATAAGCGTGAGTGCTATGGATGGCGTTCTCATAGGTAGACGGGAGCGGATCCATAGTGGTGTATTGATTGGTGAATATGTGGACTCGTGTGCGCCACCTCAAAAGAGTCAGTTACAGTCGTAGTTCATGTTAGCCACTGAGTCAAAGCTGGCTTGCTGCAGTTATACTCCACCACCCCCTTTATTGATATCGATGCATATGTAGATAGTTCTGATGTAAGTCTTGCTGGGTACATTTGTACTCACGTTTGCCTATTTTATGTTTTTACAGAGAGACTCAGTCTTGCTATTAGTTCTGTGTGGACTTTGACGTTTAGCTTGTTACCTCAGCTACGATCTTATGCCCTCGGCAGGATCTGGTAAATAGTCAGGCTTATCAGCCTTTTTCATTTGTAGATGTCTGTACTCAGAAATATTAAGCTTCCGCATGTGTTTGACTTGTATGCTCTGAATGTTGGGTCATGAGACCATGTTTGTAATATCTGGCTCCTCGGAGCCTAATGAATACATACTTGAGTTGTAGAGTCATGTTGTGATGCCATGTTGTATTTGCACATATCGAGCATATTGTGTGTATGTTATTGAAATGCTTGGTATGTGTGGGATCTGACTATCTAGTTGTTTATCCTTGGTAGCCTCTCTTACCGGGAAATGTCTCCTAGTGCTTCCACTGGTAGCTTGCTACTGCTCTGGAACACTTAGGCTGGCCGGCATGTGTCCTTCTTCGTTCTGGTGTCTGTCCCTTCGGGGAAATGTCACGCGGTGTCTGCCGGAGTCCTGTTAGCCTGCTATAGCCCGGTTTACCAGAGTCCTGCTAGCCCAGTTGCTACAGCCCGGATTCACTCGCTGATGACCGACACGTTCGTTGCTGGGTCATGTATGCCTATCTCTGTAAGTTAGTGCCACTTTGGGTTCACGACTTGCCATGTCAGCCCGGGCTCCTTGTCATATGGATGTTAGCGACACTATCATATACGTGTGCCAAAAGGCGCAAACGGTCCCGGGCCTGGTAAGGCGACACCCGTGGGAATACCGTGCGTGAGGCCGCAAAGTGATATGAGGTATTACATGCTAGATCGGTGTGCCTTTGAGTCGGGGTCCTGACAGCTTTGGTATCAGAGCCTGACTGCCTGTAGGATTACCAAGCTAAACTGGTTGAAGTTGAGTCTAGAAATTCTTTAGTTATATAAGGGAATTGATTGTGGATGGAACGTAAGGCTCTTTTTACTCCTTATACCCTATGCCCTTCTGATCCGAGTCATCTTATCTTTCCTACGGGGTTAAGGAACTAGGCTATCTCTTCTTTCTATCAGGATCACGTGTTACTAATCCGTAGACTTTTAAGATTGTTCGATTTAAGCCTCAGTCCAGTTTCTACTACCTCTGTGTGTTCATGGCTGGTCTCAGAACCTTGTTATTGTGATGTTAAGTGGTTATGCCACCAATTTGCAGGATGTCTCAAATCTTTTTGAGCATTTACAACCGTTATGTTGTCCGAGTCATCCCAGGTCTCTAAATAGTCTGATGCATTTGCAAATCCATTCTTTCCGTTCCCGATGATCCTTTGGCCAGATTAACCACACTAACTAGTGTGTTGAGGTACTTCATTGCGTCCGCATATATGTTGGAGCTATTATTATGACCCTAGGTGTCTTAGAGGATCACCTAGTAATCTAGCCATGCTTTATGTTCCCAGTGTGATGATTCTGGCCATCATTCTCGAAAGCATCTCGTGATGCCATTTAGTTAGTAGGCATTCTATCCCGGTTCCTGAACCTGAGACTCACCCTACTTACTTCATGTTGATAGTGTTTGCTCATTCCTTTAGGTTATTAGTAACCTTTGCGATAGTCCTCGAGGTCCATGGTATTTCCTTCTTCCAATACCATGAACTGCTTATTGCAGAAGTTTCTCACTGAACCGAAAGATCACAACCAGAGTGCTCTTGACGAGTTATTGATTCTATATTGTGACTCTGCCAGTTCATCCTTTCTGCATGGGTTATCCGAAAGAGATATGTTGAACTCGTTCGACATGCTAGCCCATGCATCCACAACTCAGAAAATCATATGTTCTTTTGGGTTGTCCCTCTTTAGTTGTCTTCTGACCTCGTCTATCAATTGATAGTCAAGAGTATGCGTGCATTCATTCATCGATGCCTATTACTCTTGTGGTCCATCAAGCCATTCTATTCGGGATGACTAGGATAAACAAACTCCAGTACCTCTTCCATATCCAGGATTGGGTCAAAGCAACTGTTTTCCACAGATCAAAATGCCAATCCAGCTTCTGCTCTGCTCCACCTTGGAGTGTTATGCTATGTCTTGAGCTTGCGTTGGTTTTCCTCGAAGAGGAGAGGGTGATGCAGCAATAGTAGCGTAAGTATTTCCCTCAGTTTTTGAGAACCAAGGTATCAATCCAGTAGGAGGCTCCTCAAAAGTCCCACGCACCTACATAAACAAACAAAGAACTCGCAACCAACGCAATAAGCGGGTTGTCAATCCCTTCACGGCCACTTGCGAAAGTGAGATCTAATAAAGATAGTAAGATAATATAAATATATTTTTGGTGTTTTATAATATAGATGCAAAAAGTAAAGATGCAAATAAAAGTAGATTGGAAGCAAATATGATAAGAGATAGACCAGGGGGCATAGGTTTCACTAGTGGCTTCTCTCAAGATAGCATAAGTATTACGGTGGGTGAACAAATTACTGTCGAGCAATTGATAGAAAAACGAATAATTATGAGATTATCTAGGCATGATCATGTATATAGGCATCACGTCCGCCACAAGTAGACCGACTCCTGCCTGCATCTACTACTATTAGTCCACACATCGACCGACTCCTGCCTGCATCTAGAGTATTAAGTTATAAGAACAGAGTAACGCATTAAGCAAGATGACATGATGTAGAGGGATAAACTCAAGCAATATGATATAAACCCCATCTTGTTATCCTCGATGGCAACAATACAATATGTGCCTTGCAACCCTTTCTGTCACTGGGTAAGGACACCGCAAGATTGAACCCAAAGCTAAGCACTTCTCCCATGGCAAGAAAGATCAATCTAGTAGGCCAAACCAAACTGATAATTCGAAGAGACTTGCAAAGATAACTCAATCACACATAAAAGAATTCAGGGAAGATTCAAATATTATTCATAGATAAACTTGATCATAAACCCACAATTCATCGGATCTCGACAAACACACCGCAAAAAGAGTTTACATCGAATAGATCTCCACAAGAGAGGGGGAGAACATTGTATTGAGATCCAAAAAGAGAGAAGAAGCCATCTAGCTAATAACTATGGACCCGTAGGTCTGTGGTAAACTACTCACAACTCATCGGAGGGGCAAGGATGTTGATATAGAAGCCCTCCGTGGTCGATTCCCCCTCCGGCAGAGTGCCGGCGAAGGCTCCAAGATGAGATCTCGCGGATACAGAAGGTTACGGTGGTGGAAATTGTGTTTCGTCTGCCCCTGGATGTTTTCGAGGTACGTAGGCTTATATAGGAGGAAGAAGTATGTCGGTGGACGCCCGAGGGGCCCACGAGACAGGGGGCGCGCCCTATAGGGGGGGGGGGCGCCCTCCTATCTCGTGGGAGCCTCGGCTGCTTCTTGACTTGCACTCCAATTCCTCTGGATCACGTTCATTCCAAAAATCACGCTCCCAAAGGTTTCATTCCGTTTGGACTCCGTTTGATATTCCTTTTCTTCGAAATACTGAAATAGGCAAAAAACAGCAATATGGGCTGGGCCTCCGGTTAGTAGGTTAGTCCCAAAAATGATATAAATATGTAAAATAAAGCCCATAAACATCCAAAAGTGGTAATATAATAGCATGGAACAATAAAAAAATTATAGATGTTGGAGACGTATCTAGCATCCCCAAGCTTAATTCCTGCTCGTCCTCGAGTAGGTAAATGATAAAAACAGAATTTTTGATGTGGAATGCTACCTAGCATAATTCTCAATGTAATTTTCTTTATTGTGGCATGAATGTTCAGATCCAAATGATTCAAAATAAAAGTTCATATTGATAAAAGAAATAGTAGCACTTCAAGCATACTAATCAAAGTAATCATGTCTTCTCAAAATAACAAGGCAAAAGAAAGTTCATCCCTACAAAATCATATAGTTAGGCTATGCTTCATTTTCGTCACACAAAGATGTTCCCAACTTCTATACCCCTGATGACAAGCCAAGCAATTGTTTCATACTTAAATAATATCAAACTTTTTCAACCTTCACGCAATACATGAGCATGAGCCATGGATATAGCACTATGGGTGGAATAGAATATGGTGATGGGGATTGTGTGGAGAAGACAAAAAAGGAGAAAGTCTCACATTGACGAGGATAATCAACGGGCTATGGAGATGCCCATAAATTGATGTCAACATAAGGAGTAGGGATTGCCATGCAACGGATGCACTAGAGCTATAAATGAATGCTCAACAAAAGAAAACTAGTGGGTGTTCATCCAACTTGCTTGCTCACAAAGACCTAGGGCATTTGAGGAAGCCCGTCGTAGGAATATAGAAGCCAAGTTCTATAATGAAAAATTCCCACTAGTATGACAAAGACAACTTATGAGACTCATTACATGAAAAACATGGTTCTACTTTGAAGCACAATATATGAGACTCACTACATAAAGAACAAGGTGCTACTTTGAAGCACAAAATATGAGACTCACTACATGAAGAACAAGGTGCTACTTTGAAGCACAAGTGTGGAAAAAGAGATAGTAACATTGCCCTTTTTATTTATTTTCTTTTTTTCTTCTTTTTTTTTCTTTTTTTGGGGCCTTTCTTTTTTTGGCCTTTTTTTCTTTTTTCTTCTTTGGACAATGCTCTAATAATGATGATCATCACACTTCTATTGATTACAACATATGAATTACAACTCGAAACTAGAACAAGATATGACTCTATATGAATGCCTCCGGCGATGTACTAGGATGGTGCAATGAATCAAGAGTGACATGTATAAAACATAATGCATGGTGGCTTTGCCACAAATACGATGTCAACTACATGATCATGCAATGGCAATATGACAAAAGTGAAGTATGTCATGATGATGAACGAAATGGTGGAAAGTTGATGGCAATATATCTCGGAATGGCTATGGAAATGCCATAATAGGTAGGTATGGTGGCTGTTTTGAGGAAGATATAAGGAGGTTTATGTGTGATAGAGCGTATCGTATCACGGGGTTTGGATGCACCGGCGAATTTTGCACCAACTCTCAAGGTGAGAAAGGGCAATGCACGGTACCGAAGAGGCTAGCAATGGCGGAAAGGTAAAAGTGCGTATAATCCATGGACTCAACATTAGTCAAAAGAACTCATATACTTATTGCAAAAATTTAGAAGTAATCAAAAATCAAGTACTATGCGCATGCTCCTAGGGGGATAGATTGGTAGGAAAAGACCATCACTCTTCCCCGACCGCCACTCATAAGGATGCACAAGCCAGGTACACTTCATGGTTCAAATTTGTTACACAACTTTAACCATACGTGCATGCTACATGGCTTGCTAACTTCAACACAAGCATTCTTTAAATTCATAATCACCCAACTAGCATGACTTTAATATCACTACCTCCATATCTCAAAACAATTATCAAGTATCAAATTGATCATAGCATCCAATTCACTTCCTATGATAGTTTTTATTATACCCAACTTGGATGCCTACCATTCTAGGACCAACTTTATAACCATAGCAAATACCATGCTGTTCTAAAAGTCTCTCAAAAAGATATAAGTGAATCATGAGAGACTAGAAATTTCTTCAAAATTAAGACACCACCGTGCTCTAAAAGATATAAGTGAAGCACTAGAGCAAAAACTATCAAGCTCAAAAGATATAAGTGAAGCACATAGAGTATTCTAGCAAATTATAATCAAGTAGGCTTCTCCCAAAAGGTGTGTACAGAAAGGATGATTGTGGTGAACTAAAAAGCAAAGACTAATATAATACACGACGCTCCAAGCAAAACACATATCATGTGGCGAATAAAAATATAGCTCCAAGTAAAGTTACCAATGAACGAAGACGAAAGAGGGGATGCCTTCCCGGGGCATCCCCAAGCTTAGGCTTTTGGCTATCCTTGAATATCTTGGGGTGCCTTGGGCATCCACAAGCTTAGTCTCTGACCACCCTTTATTCCATAGTCAATAAAAGCTTTACCCAAAACATGAAAACTTCACAACACAAAACTCAACAGGAAATCTTATAAGCTCCGTTAGTGAAAGAAAACAAAACCACCACATAAGGTACTGTAACGAACTTATTCTTTATTTATTTTGGTGTTAAACCTACTGTATTCCAACTTCCCTATGGTTTATAAACTATTTTACTAGCCATAGATGCATCGAAATAAGCAAACAACACACGAAAAATAGAATCTGTCAAAAACAGAACAGTCTGTAGCAATCTGTAACTAACGCAAACTTCTGGAACTTTAAAAATCCTACCAAAATAGGAAGTCCAGGAAAATTTGTTTATTGATCAGAAGCAAAAAGAATCAATGCAAAATCACGTTCCTGTGATTTAACAAAATTATATTCGTGCGTGCAAAGTTTCTGTTTTTCAGCAGAATCAAATCAACTATCATCATAGGTTATCCTATAGGTTCTACTTGGCACAAACACTAATTAAAAGGTAAAAACACATCTAACCAGAATGTAGATGCAAGATTTATTACTAAACAGGAGCAAAAACAAAAAACATAAAGAAAATTGGGTTGCCTCCCAACTAGCGCTATCGTTTAACGCCCCTAGCTAGGCATAAAAGCGAAGATAGATCTAACGGGTGCCATCTTTGGCACTAAATTCATAAGTAGCCCGCATGATAGATTCATAAGGTAATTTGACTTTCTTTCTTGGAAAGTTCTCCATGCCTTTCTTTAATGGAAATTGGAATCTAATATTCCCTTCCTTCATATCAATAATCGCGCCAATCGTTCTAAGGAAAGGTCTAGCAAGAATAATAGGGCAAGAAAGGTTGCAATCTATATCAAGAACGATAAAATCCACGGGCACCAAATTTCTATTTGCAACAATGAGAACATCATTGATCCTTCCCATTGGCTTTTTAATGGTGGAATCCGCAAGGTGCAAATTTAAAGAGCAATCATCAAGATCATGGAAACCTAGAATATCACATAAAGTTTTCGGAATCGTGGAAACACTAGCACCCAAATCACACAAAGCAAAACACTCATGATCTTTAATTCTAATCTTTATAGTAGGTTACCACTCATCATTAAGTTTTCTAGGTATAGAAACTTCCAAATTAAGTTTTTCATCATAAGATTGCATCAAGGCATCAACAATATGTTTGGTAAAAGCTTTATTTTGACTATAAGCATGAGGAGAATTAACAACGGATTGCAACAAGGAAATACAACCTTCTAAAGAACAATTATCATAATCAAATTCCTTGAAATCCGAGATAGTGGGTTCAATGCTATTTAAAGTTGTGACCTCTCCAATCCCACTTTTACCAAATTTAGCATCAAGATAGAAAAACTCCGAATTCTTGGGACGCCTTCTAGGTAAAGTTGACTCATCATCAGTCCCATAATTATCAAGATTCATATTGCAAAACATAGATCTAATAGGAGACGTATTAATAACTTTAAGATCCTCGTCATTATTTTCATGGAAACTAGAAGAACACGCTTTTATAAAGCTATCTTTTTTAGCACGCAATTTAGCGGTTCTTTCCTTGCACTCATCAATGGGAATTCTCATTACTTTTAGAGACTCATTGATATCATGCTTAGGAGGAGAAGATCTAAGTTTAAGAGAATCAACATCAAGCGAAAGTCTATCAACGTTCCTAGCCAAATCATCAACTTTGAGCAATTTTTCTTCAAGCAAAGCATTAAAATTCTTTTGAGAAATCATAAATTCTTTCACACTATTCTCAAAATCAGAGGGCATCTTATTAAAATTACCATAAGAATTATTGTAGGAATTTCCATAATTATTAGAGGAATTACTAGGGAACGGTCTAGCATTAAAGTTTCCTCTATAAGCATTGTTTCCAAAACTATTCCTACCAACAAAATTCACATCCATAGATTCATTATTATTCTCAATCAAAGAAGACAAAGGCATATCATTGGGATCAAGAGGAGTATTTTTAGTAGCAAATAATTTCATAAGTTCATCCATCTTTCCACTCAAAACATTGATTTCTTCTATAGCATGCACTTTTTTACTAGAAGATCTTTCGGTGTGCCATTGAGAATAATTAGCCATAATATTATCAAGAAGTTTTGTAGCATCTCCTAACGTGATTTCCATAAACGTGCCTCCCGCGGCCGAATCTAAGAGATTTCTAGAAGCAAAGTTCAAACCGGCATAAAATTTTGTGTCATCATCCATAAATTCAAACCATGAGTAGGGCAATTGCGAAGCATCAATTTCATTCTTTCCCAAGATTGGGCAACATGCTCATGATCAAGTTGTTTGAAATTCATAATATCGTTCCTAAGAGTGATAATCTTAGCGGGAGGAAAATACTTAGAGATAAAAGCATCTTTGCACTTGTTCCAAGAATCAATACTATTTTTAGGCAAAGACGAAAACCAAACTTTAGCACGATCTCTAAGTGAAAACGGAAATAACTTCAATTTAACAATATTGTTATCCATATCTTTCTTCTTTTGCATATCACACAAATCAACAAAGTTGTTTAGATGAGTAGCGGCATCTTCACTAGGAAGGCCGGCGAATTGATCTTTCATAATAAGATTTAGCAAAGCAGTATTGATTTCACAAGACTCAACATCATTAAGAGGAGCAATCGGAGTACTAAGGAAATCATTATTATTGGTATTCGAGAAATCACACAATTTGGTATTATCTTGCGCCATGGCAACAAGTAATCCAACACACAAGCAAACGGAAAAAGACAAGCAAAAAGAGAGGAGGAGATTGGGAAAGAGAGGGCGAATAAAACAGCAAGGGTGAAGTGGGGGAGAGGAAAATGAGAGGCAAATGGCAAATAATGTAAATGCGAGGGAGATGGGTTTGTGATGGGTACTTGGTATGTCTTGACTTGAGCGAAGACCTCCCCGGCAACGGCGCCAGAAATCCTTCTTGCTACATCTTGAGCTTGCATTGGTTTTCCTTGAAGAGGAGAGGGTGATGCAGCAATAGTAGCGTAAGTATTTCCCTCAGTTTTTGAGAACCAAGGTATCAATCCAGTAGGAGGCTCCTCAAAAGTCCCACGCACCTACACAAACAAACAAAGAACTCGCAACCAACGCAATAAAGGGGTTGTCAATCCCTTCACGGCCACTTGCGAAAGTGAGATCTAATAAAGATAGTAAGATAAGATAAATATATTTTTGGTGTTTTATAATATAGATGCAAAAAGTAAAGATCCAAACAAAAGTAGATTGGAAGCAAATATGATAAGAGATAGACCTGGGGGCCATAGGTTTCACTAGTGGCTTCTCTCAAGATAGCATAAGTATTACGGTGGGTGAACAAATTACTATCGAGCAATTGATAGAAAAGGGAATAATTATGAGATTATCTAGGCATGATCATGTATATAGGCATCACATTCGCAACAAGTAGACTGACTCCTGCCTGCATCTACTACTATTACTCCACACATCGACCGACTCCTGCCTGCATCTAGAGTATTAAGTTCATAAGAACAGAGTAACGCATTAAGCAAGATGACATGATGTAGAGGGATAAACTCAAGCAATATGATATAAACCCCATCTTGTTATCCTCGATGACAACAATACAATACGTGCCTTGCAAACCTTTCTGTCACTGGGTATGGACACCTCAAGGTTGAACCCAAAGCTAAGCACTTCTCCCATGGCAAGAAAGATCAATCTAGTAGGCCAAACCAAACTGATAATTCGAAGAGACTTGCAAAGATAACTCAATCACACATAAAAGAATTCAGAGAAGATTCAAATATTATTCATAGATAAACTTGGTCATAAACCCACAATTCATTGGATCTCGACAAACACACCGCAAAAAGAGTTTACATCGAATAGATCTCCACAAGAGAGGGGGAGAACATTGTATTGAGATCCAAAAAGAGAGAAGAAGCCATCTAGCTAATAACTATGGACCCGTAGGTCTATGGTAAACTACTCACAACTCATCGGAGGGGCAAGGATGTTGATGTAGAAGCCCTCCATGGTTGATTCCCCCTCTGGCTGAGTGTCGGCGAAGGCTCCAAGATGAGATCTCGGGGATACAGAAGGTTACGGTGGTGGAAATTGTGTATCATCTGCCCCCTGGATGTTTTCGGGGTACGTAGGCTTATATAGGAGGAAGAAGTACGTCGGTGGACGCCCGAGGGGCCCACGAGACTGGGGGCATGCCCTATGGGGGGGGGCGCCCTCCTATCTCGTGGGAGCCTCGGCTGCTTCTTGACTTGCACTCCAAGTCCTCTGGATCATGCTCGTTCCAAAAATCACGCTCCCGAAGGTTTCATTCCGTTTGGACTCCTTTTGATATTCCTTTTCTTCGAAATACTAAAATAGGCAAAAAAACAACAATATGGGTTGGGCCTACGGTTAGTAGGTTAGTCCCAAAAATGATATAAATGTGTAAAATAAAGCCCATAAACATCCAAAAGGGGTAATATAATAGCATGGAACAATAAAAAATTATAGATACATTGGAGAGGTATCATGTTACCATCTTTATGTCAAGAGTGTCATGAGAATTGCACCACCTCTTATGAATTCTTGACGCGATAATACTTCTTGCCATCATTGTTAATTCCTCGGTTCCTGTGTTATTGTAACCAGAATGCCGACAAGTGAATCGTGATGTGTGAAATCAATACTGCTAGCAACCCCGTTGCTTGGTAGTTAATGGACAGTAATCCCATTCTTAGCGTGTTGGTATTGAATTATCATTCTAAGATTGATCGTGCTACCTAGTCCTTATTTCCTGGTGCACTCTTAGATCAATGAGTTAGCATTGTGTAAAACCCTCGCTCTTTTGATCATATCGTCTTGCCCTGGAAATCAAGATTATTCTCGAGCTTAGCAACATATTGGTGGTTCGTGATTTTCCGATTATCTTCTTGGAAGTATCACCAAGTCGTCACCTGACCGTTATGTTGAGTTCGTGATCAAGTTGGCTTTTCTTATAACCCCCTGCGCCCGAACTCTCCGCCGGCCCCGGCTCCAGTCAGATCTGGCTAGGGGACGGCCGGATCCGCGCGCCGCCGACCCATTCCGGCTGGTCCCTGCCTTGGCCGCCTCGCCGGAGCCCCTCCCCGCGCCGGAGTTTCCCTTTCGCCGCCGCCATTGCCTCCTGTTCGTGAGGAGCACGGGAGGAGGACGACCCCGTCGAACCCCCCTGCGTGGGCCATGGCCCAGCTCCAGCCGGCCTCCCCAAGGCCCAGCCCAAGCCGGCCTGCCTCCTCCTCCTTCCTGGGCCGAGCCCATGTGGTGAGAAACCCACAGATCCCCGCCCGTGCGCTATTTACTAAATCACGCTCATATGTTTTTTTCCTGAAAATGACTAAGTCCCTATAAATTTTACATTATCATGCCATGTTTGACCTGTCGTATCTCTGCATCCGTAGCTCCGTTTCGTGTGTGTTATATGTCAAATTGTTCGTCTCAACGAGTACTTCATTTCATTCCATTGCATCATATTCATTTGGGGTCATCTAGATGCGTGAATCTTTGTTGCAAGAGTGCTTCATGATGTTAATCTCTTGAAACTGTTATAACATGCTCTTTTGTCATTTTTGCCATGATTGACGTGTGCATCCTATGAGGTTGATGTCTACATGTGTTTTGATCTATGCCATGTCTTCTTTACATAGGTGCTTACCATGTATTTTTGTGATCAATTTGGTGACTAGCACAAGCATGCAAACTAGGCCTCGTGATGTTGCTGTTTTAGTCTCTGTTCTGCTGTTATTTTGATGCCATGTAAACATGATGCTACAGAGTGATCCATGCATATTTTGAGATACTTTAGTAAGGATGTTTTGAACATATGGTTATCGTCTATCCATTCATGCCCCTGTTTGCATTTATGGAGTAGTCTAGCATGTCATTTTCGTGCTCTACTTTTGCTTCAAAATGTTTCCTGGATTGTTTACATGTTATTCAATTTTGTCAAGCTTGTTGTAGTTGATACTTGCATGCTATGGACTTGCTCTTGCCATGCTTAGCTTCATAAACATGTCTTCTTACTGTTGATTGCCTTGCCATGCCATGTATTGCTCTGTAGTGAGTTGCACAAGCTCATCTACATGCCTTCATAATTCTGTTTCTGCCATGTTTGAATCTGTAATATAACTTGCTATGTTTACATGGGTGCCATCATATTTTCTGATCCTTTTTGGCTTATGGTCACCAAGGGACTTTTGTTCTATGCATTTAGTAGTGTCATGCCATGCCTTTGTTTGCCATGATAAGTTCCTGTAACATGTTGTTTGATAGCTCTAAACATTGCAACCTGATGTTATTTTCTGCAAAGTCTGAACTGTTATTATTTGCAATCTTGCCAAGTGTGTTTGAGCATGTTCTAGTGATTTCTAGAGATAGCTCAGTGTTCATGTTTTGTTATGCTTTACCTGTACATCATATCCATGTCTTTTGTTTTCATGTTGAGATGCTGTAGCATGTTGTTTTGGTGCTTGCAATATGCCTAGTTGCTGTTTTGGACAGATTGTTGCTATAACTTGTTTCATGTGTGTGTGTTGAACCGTTGCTCCGTTTTGAGTGTGCTCTATATGAAACTTGCTTGATTTTGCATGTAGCTTCATATTATGATGTTGCATCCTTGTTTTGAGGTGTTTGCTTGATGTTTGTATGCATTTTGCATCAATGCCATGTTTAACTCGTTTTGCTCATATCTTCTAGGCCGTAGCTCCAAATCTAATGAACTTCATATGTAACTTGACTAGAATCTCGTGTAGATCATATTTGTGCATCTTAACTTGGTGTTTAACAACTTGAACATAAGATTTATTCAGATCTGGACCAATTTCGAAATATGCATATGAGGACTTTCCGGAATTGTTATATGTTGTTCCCGGCCTCATTTAAACTTGCCTTGATGTGTTGCTCTTGTTTGCATCATCTCTTGCCATGAGTAGCCTCATGTAGCTTTGTCATGCATCATGCTTGTTTGTGCATCATGCCTTGTTCATGTGTGGTGTGTTTACTATGTTGTGTGCTTCTTCTTGTTAGTTCCTGTTTCGTTGCGATCGTGAGGATTCGTTCGTCTACGCTTGGTTCGGCTTCATCCGTTTGTCTTCTTCATGGACTCGTTCTTCCTCCTTGCGGGATTTCAGGCAAGATGACCGCTACCCTGGATCTCACTACTATCATTGCTATGCTAGTTGCTTCGTTCTATCGCTATGCTGCGTTACCTATCTTTTGCTCATCAAGCCATCCCAAATTGCCATGAACCTCTAACCATTGACACCCTTCCTAGCAAACCATTGTTTGGCTATGTTACTGCTTTTGCTCAGCCCCTCTTATAGCGTTGCTAGTTGCAGGTGAAGTTGAAGATTTCTCCACGGTGGACAGGATTTTGGTTGGGATATCACAATATCTCTTATATTATTAATGCACCTATATACTTGGTAAAGGGTGGAAGACTCAGCCTTTTGCCTAGTGTTTTGTTCCACTCTTGCCGCCCTAGTTTCCGTCATACCGATGTTAGTTCCCGGATTTTTGCGTTCCTTACGCGGTCGGGTGATTTATGGGACCCCCTTGACAGTTCACTTTGAATAAAACTCCTCCAGCAAGGCCCAACCTTGCTTTTACCATTTGCCTCACCTAGCCCTTTTTTCCTTTGGAGTCGCGCTCTCGAGGGTCATCTTTATTTTACCCCCCCGGGGCCAGTGCTTGTCTAAGTGTTGGTCCAAACCGAGCGATGTCCGGCGCCCCATGGGCAACCAGGGTCTATGCCAACCCGTCGTCTTGCTCATCCGATGTGCCCTGAGAACGAGATATGTGCAGCTCCTATCGGGATTTGTCGGCACATCCGGGCGGCTTTGCTGGTCTTGTTTTACCATTGTCGAAATGTCTTGTAAACCGGGATTCCGAGTCTGATCGGGTCTTCTTGGGAGAAGGTATATCCTTCATTGATCGCGAGAGCTTATCATGGGCTAAGTTGGGACACCCCTGCAGGGTATAATCTTTCGAAAGCCGTGCCTGCGGTTATAGGTAGATGGGAATTTGTTAATGTCCGGTTGTAGATAACTTGACACCAGATCCGAATTAAAACGCATCAACCGCGTGTGTAGCCGTGATGGTCTCTTTTCGGAGGAGTCCGGGAAGTGAACACGGTTTTTGGGTTATGTTTGACGTAAGTAGGAGTTCAGGATCACTTCTTGATCATTACTAGTTGACGACCGTTCCGCTTGCTCTCTTCTCGCTCTTATTTGTGTATGTTAGCCACCATATATGCTTAGTCGCTGCTGCAGCCTCACCACTTTACCCCTTCCTTCCCCTTTAAGCTTTGCTAGTCTTGATACCCATGGTAATGGGATTGCTGAGTCCTCGTGGCTCACAGATTACTACAACAACAGTTGCAGGTACAGGTTATGCGATGATCATGATGCGGGAGCGATGTTTGCTTGTATTGGAGTTCTTCTTCTGCTTCTTCGATCAGGGGATAGGTTCCAGGTCGTCAGCCCAGGCTAGCAGGGTGGATGTCGTTTGAGTTTCTGTTTGCGTTTCATCCGTAACCGGATGATGCTCTTATGTATTGTGATGTTGTATTTGTGTGGCATTGTATGCCTTATGTATGTATCCCCATCTATTATGTAATGTTGATGTAATGATATCCACCTTGCAAAAGCGTTTCAATATGCGGGTCTATCCTTGGTGGGACCTTCGAGTTCCTTTTGGATAGGATCGCATATTGGGCGTGACAAGTTGGTATCAGAGCCTCGACCGACCCTAGGAGCCCCCTTGATTGATCGTGTAGTTTGGCCGTTGTTGAATCTAGAAGAAAACTGTTTCCGGAGTCTAGTTATATCGGAGAGTAGGAATTCTTTTTACTCCTCAGCCCCTTCATCGCTCTGGTCAGGAATCTTGACGTAGGTGTTTTGAATTACTCCTCTTCCCCTTCAATTTTTTTCTTTAGGATCATGCAGTTGGTTTTTCGGTAGTTGTTCCTCAGCTCTTTTTATCCGGTGCATTTCTCGTCAAGTTGATTCGAGCCTCTTCATCTTTGAGTTCAATCCTCAGTTGTTTTCTTTCCAGCCCGCCCACCCCTTCTTCTCGGAACCGGAGTCTGTAATCGAGTATCCATCCTACTCGTGCGGAGTTTTTGCTCTCTCTCCTCAATGATTTCAACCGGTGTTTTCTCTTCAAGATATTCATCGGTTTCCCCTTCCAAGTTGCCTTTGTTTTTCCCGCCCTCCCACCCTCTTCTTCCCGGAGCCTGAGTCTGTTTCCAGCATCAATTTCATTCGTGTGGAGCCTCTTCAGTCTTCCCTCAATTGTTTCAACTGGTGAATTCTCGTCTTGTTCGTCATTCTCCATCTCTTTTTCTTCTCCGGTGGATTTAATTCCAATTTTCGGTAGTGATTATATTCTTCTCCTCGGCTCAAGTGTTCTCCTTGCTCGTTTGCCTCTCGCCAGTTCATCCTTCTGGAGTGCTCTAGACATCTCTGGAGATTCGTGTGTGTTCCAATTAATTCGAGGTTGTCACCTCATTCAAATATTTCAATTGTTCCGGTGCATCATCTATCTGTTCAACATCCCTTTCCAACAGTGTTCTATTTCAGTGGGCCCTAACCCACAGGTCTTTTCCCAGGATCTTACCTAACTTTTCTGATTCCCCCGGAGTTATTCTCAATTCTTTTCAAGTGTGATGTAAGAATGGATTCCATCAGTCAGATACCTTGTCAAGATCGATTTCAAATCATTTCATTGTTGGCTCTATCCCTTCGTTTTTCATTCTACCGGGGTATCTCAGTAATTTTGGTGGTGTTTCCCGTCGTCTTTTGAAGACCGAAGAAGAGTTTTCCTCTAAATCTTGTCTGTCCTCTCGAAGATTCATGGTTCTAGCTTCATATTGTCCTCTCGAATTATTCCGTTTGTCAGATATTCTTTTCTTATCCATCCGGAGTATGTCAGGAGTTGTTTCTCCAATTCTTTTCGCCGGAGGCCATCATTCCAGTTATCGTTCTCTATTCATCCCGGTGCCTCGTTCAAGTGTTCTCTAATCAGCTCATGATCTCTTTATTCTTTTGCATCTAAATCCCGTCTAGCTTATTTGTTCTTCTAATTCTTCCCGGTGATTCAGTCTCTTTCATCAGTCATTTTTGAATTCTTACGATGGTTCGTTCAAGATTCTTTTTCTTTGATTATCATTTCAACCCATTCGTTCTTTCAATCTTACCGGTGGTTCATGAATACCTTCTCAAGTTTGCGATATGTCATTTCTCAATCCTTTTCAAGAAGAATAAGTAGTATGAAGAATCCATTGATTGTCATCAATTTAATTTGATGAAGGATAAGCATACAATAAATCTTATTCTTATTTCATCCAAGTCAAGTAATCCTTTCCTTCGGAGTTTGTTCGTAATGAATAAATTCTAGTTCCAAGTCTTTTCATCTTTTATTTTCCGGAGTTCAAATTTCCTCGGTCATTTCGTCGGAACCTCCATCTAAATCATTGCAAGGCTCATCTTATTCTTTCGTCCTTCATTCTATCTCATCATCCTTTTGTTACCGGAGTTCTTCATGGTGGTTCTTCATGATTTAATTCATTCTTCAAGTGCTCATCAAGATTTTGTTGGTGGAGTTCAAGTATCTTTTCTTCTTGCATCTCAAAGTGCAATTAATTCTCCATATTCCTTTATAGTGGAGTTTTGCTTTTCTTCGTTCTTCTAAGCTATCCAATCATTTCTGTTTGCGGCTGGAGATCACCTCATAATTTCTGAGATGTTATCCATAAGTCCACAACAAGCTTATTCTTTCGTTGTTGATTTTCTCAACAACTGCATTCAATCCTTCGTCCTAAGTTCTTTTCATTCTATTTAAATTCTTTCCGGAGGTTTTTGTGTCATGTCCTCATCAAGTGTCATTCCATCTTGTGAAGTTCGTCTTCTATTCTTTCCATTTTCAGCCGGAGTGCTGCCTTAATCCTTTCAGTCTTATTCGTTTCTTATCTCGTTCTAACCGGAGTGCTTTCATAGTCTATCTAATTTCATGAGCTTTCGATTCTCGTCATTCTCGTCGTTCCTCTCTTCTTCTTGAGTGCTCTCGATTCTTTGCTTCTTCTCTTGAATTCTTGTTTCACCTCATCCTTTTCCCTTCCGTCTCGGTCCTAAGATCTCGGGACGAGATCTCTTGTTAGTGGAGGAGTGTTGTAACGCCCCGGATTCGATGCGCCAGGTGTCTGCCAGTTATTTGCCGTTGTTTCCATGTCATTTGCTTGCGTGTTGCATATTATCATGTCATCTTGTGCATTTCATTTTGCATACGTGTTCGTCTCATGCATCCGAGCATTTTATCCGTTGTCCGTTTTGCGATCCGGCACTCCTACGCCCTCCGGTGTTCCCCTTTTTTGTCTCTTGTTGTGAGCGGGTGTTAAACTTTCTCGGAATGGCCCGAGTCTTGCCAACTGGCCTTGGTATAGCACCGGTAGACCGCCTGTCAAGTTTCGTGCCATTTGGAGGTCGTTTGATACTCCAACAGTTAACCGCGTAGCCCGAAACCCCCCTTTATCTTTGCAGCCCAACACCCCTCCAAAGTGGCACAAAACGCATCTAACTCCCCTCCATGCTCTCGGTCGTTTGATCACGATCGCGTGGCCAAAAACTGCTCCTCATTTGGACTCTCCTAGCTCCCTCTACCTACAAATATGTGATCCCCTCCGAAAATTCCGCAGTCCAAACCCTAGCCCCGCTCCCCTCGCGCGCCGGACATGTCCAGCCTCCACGTCGCTTCGTCCAATCCCGCGTCGCCATGTCACCTCCACCGCCTCCCGCTCCAATCCCATCACGCCACGTGGCGTTCGCCGCCTCCCGCCGCCGCCGGCCCGCGGGGCCCGAGCTGGGCCCGCGCGGCCCGCCCGCCGCCGCCTTCGCGCCCGAGGCGCCGCCGCCCCGACCGGCTCCCCGCGCCGCCGCCCAAGCGCTCCTCCGCCTCCACCCCGAGCCCCGTGTCATCTCCGGCCGCGCCAGCGCCCGCCGCTGGCCGGATCGGCCCCGCCACCAGCCTCGGCCGTTGCTCTGCCCGGCGTGCCTCGCCGGAGCAGGAGATCGCCGCCCGCGCCCCTGCGCCCGAACTCTCCGCCGGCCCCGTCTCCGGTCAGATCCGGCTAGGGGACGGCCGGATCCGCGCGCCGCCGACCCATTCCGGCCGGTCCCTGCCTTGGCCGCCTCGCCGGAGCCCCTCCCCGCGCCGGAGTTCCCCTTCCGCCGCCGCCATTGCCTCCTGTCCGTGAGGAGCACGGGAGGAGGACGACCCCGTCGAACCCCCCTGCGTGGGCCACGGCCCAGCTCCAGCCGGCCTCCCCAAGGCCCAGCCCAAGCCGGCCTGCCTCCTCCTCCTTCCTGGGCCGAGCCCATGTGGTGAGAAACCCACAGATCCCCGCCCGTGCGCTATTTACTAAATCATGCTCATATGTTTTTTTTCCTGAAAATGACTGTCCCTGTAATTTTTACATTATCATGCCATGTTTGACATGTCGTATCTCTTCATCAGTAGCTCCGTTTCGTGCGTGTAATATGTCAAATTGTTCGCTTCAATGAGTACTTCATTTCATTCCATTGAATCATATTCATTTTAGGTCATCTAGATGCCTGAATCTTCATTGCAAGAGTGCTTCATGATGTTAATCTGCTGATACTGTTATAACATGCTCTTTTGTCATTTTTGCCATGATTGATGTGTGCATCCTATGAGGTTGATGTCTACATGTGTTTTGATCTATGCCATGTCTTATTTACATAGGTGCTTACCATGTATTTTTGTGATCAATTTGGTGACTAGCACAAGCACGCAAACTAGGCCTCGTGATGTTGCTGTTTTAGTCCCTGTTCTGCTGTTATTTTGATGCCATGTAAACATGATGCTACAGAGTGATCCATGCATATTTTGAGATACTTTAGTAAGGATGTTTTGAACATATGGTTATTGTCTATACATTCATGCCCCTGTTTGCATTTATGGATTAGTCTAGCATGTCATTTTCGTGCTCTACTTTTGCTTCAAAATGTTTCCTGGCAGATTCTTTACATGTTATTCAATTTTGCCAAGCTTGTTGTAGTTGATACTTGCATGCTATGGACTTGCTCTTGCCATGCTTAGCTTCATAAACATGTCTTCTTACTGTTGATTGCCTTTCCATGCCATGTATTTCTCTGTAGTGAGTTGCACAAGCTCATTTACATGCCTTCATAATTCTGTTTCTGCCATGTTCGAATCTGTAATATAACTTGCCATGTTTACATGGGTGCCATCATATTTTCTGATCCTTTTTGGCTTATGGTCACTAAGAGACTTTTGTTCTATGCATTTAGTAGTGTCATGCCATGCCTTTGTTTGCCATGATAAGTTCCTGTAACATGTTGTTTGATAGCTCTAAACATTGCAACCTGATGTTATTTTCTGCAAAGTCTGAACTGTTATTATTTGCAATCTTGCCATGTGTGTTTGAGCATGTTCTAGTGATTTCTAGAGACAGCTCAGTGTTCATGTTTTGTTACGCTTTACCTGTACATCATGTCCATGTCTTTTGTTTTCATGTTGAGATGCTACAACATGTTGTTTTGGTGCTTGCAATATGCCTAGTTGCTGTTTTGGACAGATTGTTGCTATAACTTGTTTCATGTGTGTGTGTTGAACCGTTGCTCCGTTTTGAGTGTGCTCTATATGAAACTTGCTTGATTTTGCATGTAGCTTCATATTATCATGTTGCATCCTTGTTTTGAGGTGTTTGCTTGATGTTTGTATGCATTTTGCATCAATGCCATGTTTAACTTGTTTTGCTCATATCTTCTAGGCCGTAGCTCCAAATCTAATGAACTTCATATGTAATTTGACTAGAATCTCGTGTAGATCATCTTTGTGCATCTTAACTTGGTGTTTCACAACTTGAACATAAGGTTTATTCAGATCTGGACCAATTTTGAAATATGCATATGAGGACTTACCAAAATTGTTATATGTTGTTCCCGGCCTCATTTAAACTTGCCTTGATGTGTTGCTCTTGTTTGCATCATCTCTTGCCATGAGTAGCCTCATGTAGCTTTGTCATGCATCATGCTTGTTTGTGCATCATGCCTTGTTCATGTGTGGTGTGTTTACTATGTTGTGTGCTTCTTCTTGTTAGTTCCTGTTTCGTTGCGATCGTGAGGATTCGTTCGTCTACGCTTGGTTCGGCTTCATCCGTTTGTCTTCTTCATGGACTCGTTCTTCCTCCTTGCGGGATTTCAGGCAAGATGACCGCTACCCTGGATCTCACTACTATCATTGCTATGCTAGTTGCTTCGTTCTATCGCTATGCTGCGTTACCTATCTTTTGCTCATCAAGCCATCCCAAATTGCCATGAACCTCTAACTGTTGACACCCTTCCTAGCAAACCATTGTTTGGCTATGTTACTGCTTTTGCTCAGCCCCTCTTATAGCGTTGCTAGTTGCAGGTGAAGTTGAAGATTTCTCCATGGTGGACAGGATTTTGGTTGGGATATCACAATATCTCTTATATTATTAATGCATCTATATACTTGGTAAAGGGTGGAAGACTCGGCCTTTTGCCTGGTGTTTTGTTCCACTCTTGCCGCCCTAGTTTCCGTCATACCGGTGTTATGTTCCCGGATTTTTGCGTTCCTTACGCAGTCGGGTGATTTATGGGACCCCCTTGACAGTTCGCTTTGAATAAAACTCCTCCAGCAAGGCCTAACCTTGGTTTTACCATTTGCCTCACCTAGCCCTTTTTCCCTTGGGAGTCGCGCTCTCGAGGGTCATCTTTATTTTACCCCCCGGGGCCAGTGCTTGTCTAAGTGTTGGTCCAAACCGAGCGATGTCCGGCGCCCCCTGGGCAACCAGGGTCTATGCCAACCCGTCGTCTTGCTCATCCGGTGTTACCTGAGAACGAGATATGTGCAGATTCTATCGGGATTTGTTGGCACATCCGGGCGGCTTTGCTGGTCTTGTTTTACCATTGTCGAAATGTCTTGTAAACCGGGATTCCTACTCTGATCGGGTCTTCCTGGGAGAAGGTATATCCTTCGTTGATCGCGAGAGCTTATCATGGGCTAAGTTGGGACACCCCTGCAGGGTATAATCTTTTGAAAGCCGTGCCTGCGGTTATAGGCAGATGAGAATTTGTTAATGTCCGGTTGTAGATAACTTGACACCAGATCCGAATTAAAACGCATCAACCGCGTGTGTAGCCGTGATGGTCTCTTTTCGGCGGAGTCCGGGAAGTGAACATGGTTTCTGGGTTATGTTTGACGTAAGTAGGAGTTCAGGATCACTTCTTGATCATTACTAGTTGACGACCGTTCTGCTTGCTCTCTTCTCGCTCTTATTTGCGTATGCTAGCCACCATATATGCTTAGTCGCTGCTGCAGCCTCACCACTTTACCCCTTCATTCCCCTTTAAGATTTGCTAGTCTTGATACCCATGGTAATGGGATTGCTGAGTCCTCGTGGCTCACAGATTACTACAACAACAGTTGCAGGTACAGGTTATGCGATGATCATGACGCGAGAGCGATATTTGCTTGTATTGGAGTTCTTCTTCTGCTTCTTCGATCAGGGGATAGGTTCCAGGTCGGCAGCCCGGGCTAGCAGGGTGGATGTCGTTTGAGTTTCTGTTTGTGTTCCATCCGTAGCCGGATGATGCTCTTATGTATTGTGATGTTGTATTTGTGTGGCATTGTATGGCTTATGTATGTATCCCCATCTATTATGTAATGTTGATGTAATGATATCCACTTTGCAAAAGCGTTTCAATATGCGGGTCTATCCTTGGTGGGACCTTCGAATTCCTTTTGGATAGGGTCGCATATTGGGCGTGAGAAATGTGGTGAACATGTCCTACTGTTGAGAGCTAAGTGTGTGAACACGATTTGGTAAAGGTAGCTGTGAGAGGCCCTGTAGGAGTACATGGTGGGTTGTCTCATTGAAGCCGTCCTCATGAACCGAGTTCTGTGTTTGTGATCCATGAACAATTACTACCACACATTGGGTTCCGGTAACTTGACCCCTCTCGACTTATTAATCAGCCTGATCTATGTCCAGGAGTTGCAACTAGTTTCTTGTGTTTGTAGGTAGTGCTAGTAGTCTACCAAGTGGCACCCGGTATAGGTGGGCTTGGGACAGACTAGGTGCAGTGGCATGGTGTACCAAGTGGCACCCGGATGGTGGGCTTGGGAACCCTGCACACATCGTTTGGGGCGTGAGCGACACCCCGGCCGGATTTCCTTGCGGATGGAACCCGAATAGGCGATAAACCTGGACTAGAGACTTGTGTGGTTACTCAGGTCATGGCCGACTCCCTCGCCAGGCTTCCGCTTGAAGGTTGTCGAGGTACACGACATGTACATGGTGGTAAGTGGCGAGAGCGTGTGTGAAGAAGTACACCCCTGCAGGGTTAACATTATCTATTCGAATAGCCGTGTCCGCGGTAAAGGACTTCTGGGTTGCGTGTACAGTTCATAGATAACTTGAAGTGGATACTCTAAAATGCGCAAGATAAGCGTGAGTGCTATGGATGGTGTTCTCATAGGTAGACGGGAGCGGATCCATATTGGTGTATTGATTGGTGAATATGTGGACTCGTGTGCGCCACCTCAAAAGAGTTACTTGCAGTCGTAGTTCAGGTTAGCCACTGAGTCAAACCTGGCTTGCTGCAGTTAAACTCCACCACCCCTTTTATTGATACCGATGCATATGTAGATAGTTCTGATGTAAGTCTTGCTGGGTACATTTGTACTCACGTTTGCCTATTTTATGTTTTTGTAGAGAGACTCAGTCTTGCTATTAGTTCCGCGTGGACTTCAATGTTTAGCTTGTTACCTCAGCTACGATCATATGCCCTCGGCAGGATGTGGTAGATAGTCAGGCTTATCAACCTTTTTCATTTGTAGATGTTTGTACTCAGACATGTTAAGCTTCTGCATGTGTTTGACTTGTATGCTCTGAATGTTGGGTCATGAGACCATGTTTGTAATATCTACCTCCTCGGAGCCTAATGAATACATACTTGAGTTGTAGAGTCATGTTCTGATGCCATGTTGTATTTGCACATATCGAGCATATTGTGTGTATGTTATTGAAATGCTTGGTATGTGTGGGATCTGACTATCTAGTTGTGTATCTTTGGTAGCCTCTCTTACCGGGAAATGTCTCCTAGTGCTTCCACTGGTAGCTTGCTACTGCTCCGGAACACTTAGGCTGGCCGGCATGTGTCCTTCTTCGTTCATGTGTCTGTCCCTTCGGGGAAATGTCACGCGGTGTCTACCGGAGTCTTGTTAGCCTGCTACAGCCAGGTTTACTGGAGTCCTGCTAGCCCAGTTGCTACAGCCCGGATTCACTCGCTGATGACCGACACGTTCGTTGTTGGGTCATGTATGCCTGTCCCTGTAAGTTAGTGCCACTTTGGGTTCACGACTAGCCATGTCAGCCCGGGCTCCTTGTCATATGGATGCTAGCGACACTATCATATACGTGTGCCAAAAGGCGCAAACGGTCCCGGGCCTGGTAAGGCGGCACCCGTGGGAATACCGTGCGTGAGGCCACAAAGTGATATGAGGTGTTACATGCTAGATCGGTGTGCCTTTGAGTCGGGGTCCTGACACATCGGACCCAATCTTTTGATGGAGGGGACGTCCCATATCACCACCAGCCTTAGAAAGGTGTTCACCACCTCAAGATCCAGACTGCGAGTAGCCCACACGACCACGGAGTCCACCGCCATCAAAGAAGAGGAGTCGTTGCCTTGATTCCGGGTGCCATCAGAAGCGCCCACCGCCGCGTCAACCATTATCGTCGCCCATACAACATCAACACCGTCACGATCGTCACATCTGGGTACTAGGTCCCGAATCCCTCGGCGCTGCCCCACAATCAGCTAGGGCTGACCCGTTGTCGTGCTGACGAGCAAGACACCACTAGATCTGCCGCTTGGGGCCCTTGCCCCGGAATCCACCGCCGTGCATTGAGCAGGGCACACCAGCCAATTTGATCTGACTGAAGTCCATACCCGCATGCAGCTGGCCCTCCACCAGACCCTTCAAGGTGTCCCACCATGCCGTCGCTACCAAGCTCGGTCAACAGGCCCATCCGCTGCCCAAAGCCACGCCCAGAGCCAGTCGCTGCGCCACCATGGCCCTAAAGGAAATATGCCCTAGAGGCAATTATAAAGTTGTTATGTATATTCACTTATATCATGATAAATGTTTATTATTCATGCTAGAATTATATTACCCGGAAACTTAGTACATGTGTGAATACATAGACAAACAGAGTGTCCCTAGTATGCCTCTACTAGACTAGCTCGTTAATCAAAGATGGTTAAGTTTCCTAACCATAGACATGTGTTGTCATTTGATGAACGGGATCACATCATTAGAGAATGATGTGATGGACAAGACCCATCCATTAGCTTAGCACTATGATCGTTTAGTTTATTGCTATTGCTTTCTTCATAACTTATACATGTTCCTATGACTACGAGATTATGCAACTCCCGAATACCGGAGGAACACTTAGTGTGCTATCAAACATCACAACGTAACTGGGTGATTATAAAGATGCTCTACAGGTGTCTCTGATGGTGTTTGTTGAGTTGGCATAGATTGAGATTAGGATTTGTCACTCCGATTGTCGGAGAGGTATCTCTGGGCCCTCTCGGTAATGCACATCACTATAAGCCTTGCAAGCAATGTGACTAATGAGTTAGTTGCGGGATGATGCATTACGGAACGAGTAAAGAGACTTGCCGGTAACGAGATTGAACTAGGTATGATGATACCGATGATCGAATCTCGGGCAAGTAACATACCGATAACAACGGGAACATCGTATGTTGTTATGGAAGGCTAAGGCATAGCCTAGTGGTGGGAAGGGGCTAATGCCTTCCCACCCACCCGGGTTCAAGGCATGGTACTTGCAATTTGGGTTTGTTGCGCCAATTATACTGTAGGGTGTTCCTTACAGTCTTTCTATCAAAAAATGGTATGTTGTTATGCGGTTTGACCGATAAAGATCTTCATAGAATATGTAGGAGCCAATATGAGCATCTAGGTTCCACTATTGGTTATTGACCGGAGATGTGTCTCGGTCATGTCAACATAGTTCTCGAACCTGTAGGGTCCGCACGCTTAATGTTCGATGATGATTTGTATTATGAGTTATGTGATTTGATGACCGAAGTTTGTTCGGAGTCCCGGATGAGATCACGGACATGACGAGGAGTCTCAAAATGGTTGAGACATAAATATCGATATATTGGAAGGCTATATTCGGACATCAGAAAGGTTCTGAGTGGTTTGAGTATTTTTCGGAGTACCGGTGAGTTACGAGAATTCGCCGGGGGAAGTATTGGGCCTTCATGGGCCTTAGTGGAAAGGAGAGAAGGGCCACAAGGGGAGGCCGTGCGCTCCCCCATGGGCGGTTCTGCATTGGGCCCAGAGATACGTCTTGGAAAAAGTAAGGGGACTCCAAGTAGGATTGGGAATCCTAGTTGGACTCGCCCTATAGGCGCGCCCCTCCGAGGCCGGCCTCCTCTTCCCCCTTGTCGGTGTCAAAACCGGCGGATCTCGGGTAGGGGGTCCTGATCTATGCGTCAAGGATGATGGTAACAGGAAGCAAGGGACACAGATGTTTACCCAGGTTCTGGCCCTCTTGATGGAGGTAAAACCCTACTTCCTGCTTGATTAATATTGATGATATGGGTAGTACAAGAGTAGATCTACCACGAGATCGTAGAGGCTAAGCCCTAAGAGCTAGCCTATGATGGTATGATTGTAATTGTGATCGGCCTTCTAAGGACCAACCTCTCCGGTCTATATAGACACCGGAGAGGGCTAGGGTTTACATGGAGTCGGTTACAAGGAAGGAAACATAATATCCGGATCACCAAGCTTGCCTTCCATGCCAAGGAGAGTCCCATCCGGACACGGGCCGAAGTCTTGAGTCTTGTATCTTCACGCTTCAATAGTCCGGACGTTGTACACAGTCCGACAGTCCGGATGCCCCCTAATCTAGGACTCCCTCAGTAGCCCCTGAACCAGGCTTGAATGACGATGAGTCCGGCGCACAGTATTGTCTTCGGCATTGCAAGGCGGGTTCCTTCTCCGAATACTCCAAAGTGGTTATCGAACACGTAGACCGTGTCCAAATCTGCAGGATGATCTTCACATGGTATAAATCTGATTTGCTAGAAATCTTCATGCGTCGTGCCCTTGCACCGTGGCCTGGTCCAACGCGAACCGACGTTTCTTACCCTACGCCGACTCGTGTTACGAGGTGGTTTTATTGGCACGTCCCGTCGAGGCAGAGATCGTGTTCCTCTTATTACGGGATTTTCCATCAATATGGGCGTGCGTGACCCTACGACGGTTGTTGGTCTAACCCCGTGTGTTTTTAGATAAGGCTCAAATTGTCACACCGAGGACTCTTGATATTCACCTTCTTTATAAAGGGGCCGAGACCTACGCCTCTTTTTCACTTTCATCGCGCCTTCTTGCACCTCAAGTTCTAACACCCAAAACCTAAGCTGCAACCCCCCCGGAACCTCCAATATGTCCGGATCTGACCCTCAAGGCCGGTGGGTGGCCTCCTCGATTAAAGAGAAGGGCATTGCAAAGCTTAGGGAGGTCGGATACCTGACCGCCGATATCCAGCACATGCTTCCTGCTCCAGGGCAGGTCATCCCTACGCCGGAGCCCAATGAGTGTGTCATTTTCGTCCCACACTTCCTCCGCGGTTTGGGTTTCACCCTCGACCCCTTCGTGAGGGGGCTCATGTTCTACTATGCGTTGGATTTTCATAATCTGGCTCCAGATGCTATCCTCCATATCTTGTCGTTTATTATCGTGTGTGAGGCTTTTCTTCACGTCACGCCACACTTCGGCTTATGGCTCAAGACCTTCAATGTGAAGCCAAAGATGATCGAGGGGCGACATGTAGAGTGCGGAGGTGCCGTAATAAGCAGAAACGCCGATGCCCCATGGCCAGAGGGTTCTTTCCCGGAAGTATCCGACGTATGGCAACAGAGGTGGTTTTATGTAACGGCTCCCAGAGGCACAAAGTGGGCGGCTGCCCCTGAGTTTCGCTCGGGCCCTCCGTCACAGTTGGCGTCTTAGACAGACGTAGGATGGAATTGGGCGCCCGCTGGTGATGTACCAGTACTGCAGAATCGCATCCGGGAGCTTCTTGAGAGGGACATTAACCTCGTCAGCATAATGCAAGTGATGTTAACCCGACAGATGTTGCCGTGCTAACGCCGGCCTCTCCAGATGTGGGAGTTCAATCCGGAGGGTCCGCGGACTGTCAAGCACTTCTTCGGCTTGAAGCCCGAAGAGATGTGCAAATTATTCTTCAGACAGAAAGAAGCGTGTCCGGACACCATCGACGATGCGGACCTAAGCTGCAATCGCCTAGATACCCAAGTAAGTAGCCTTGATACCGAACACCCTGTTTTGTATTTATCATGATTATTTATTCTGACAATCATCCGCGTCCAGGAATGGCTCAGCAAGGCGGAGAGAATCAGGTGTCCGGCGTCGCTTCCCGAAGGCTCGCCCACCCCTACCATGGCCAAGATGCTCGACCGGGTACTCAGCAGAATGCCCTCGGGGAAAGACAAGGGGAGGAACGAAGAAACCGAACCCCACACGCTACGCATCTGACCCGGGGGAATTGTTACCTCCCCCAAGGAGGATAGTCGGGGAGGGGAGGCTAAGGTCTCCTCCCCGCGCGGGAAGAAGAGGGCCGCCTCCGAAGACTTGGAGGCAGAGACGCCTAAACCAGGGAAGAAGGCATCACCAAGGGGCTCTGCCGCGACGGGCATCCTCACCGTGTTATGCCAACCAACGGGCCAACCCTCCACCGAGCTGTGAGTCAATCGTTAATTCGAAGGTACTGTGATTCTCCTAGATCAATAACCAGGATTCGTGTTTTGCAGTCCGGCTAGCAGTTCTTCTCAACAGAGTTCGTCTTCGGGGGATCTTCCTCTGGAGATGATGGAGAGCGAGACCCCACCTACCTCTCGGGCTCATGAAGCGGGCGACACCGGGGTGTCATTACGGAGGAGTCCGGATCTGCTGAAGCCGGAAGTCAATGCGTCAGCCCCCCTGAGCCCGGGGCGTTTGGCTCCCATGAGTGGCGATGGGAAGGGTCCGGCACAATTCAATGTCCGGCCAGACATACTGACGGGCTTACTGGAGCGAGCTACGCTCTCGGAGGAGCCCTGCTCATTAATGAGCGCGGTGCTCCAGAAGATTTCATCCGCTACCGGCGGTTTGAATGAAGCATTTACAAGCCTGCTCAGAGGCTTTGAGGTATGTAGTGAAGAATACACCATATAGATAGTATCCCCTGAGACTCTGGTTGCCCGCCCTAGGTGGCAAACGGGGGATCATCAACCAATAATTTGTGTTGTAAATATGTGCAGGTACCTGTGGGTCCGGCCGCCGGCCCGTCCGTTGAAGTTGCCGAACTGACGAGGCAAATTGGGTTGATTGATGCCGATATCACTCTGATGAATGAGCGGCTCGATAAATCACAAGGTATGTGCCCTGTCTTCCATTGCATAGGAAAATATTAAGGTGGCACATATTAATGTAATATGTTCGGACTGCAGATGGTGCTGCTGCCGTGGAGGCCCTGAGGGAGGAACTTGCTCTAGCCAAGGAACAAGCTCGGGTGAGCAATGCAGCTTCCCTAAAGGCGGCCGAGGAATTGAGAGCCGAACAGGCTGCTCATCGCCGAAGCGAGGAAAAGATAGCCGAAATGGCTATCGAGTTAAAAAATGCCGCTGACCGGCATGAGCTCCTGAAAAAGGAGAATGAGGATAAATCGGCCGACCTGAGCAAGGCACTTAATGCCACCAAGGAAATATGGACCGAGCTCAGGGGTGCGCGGGAGGAGCTTCAACAGGCCGGTAAAATCGCGGCTGGGGGCTCCTATTTGCCGCGGATGAAGTTCTTCGATCCGAAGTACGCTCCCCTGGATGGACGCTGGAGTTCGGTGGATGCATACGCGGACCTGGCGAAGAGTATGGCTGATGCTGTGGAGTTCTTCAAAGATCAGGGTGAGAAGGAAGTAGAGAAGCTTTTCTGGTCGCATTTCAATGCTCCCACTCGCCCGCTGCCGTTAAGTGATAAGATGGCAGCTGTAGCGGAGCTTCACAGGCTGTCTAGGCTTGCAATGCGGTCTATAATAGACCATCTTTGGCCGAAGGGGCCTAAGCCGGATAGTTACTTTGGTTTGTTGCAACAGTTCCTTGGGGCCGTGCCTCGGATCAATGCCATGAGGAGGTCGGCATGCATAGAGGGTGCGCGGATGGCCCTTGCCCGCGTTAAAGCGTATTGGACGGATATGGATGCCACTATTATAGCGTCCCAGGATCCGGTGGGGGGCCAATATCCGGCCGGGCACTACTTGGCGCATGTCACAGAGGGTGCCCGCCTGATAGAGGCGCAGTGCCCGAAGAATGTCCTATTCGAGTGATGATTCGAATCATTGTAAAAACAATGTTTATTTTGATTACAAGGCTATATTTATAATGTTTGTCTGAAAATATGATCGTGTCCCCCGTGCGGCCGTTTATATATATATATATATATATATATATATATATATATATATATATATATATATATCTGTGTGTGTGTGTGTGTGTGTGTGTGTGTGTGTGTGTGTGCGTGTGTGTGTGTGTGTAATCCGAAAGTTAGAAGTCATTGGCTTCAGCCCCCACGCATACAATGCGGGGGTGTTCGCGAAAAAATGTGCTTAAACACACTTTATCCAACGTGTTGGTCCATTAAGGAGGTGATCGCACGTCGAACTAGGAAACCGGACTATATAGCTGTAACACTTTCGCTTAGCCGCGGGATTCTAACGTTGGGGCTACTATGTAGCCCCTGGTACTTTCGCGTGCATCCGAATACGGGCGCATGTACCTGGCCGGGAAATGGCCCTTCGTTAATGCGGAGGAATCCTAGAGATTCCGGTGGGTCATCGAGTGGTTGAACTGTCTCTCGCTGCATCATGACAATCAGTTTT
The DNA here is from genome assembly GCF_018294505.1 of Triticum aestivum. Classification (NCBI taxonomy): domain Eukaryota; kingdom Viridiplantae; phylum Streptophyta; class Magnoliopsida; order Poales; family Poaceae; genus Triticum; species Triticum aestivum. The sequence goes on from NC_057795.1 coordinate 197,104,168, forward strand.
TGGCTTTCTCTACTGAGGTGCTCATCCGGAATAACTAGGGCACAATCGCAATAGTTCTCCTTTGGCCACCTTAGCCAATAATAACGGAACGTAAGGCGTCAAACCCAGGAGCCGGGCAAACCCAACATTTGACCAAAGACATGATTCGGAGATGATGCATATAAGGCCAAACTCGTGACGCCGAACACTCCCGAAGGTATTCGGACTTTATAACAGATGATGGGATCAAGAATGCCCATTCATTATAAACCCTGTGTTTCTAGGTACGTGCGTTAATCTGTCGTGGCGAAATGCCAAAAACGGCAGTATCCTCTGTGGGTATGGAACCCATGGGATGGTTAAACAACAAGAGGCAATAGAAAAGGTTTACATAGTGGCTTAATCTAAAAAGAAACCTGTTGAACGGGGACCTGCTGCACGTCTGCGCCTTTGTCTCCGTTGTGCCGCATCCTGGAAGGGTATCACGCGAACGTTGTCTGCGGAAAAGGGAAACTCATGGAAGAGTGCAACGTAAGTGTGCGATGGATAGTAAAAGTGTAAGATGTTGGCCTGCCAATAAGGTTGAGCCAAGTGTGGGGCTTTATTACGTGTTTTTAGCCCCTGGTATCCACTATAGGATTACATATACGGTGCCCTGGTTTGATATGGGCTGCCGGACTCGTCTAACCGTGTCTGTGGTCTTAACGACCCGTCATGTTTTTTGTTAGAGGCCGCTTATAGTCCGGCCGCTAGGGCCCCCGCGGGTTCCTCTGCGCGGGAAGAGCACTCTGTTATTCCGCTAATGGCGATGACGCCACGTGGACCGAACATCTTGAGTGTAAGGTAGCCATAGTGCGGCAATGCGTTGAAGCGGGCGAAGGCCGTTCTTCCAAGCAATGCTTGATAGCTACTTTGGAAGGGTGTGATGATGAAGAGTAGTTCTTCGCTTCTGGAGTTGCCTGGGGAGCCGAATGTTACCTCCAGTATGACAGAGCCCCTGCTGTAGGCTTGAACGCCTGGTACCACCCCTTCAAAGGTGGTGTTAATCTTGCTGATTCTGGATGGGTCTATCCCCATCCTGTGGACAGTGTCCTCATATATTAAATTGAGACTACTGCCGCCGTCCATGAGGACGTGGGTGAGATGGTACCCGTCGATTATTGGGTCAAGCACCAAGGCAACTAATCCTTAGTGCCGAATACTAGTTCGGCCATCCGGGTGATCGAAGGTGATCAGATAAGACATCCAGTAGTTAAGCGTGGGTACGATGGGCTCTATATCGCGCGCGTCTTTATGGGCGCGTTCATGCCTGCTCGAGGATGTGCGAGTCGCGTGGATCATATTCATTGTTTTAACCTCCAGCGGGAATTTCTTCTGTCCCCCAGTGTTCGGCGGGTGAGGTTCATCCTCATCTTCACTTGGTGTTTCCCTTCCCTTGTGTTTGACGTTTAGTTTGCCAGCCTGCTTGAAGACCCAACACTCTCTGTGCGTGTGGTTCGCAGGTTTGTCAGGCGTGCCATGAATTTGGCATAGTCTGTCCAGGACTCTATTTAGACCGGACGGTCCCTCTTTACTGCCTTTAGATGGCCTATTTTGCTGGTTAGGTCGAGAGCCCCTGAATCCGGCATTAACCGTTGTGTTATCCGGGCTCTCTTCCTTGTTTTGGCGTTTGTTTTTATTACACCGTGGCTTCCCGTTGCCATCCCTTATTTCGGACGTGCTAGGGTCGCTGGTGCCTTTACGGGCTAGCCAGCTATCTTCACCCGTGCAAAAGTGGGTCATAAGGCTTGTTAGGGCTGCCATTGTCCTTGCTTTTCTTGGCCGAGGTGTCTGGCGAGCCACTCATCACGGATGCTGTGTTTGAATGCCGCTAGGGCTTCGGCATCCGGACAATCAACAATTTGATTCTTCTTAGTGAGGAATCTATTCCAAAGCTTTCGGGCGGACTCTCCGGGCTGTTGGATTATATGACTTAAATCATCGGCATCCGGAGGCCGGACATAAGTCCCTTGAAAATTGGCTCTGAAAGAGTCCTCAAGTTCCTCCCAACTCCCGATTGAATTTTCGGAGAGGCTTTTCAACCAGTGTCTAGCTAGTCCCTATAGTTTGAGGGGAAGGTATTTGATGGTGTGGAGGTCATCCCTGTGAGACATATGTACATGTAGGATAAAGTCCTCGATCCAGACCCTTGGGTCTGTCGTTCCGTCGTATGCCTCTATGTTCACAGGTTTAAAGCCCTGTGGGAATTCATGGTCCAGTACTTCATCAGTAAAGCATAGGGGGTGAGTAGCCCCTCTGTATCTGGATGCGCTGTGGCATGCTGTCGGCTGTTGTTGTGTCCGGTGTTTATTCCGAACTGGTATTTGATTGACATAGTCTTTGTGACGACCGTAGTCCCCCACCGGGGTGTGTCCTTTAGATCCGTAGATGGACCTATCTGCGCCAGCTGTCTTATCCAGGTGCTCACGTAAATCGTGTGCGTCTTCGGTAACTGCTTTGTTGCGGTTATGAAGTGGTACGTCTGGTCTCCTGGTCGTGTTACTCTTTGGTGGAACAGCCTCGTCGTCGAATTCTGGCAGTAGCTTGCGCTTTGGGTAGCTCTTTGTATGGCGATCGTCGCCATATCTTTCTTCAGTGTCTAGCACTTTGTTCCATCTGCGATTGAGCATTTCCTGTGCGGTTTTAAGACGTTGCTTCTACTTCTTCAGACTTCTTGCTGTGGCCATAAGCTTTCTGTGGAGGTTATCTCATTCCACGCATTCTTCCGGAATTATGAATGCGTCATCGTCCGGACTGTCTTCTTGTCCTGGGCCGGTTTGATGAACTCGTCCCACTGGATCATTGTCTTCGGGCGTCTGCTCCAAACTGTGTTCGGCGTGACCTGGTTTGTCCTGCTCCATCACTGGTTCTGTTTGGTCGTTGTTGCCTTTGGGGTTGACCGGAGTATCCATCCTTCTGGCACTCTTGCTGATATTTTTACTGTTGCTGGATTTGGAACGGCGTCTGCGCCATCGCTTTGGCTTTTGCCCGGGGGTTTTATCTTCCGGATTGTCACCGTCATCTCCCTTGGGCATATCCACCATGTATATGTCATGTGACGAGGCGGGAGTCCGGTACCCCATAGATTCGGAGTCTTCTCCTGCATCGTCGTCCATACCTTAGATGCCTTCGAAGTCGAAGTCAAGCACGTCGGTTAAATCATCGACCGTGGCTATCAAGTGGGTGGTGGGTGGGTAACGAATTTCTTCGTCGCCTGCTTCCCACTGGAGCGGGACATAGTTCGGCCCGGAATTCTCTGTCAAAGAGAGAATTTTTAATGAGTTTAGTATGTCACCAAAGGGCGAGTGATGAAAGATGTCCGCTGCGGTGAACTCCATTATCGGAGCCCTACCAGGCTCGGCGGGCTCGGGAACGCGCGGACTGGAACCTACATCCGGATACGAGTCCGGGGGTCTGGAGTCACAAGCTTCCTCAGAAGCGAGGCCTGTGTTCGGCTCCATCGCCGATGAGGGTACGGTCTACGGGGCGGGGTCTAGGCCTCCGTCTTTGGGCAACGCAACCTGCCCCGGATTTATATCTGAGGCTTCTGCCGGGGTGATATCCCGAGCTTCGTCTGACAGCGGGTCTAAGCCGTGCTCATCGTGACTGTTCGGTGCTCCCGGCGCAGGCTCGGGTCCCCCGAAGATCAAATCTCCGTGAATATCCGCCGTGTAGTTCAAGTTTCCGAACCTGACCTGGGGACCGGGGGCATAGCTCTCGATCTGCTCCAGATGGCCAAGCGAATTAGCCCGCAGTGTGCAGCCGCTGAACATGAGGATCTGTCCGGGGAGAAAAGTCTCGCCCTGGACTGTGTTGTTGATGATTGGAGGCGGCATCAAGCCCTGTTGTGACGACACAGAGAAACTCTCAATGAAAGCACCAATGTCGGTGTCAAAACCGGCGGATCTCGGGTAGGGGTTCCTGATCTGTGCGTCAAAGCTGATGGTAACAAGAAGCAAGGAACACATATGTTTACCCAGGTTCGGGCCCTCTCGATGGAGGTAAAACCCTACTTCCTGCTTGATTAATATTGATGATATGGGTAGGACAAGAGTAGATCTACCACGAGATCGTAGAGGCTAAACCCTAAGAGCTAGCCTACGATGGTATGATTGTAATTGTGATCGGCCTTCTAAGGACCAACCTCTCCGGTTTATATAGACAACGAAGAGGGCTAGGGTTTACATGGAGTCGGTTACAAGGAAGGAAACATAATATCCGGATTGCCAAGCCTGCCTTCCACGCCAAGGAGAGTCCCATCCGGACACGGGCCGAAGTCTTGAGTCTTGTATCTTCACGCTTCAATAGTCCGGATGTTGTACACAGTCCGGCAGTCCGGATACCCCCTAATCCAGGACTCCCTCACCCCTCCTTTATATACGTGGGCAGGGGGAACCCAAAGGCACTCCAAGATTTGTCTTAGCCATGTGCGGTGCCCCCCTCCACAGTTACACACCTCGGTCATATTGTCGTAGTGCTTACGCGAAGACTTGCGTCGGTAACTTCATCATCACCGTCACTACACCATCGTGCTGACTGATGGTAGCTAGAACTACGTCGGTATTTCCCCGGAGAGGGAGGGATGATGTAGCACAACGACGGTAGAGTATTTCCCTCAGTTATGAAATGAAGGTATCGAACCAGTAGGAGGACCAAGCAACACAACGTAAACAACACCTGCACACAAATAACAACACCTCGCCACCCAACGTGTTAAAGGAGTTGTCAATCCCTTTCGGGTAACGGTGCCGGAATTTGGCAAGCGGACGTGAGGTAAATTGTAGTAGATTGAAATAATAGATTGCAAATAAATAAAGTGCAGCAAGGTATTTTTGTATTTTTTGGTTTAATAGATCTGAATAAAAATGCAAAGGAAAATTAGATCGCAAGGCAAATATATGAGAAATAAGACCCGGGGGCCGTAGGTTTCACTAGTGGCTTCTCTCGAGAAAAATAGCAAACAGTGGGTAAACAAATTACTGTTGGGAAATTGATAGAACTTCAAATAATTATGACGATATCCACGCAATGATCATTACATAGGCATCACGTCAAAGATTAGTAGACTGACTCCTGCCTGCATCTACTACTATTACTCCACACATCGACCGCTATCCAGCATGCATCTAGTGTATTAAGTTCATGGAAAAATGGAGTAATGCAATAAGAACGATCAAAAGATGTAGACAAGATCCGTTTATCTATATGGATGTAGATATAGATCTCGTCTTTTTATCCTTAGTAGCAACGATACGTACGTGTCGGTTCCCCATCTGTCACTGGGATCGAGCACCGTAAGATCGAACCCACTACCGGGCACCTCTTCCCATTGCAAGATAAATAGATCAAGTTGGCCAAACAAAACCCAAATATTGGAGAAGAAATACGAGGCTATAAGCAATCATGCATATAAGAAATCAAAGAAACTCAAATAACTTTCGTGGATATAAAAATATATGACTGATCATAGACTCAAAGTGCATCAGATCCCAACAAACACACTGCAAAAGAGTTACATCATATGGATCTCTGAGAGACCATTGTATTGAGAATCCAGCGAGCGAGAGAGAGAGAGAGAGAGAGAGAGAGAGAGGTAGAGAGAGAGAGAAAGCCATCTAGCTACTAACTAAGGACCCGAAGGTCTACAAAGGACTACTCACGCATCATCGGAGAGGCACCAATGGAAGTGGTGAACCCCTCCGTGATGGTGTCTAGATTGGATCTGGTGGTTCTGGACTCTGTGGCGACTGGATGAATATTTCGTCGATGCTTCTAGGGTTTCTGGAATATTATGGTATTTATAGAGCAAAGAGGCGGTACGGGGGGCACCCAAGGTGGGCACAACCCACCAGGGCGCGCCTGGGCCTCTTGGCGCGCCCTGGTGGGTTGTTCCCCCTCGGGGCACCCCCAGGTGCAACCAGGGCCCATTGCCTTCCTTCTGGCCCATAAAAAATCTCTGTGAAGTTTTGTGGCATTTGGACTCCGTTTTATAAGGATTTTCTGCGATGTAAAAAAGATGGAAAAAACAGCAACTGACACTTGGCACTATGTCAACAGGTTAGTACCAAAAAATGATATAAAATGACTATAAAATGATTATAAAACATCCAAGATTGATAATAAAACAACATGGAATAATAAAAAAATTATAGATACGTTGGAGACGTATCAGCATCCCCAAGCTTAACTCCTACTCGTCCTCGAGTAGGTAAGTGATAAAAATAGAAGTTTTTATGTGGACTGTTGTTCATCAAGTCATATCATATTATTTTCTTTATAGCATGGACATTTGGACTTTTATGTGATTCGAAGCAATAGTCTAGCTTTGACATAATAATTTAGATACTCAAGCATATCAACAAGCAACCATGTCATTCAAAATATCAACGCTAAAATAAGTTATCCCTAGCCCATCATGCTCAAACATTTATCCATTCATGAGACACACTCGAATATTAACTACACCCAATACTTGAGCACGGTCATATTGCCTCCTAGTTGGTGCTTTTTATGAGAGAAGATTGAGACTCAAATTCCAAAATAAAAATTGCACAAAGTAAAAGAAAGGCCCTTCACAGAGGGAAGTAGGGATTTGTAGAGGTGCCAGAGCTCAAAGCGAAAAACTTAGAGATAAAAACATTTTGGGAGTTGTATCCATCCCACCAACGAAAATGACTCAGAGCTACAAACACTTTCCATGCTAGATATGCCATAGGCGGTTCCCAAACAGAAAATAAAGTTTATTCCTTTTTCCACCATTCTTTCACTTTCCACGGCTAACCGTATCCACGGGTGCCCTCCATACCAACATTTTCCAAGGAATTTATTATTTGACAACATAAAGTAAATATTTCTTTTGCATTTCGGGACTGGGCATCCCTAAGACCTTTGCCTTACTCTCGTGCAATGACAAGTGAATAAACACTCATCTTGAGAATAACACATCTAGCATGGAAAACATTAGCCACACATTACCATTCCGCGAGCAAAACAAACACACAAAAGAGAAGTTTATTTTTGAAAGTTAGAGATGGCACATGCAAATTTGCTTAGAACGACAAAAGAATACCGCATATAGGTAGATATAGTGGACTCATGTGGCAAAACTGGTTTAAAGGATTTTGGATGCACAAGTAGAGGTCATACTTAGTGCAAAATGAAGGCGATCAAAAGATTGGGAAGCGACCAACAAAGAAACGAATAATCTCATAAGCAAGCATTAAGCATAATTAACACTGAATAATGCACCACAAGTAGGATATAATTTTCATTGCATGATTATTGACTTTCGTGCATGCATAGGGAATCACAAACCTTAACATAAATATTCTTACTAGAGCACAATTACTCATCAACCTAACTCACATATCACATCATCATATCTCAAAACTATTACTTAGAATCAAGTTTATTTTGTCCAATTATCTTCATGACATTTTTTTACTTTATGCTTCTTGTATATCTATCACTTTGGGACTAATTTTCATGTGTTGCTTTTCATAAGCTCAAACAAATATAAGTGAAGATCATGAGCATAACAAGTTTTTTTATCCCAAAATTATTTAAGTGAAGCAAGAGAGAATTTGTTCAAAATTTTACTAACTCTCAAATAAATCTAAGTGAAGCAAGAGAGCATTTCTTCAAAAATAACAAAGCACATTGTGCTCAAAAAGATATAAATGAAGCACTAGAGCAAGTCCTAGCTCATAAAAGATTTAAAGTGAAGCATAGAGAGCAATTCTAACAAGTCATGATATAATTTTGGCTCTCTCAAAAAGGTGTGTCCAGCAAGGATTGATGACTTAAAACGCAAAATAAAACAAGCAAAGACACATATCATACAAGACGCTCCAAGCAAAACACATATCATGTGACGAATAAAAATATAGCCTCGAGTAAAATACCGATAGTTGTTGGAAGAAAGCGGGGATGCCACTCGGGGGCATCCCCAAGCTTAGTTGGTTGCTCATTCTTGGTTAGTAGCTTGGGATGCCGGGGCATCCCCAAGCTTAGGCTCTTACATCCTTCCTTCATCCATCGTAAGAAAACCAAAACTTGAAAACTTCAATCACACAAAACTCAACAAAACCTTCATGAGATCCGTTAGTGAACGAAAGTAAACCACTACTATAAGTGCTGTATCAAACCAATTCATATTTTGTTTTTGTATTATATCTAGTGTATTCCAAATTTTCTATGGCAAAAACTCATCTAAGAAAACCACAGAGCCATCAAAATAAGCACACAACACAAAGAAAACAGAATCTGTCAAAACAGAACAGTCTGTAGCAATATGATCTAAACGAATACTTCTGGAACTAAAAAATTCTACCAAAATAGGAAGACCAGGGTAATTTGTGTATTAATCTACTGCAAAAATAATTAGCATTTTTCCACGCTCTGATAAAAAATAAGAATTGTTTTCGTGAGTGCATAAGTTTCTGTTTTTCAGCAGGATTAAACAACTATCACCCAAGAAGATCCTAAAGGCTTTACTTGGCACTGACACTAATTAAAACACAAAAAACACAATCATAAGAGTATCATAATTGTGTAAACACTCAAGAACAGAAAGCAAAAAGCAAAAATAAATTTTATTCATTGGGTTGCCTCCCAACAAGCCCTATAGTTTTACGCCCTTAGCTAGGCATAACTTTTATTGATGCTCACAAGGGTGATAATAATTGAAAGACAAAGAGAGCATCATAAAACATGTGACAAACACATTTAAGTATAACACACTTCCTATGCATAGGAATTTTATAGGAAAACAAATTAGCAAGAGAAGCAAGATCTAGCATATGCATGGAAGAATACAATAGCAATCTCAACATGAACAGAGGTAATTTAGTAACATGAAAATTTCTGCAACCATATTTCCCTCTCTCATAATAATTACATGTGGGATCATAATGAAACTCAACAGTATAGCTATCACATAATATATTCTCTCTATGATCCACATACATGCAAAGTTGACACTCTTCCAAAGTAGTGGGATTATCACCAAATAAAGTCATGACCTCTCCAAGCCCACTTTTATCAAAAATTTCATAAGATTGAACACTCTCCAAATATGTGGGATTATTTTTACCTAAAGTTGAATCTCTTCCAAACCCACTTTCAATATTTTTCCAAATAACATATTCATCATGGGGCTTAAATAAATTTCAAGATCATAAGAAGAATCACCCCAATCATGATCATTACAATAAGTAGTGGACATAGCAAAACTAGCATCCCCAAGCTTGGGGTTTTGCATATTATTAGCACAATTGACATTAATAGAATTTATAGTAAAATTATTGCAATCATGCTTTTCATTCAAGGAGATATCATGAATCACTTTATAAATTTCTTCATCACAATTTTCAGATTCACGATTCTCAAGCAAAACTTCATAGAGATAATCTCGTGCACTGAACTCACTGGCAATTGGTTCGTCATGATTGGATCTTTTAAAAAGATTAGCAAGTGGATGGGGATCCATCACTGGTCCGCGTCAGTCCTAAACAAATGGTTTTTAACCCCTTTCCACGACGGTATTCGGAATCGTCGCCAAGTGAGTGTGGGCGATAGGGGGGTCCTTCCCACACGACCTAGAAACCGTTGGGGATATGCCCTCCTGGCACACACGCTCGGCAAAATGAGGTTGTGTGCGACTGGCGAGCACTCAAATACAGAAATACATACAGTAGTGCTAAAAAATACAATTATACATGCGAAATCATTTCCAATCGTAAGTACACCCCCCATAGTCAGTCACCGCCAAACGTTTCCGTTCGTATATACATCCCACACAGTCACCTCCAAGGAAAACGTTTGCGCAAGGTGGCGTAACATAAAAAGTTTTCAAGAGAATGTCGTGTGTGATTGTTCATTGATCCAACACGGTTTATTCCTACAAACTGTATGCGTTGCCTGCGCCCACGGTGTTTTCCCATTAACTGTTTGCAATATTAAAACCCAATTAGCAAGCTAATTGGCCAATTAGCAGGCTAATTGCCCTATTATTAATAATCCATTTACTAATCTAATTGACATTCATATTAAGCACATAATATATTCCATTTCCATATTAAGGAAGCAGGATTTCATAATTGAAATACATTGTAGTACAACATGATATAGCTTCAGCACTCAGCCACCCCATTACACAACCGCACCAGCAGCAAGTTTCACATGCAACATCTAGAACCTTTTGAAATTAGCATCATAGATGGTACATAGAGAGATGCATCTCATCTGGAAAACTGCTGAAGCGGAAGGCGAATATTGAGCCTTCATTCATCTTGAAGGTCTTTGCAACTTTAGGCCAATGCCTGTGGATGATTGACCGTCCATCCTTCGACCTCTTCAGGAACACTTCAATATTGAACCATGGGTGTTGTATGAAAACTTTCCTCACCTCCTGACCACAGAGGTGGTTTGGGGTAATCATCAGTGAACCCTAAAAAGAAGGATGTGCATTAATATCTTCTCTATATTGGAAACGGGGCAAAGGAATAAAAAAAGACAAGGTATAATAGTTAGTACCATCTTGTAAACCTCAGTGCTTCCCATTGTTTCCTTACAACACATGTAAGGTAGTTAGTCTTCAGGTTAAGTAAGGGTTCGCATGCTATTAGTAAAATATGTTGATGAAAAATAAGCACATTATAGATTCATCAGATTAATTCAAGCCACATGGAAAACCCATTTATCCAAACCAAGCATGATTAAGAACTAGGAAATATAGCACTTGTATATGTTTCTCATGTATTAAGTGCAGCCAAATTCGATTTATTCCTCACATGGTATACAATAAGAGAATGCAGCCACAACAATTGAATATCGCATTACGGAATTGAACCAAGCAGTTAATTAAACACCACAACAAATGAACCGAACGTGAGCACCACATTGCACAATATAACATACTCCTAATAGAAGATCAGATAGTTAACCAAACCAAGCATGCTTAACAACTTGGAAATATAGCAATTGTATTTGTTTCTCATGTATTTAGTACAGCCAAATTCGATTTATTCCTCACATGGTATACAATAACAGAATGCAGCCACAACAATTGAACATCGCATTGCAGAATTGAACCAAGCAGTTAACTAGACACCACAACAAGTGAACCAAGCCACAACAAATGAACCAAGCAGTTAACTAAACACCAATTGAGCAATATAACATACTCCTAATAGAAGATCAGACAGTTAACCAAACCAAGCATGCTTAACAACTTGGAAATATTGCACCCTGAAGAATTGAACATCACATTTGCAGAATTGAACCAAGCAGTTACTTGAACACCACATTGCACAACATATAGAACATATACACTATAGCAGAAGATTGCATGGTAAAAGTAGATAGCACAATTCACTAGAATTTGTTAAGGAAAGGCAGTAGCTAGCAAACTGAACATGGGTCCTTATAGTGAGCTAATAAGACAAGCTACTCCTCATTGTCGGAGATATTGATGATGATTGCCTCCTTGGACATGGAAGAGGGCGAGGCCTCCGCATCGTGGGTGCCCTCATTGTAGTGGTGAGTTGCCAGAGCCGCTCCGGGCACCAAACTACTGGCTCTCAAGATGAGGTAAGCACGTGCACACTGAGAAAACACCTCGTAGTCTTCGTCGAAGGCACCGATGGTGGCCTCGAGAAAACGCCACGAACTGTCGTTTAAAGCAGCCAACCGCATCGCAGCGTCGGCGTGCGAGGCGTCAATAGTGGCCTCGATGGCGAGGTGCTCCTCCAAGATCTGGGGGTCGACACGAATGGCAGCCATCGTGACCTCATACGAGCGTGCGACCGCGATTTGCTTCTCCGCTGCCAAATGCTCCTTGAGGTCCTGGCTATACTGGGTGCACCATGGCTTAGGCAGGTGCTTATTTGGTGGAGGGGTCGGTGATTTGGGTAGAAGGTGTCCTTGAGGGAGTCCTTGATTAAGGGGTCCTTAGGCGTCAGGCCTGTTGGACATGGGCCGGACTGATGTGCCGTGAAGATACAAGATAGAAGACTCTCTCCCGTGTCCGGATGGGACTCTCCTTGGCGTGGATGGCAAGCTTGGCATTCGGATATGAAGATTCCTTTCTTGTAACCGACTTTGTACAACCCTAGTCCCCTCCGGTGTCTATAAAAACCCGAGGGTTTAGTCCATAGCGACAATCATAATCATACATGCTAGACTTCTAGGGTTTAGCCATTACGATCTCGTGGCAGATCAACTCTTGTAATACTCATATTCATCAAGATCAATCAAGCAGGAAGCAGGGTATTACCTCCATAGAGAGGTACCAAACCTGGGTAAACATCGTGTCCCCCGTCTCATGTTACCATCGACCTTAGACGCATAGTTCGGGACCCCCTACCCAAGATCCGTCGGTTTTGACACCGAAATTGGTGCTTTCATTGAGAGTTCCACTGTGACGTCGAAGACAAGATTGCTGGCTCGCCTTGTTATCAAGGACAGTATCACCTCTGGAGGAACCCTGGCCTCATGCCAAACCCTCGGGCTGGGAGGATTTACCATGACTGCCCGACCGACCGTTAAGCCGACGATGACTTCTCGGGTCAACAAAAATTGCCTCCGTGTTGACCCCGAATACTCCAAACGAATGGATCCGACGGAGTTGTCATCTTTAAATGAACTCCTGGATCGCATTGCTGCCTTGGGGGTCGCTACAGACTACGATCGGATTGGGCTTAAACCCGGTCAGAGAGAAATCAAATCTCCACCGATCACCCATCAGATAGCAGTAGTAGAGGAGCAAGACAACAACTCTTCCTCTATATTGAGGATGAACTATGTTCGGATTTCCGAGCTCGAAGAGCCGGGTACCTGTCCGCGGAAAGACATGACCTACCCTTCGAACTCAGAATCGGACGGTAAACCTAAAAAATCAGCTGATATCTCGGAGCCCGGACTATTAAGCTCGGAAGTTTCCCAAACTCCAGATCCCAAATCGGGTCAGGGTTCGGATTCCAAGCCACCCACCCACCCAGATATACGCAATCTCATGTACATACGACAACAGTCTCAGGAAACAGTCCCTCACTTTTGGGCCAGATTCCTCCTTGTCAAAGACAAGATTAAAGATTGCCGCGATGAAGACGCGATCTCAGTATTCTGCAATAATTGCGGGAACAAAGGAATCCTCAACGCCATAAACCGCCGTCGCGTATTACACTTCACTGACTTGGCAACCATAGTACAGAAGTACTGCGCAATGGAAAGCGCCTGGAAAACACAGTTAGCTCGCTGGGAACCTCCGGTTTCCACTCAACCCGTTGTCCGGACAAAAAGGATGCACCCTTGCAGGGTGCCCGACCCAATATTAAAGAAATCTAAAACCATTGCGGGGCGCAGAACCATTCTGGAGGGATGGCTTGATAGGCCATGCAAGATACACACAACACCGGATACCATACCAACCCACAACGTTAGAGCATGTTGGATACTCCGACAAGTGGTAAAGAGCGACGAGGATATCCTCACCAAAAATACCGCAGAGCAACACCCCCCGGAAGACGATGACCTCAGTGTATTGACAGTCTTCGAGACTTTCGCTTCAAACAATCGGCGCAAAAGGGCCTTCCGCGACCTCGCCGAAGTCTGCCAAGTCACTACAATAAACCCCTGGAATGACACGACCATAACTTTCAATGCCAGTGATGAACCAAAATTCAGGACAGTCCGGACACCAGCCGCCTTGGTCCTCAATCCAATTGTGGACAGTTTTCGGCTCACCAAAGTGCTCATGGATGGCGGCAGCAGACTAAACCTCATCTACGAGGACACACTCAACAAAATGGAAATAGACAGGAGCCGCATCGAGCAAAGTAGCACGACCTCCGAGGAATCATTCCTAGTCGGGAGGCGCAATGTGCGGGAAAAATCACGCTCGACGTGGTATTCGGCACGTCGGAGAATTATCGGTCCGAAGAGATAACCTTCCAAGTGGCCCCTTTCAACAGTGGATATCATGCCCTATTGGGGCGAGATGCATTTACACGCTTCCAAGCTATACCTCATTACGGGTACATGAAGCTTAAGATGGTCGGGCCTAGTGGCATTATTACTCTTACCAGTGATTTGGACATATCACTCTGCACCGAAAACAAAACCGCATCCCTGGCCCTCGAGGCACTGTCCGAAGCCCTCGCGGCCGAAGAGTTAACCGCACTACGCTCCATGGTGGATAGGGATGACGTAATCTTGGACAAGCGACCCAAATCCACCTCCTTTAAACCAGCGGATGAAATAATCAAATTTCATGTCCACCTGATGGACCCCAAGAAGACAACATCCATCGAGGCACAACTGGACCCAACGGTCGACGCCACACTACAAGAGTTCTGCGCAAGAACTGGGACATATTCTCGTGGCACCCTTCTGATTTGCCAGGAATCCCATGCAGGTTGGCCAAACATAGCCTTAATATATTGAAGGGATATAAACCGGTCAAGCAAACACTGCGGTGCTTTTCTGAACCAAAACGACAAGCTATGGGGAGGAGCTAGCCAAGTTAATCGAGGCCGGATTCATCAGAGAAATAAAACACCTGGACTGGCTAGCAAACCTGGTGATGGTGCCGAAGAAGGATAAATCCTGGCGCCTATGCATCGATTTCAAAGACCTCAACAAGGCCTGCCCTAAGGATCCCTTCCCCCTCCCTCGCATCGATCAGATTATTGATGCTACTCCAGGACACAACTCACTATGTTTCCTCGACGTATACTCCGGATACCATCAAATCAAAATGAAGGAGTCCAAACAAGCCACAACGGCATTCATTACCCCATATGGGCCGTTCTGCTTCAACACTATGCCCTTCGGACTTAAAAAATGCCGGTGCCACTTACCAACGCATGATTCAAACATGCCTCAAGAAACGGATCGACAAGAAAGTTGAAGCATATGTGGACGACATGTCATCAAAACTAGGCACGTCGAGTCATTGATAGACGATCTGCGTCTCACATTCGACAACCTCCGTACATATGACATCAAGCTCAATCTGGAAAAGTGTGTTTTCGGCATTCCGGCCGGTAAACTGCTGGGCTTCATCGTCTCCAATAGAGGAATTGAGGCAAACCCAGCCAAAATCCGAGCTTTGTCACAATTGGCTACACCAACAGACCTTAAACAGGTACAAAAATTAGTCGGATGTGTGGCAGCTTTAAGACGCTTTATCTCCAGAATAGGAGAAAAGCATTGCCGCTTTATCGCTTCTCCGACGCACCGACCACTTCGAGTGGAAGGATGCGGCAACGGCCGGACTAGAAGAGATAAAAGCTCTTTTGGAGAACAACCCAATCCTGGCCGCGCCGAACGTTGGCGAACCCATGTTATTATACATCTCGGCAACCCACCAGGTGGTGAGCACGGTGCTCGTCATCGAGCGGGAGGAGGACGGACACAAATTCCCACTTCAGAAACCGGTATACTACGTATCCACTGTCCTCACACCATGCAAATCCCAGTACCATCATTACCAAAAGATAGCATACACGGTTTTCAAGGCATCCCCGAGGCTACGACACTACTTTCAAGAGTGCTCAATCACGCTGCTTCCGAAGTACCACTCAATGACTTAATAAACAATCGCGATGCCACGGGCCGGATTGCCAAGTGGGCCATTGAGCTCCTCCCATTCGACATAACTTACAAACCATGCCGGGCTATTAAATCCTAGGTACTGGTCGACTTCGTCGCTGAATGAACAGAGGCCGAACTCCCTAAAGAGTACGACACATATTCCAACTGGGTCATGCACTTCGATGGTTCCAAAATGCTGGCGCTCTTAGGAGCGGGCGTTGTATTATCGTCCCCCACTGGAGACATAGTTTAGTATGTACTCCAAATATTATACACATACTCCAACTGCGCAACTGAATACGAGGCCTTATTGCATGGTCTTCAGATGGCTGTCTCCATGGGCATACAATGCCTGGAAGTGCGCGGGGATTCAAACCTCGCAATATCCCAAATAAATGGAGATTTCTACGCCAAATATCGAAGATGGTGGCCTATCGTAACGCCGTTCTCAAAATGTCGGCTCGATTCGAGGGGCTCGAGTTTCATCATGTGGCTCGAAAAAGTAATCAAGCGGCGGATGTTCTTGCTCGTATTGGCGCCAAGCGCGACCCCGTCCCGCCTAACATATTCCAGGAAAGGCTCTTCAAGCCATCAGTGGTGTGGCAAGGGGAGAGCGGCAACACCAGTCCAAAACTGATTATACCCCCAGATTCTAAACATAATACCGATATCGCCAGGGGCTCAGCCACCGAAATAACACCATCGGCCCATCTTATCATGGTAGTAATTGCCCCTTGGACCGAACCCTTCTTGGCCTACCTTAATAGGCGAGAGTGTCGGTGTCAAAACCAGCGGATCTCAGGTAGGGGGTCCCGATCTGTGCGTCAAGGCTGATGGTAACAGGAAGCAAAGGACACATATGTTTACCCAGGTTTGGGCCCTCTCGATGGAGATAAAACCCTACTTCCTGCTTGATTAATATTGATGATATGGGTAGTACAAGTGTAGATCTACCATGAGATCATAGAGGCTAAACCCTAAGAGCTAGCCTATGATGGTATGATTGTAAATGAGATCGGCCTTCTAAGGACCAACCTCTCCAGTTTATATAGACACCAGAGAGGGCTAGGGTTTACATGGAGACGGTTACAAGGAAGGAAACACAATATCCGGATCGCCAAGCTTGCCTTCCACGCCAAGGAGAGTCCCATCCGGACACGGGCCAAAGTATTGAGTCTTGTATCTTCACGCTTCAATAGTCCATATGTTGTACACAGTCCGGCTATCCTGATACCCCCTAATCCAGGACTCCCTCAGTACCCTGAACCAGGCTTCAATGATGATGAGTCCGGCGCGCAGCATTATCTTCGGCATTGCAAGACGGGTTCCTTCTCCGAATACTCCAAAGTACCTGTTACGACGAATAATGTCCGACCTCCAATCAATGTTGTGCTCCTTGGCTTTAGTGCCTCAATAATGGCCACCTCCACGTGTTGGGCGAATGCGAGGAGCCGAGGCGCTTTTGCATTTGACACCCTCTATTCTCCGGGCCGACCACCTATTTGAAGGGACAGTGATTCTCAGATCCAAACCTCACTCTCCTCCCTTGAGCTAGCATCCGGTAGAGCTCTCTGCGAAAAACCATTCCAACATGGCCAGCCATCGCAGCTCTTCTGCTTGCCCTCCTCGCTCTAAGTCGGGGGATTGGGGAGAGTGTTCAGTTCCTCATAGCCGTTTGATAAAGTTACAAACCCAAGTGTTTCTCCCACCGGCGTTCTTGGTCTCTATTCGATCCGGAATAGCCACTTATGACGGAGGGGAACAAGCGGAGGGATCTCCAAGCCCATATCCAGAGGAGCGTGTATGCCTCATCCCGCATCTGCTATGGGGCGTCAGGTTTCCTATCCACCTATTTCTTCGCGGGCTCCTGGAGTTCTATGGCCTCTAGTTGCACAATCTTACCCCTGCCTCTATTATGCACATAGCGGGGTATGTCACACTTTGCGAGCTGTTTTTAGGTTGCGAACCTCACTTCGGTTATGGAGGAAGCTGTTCTGCCTTGTTCCCCGCACCCAGGGAGAGTCCCTATATCAAGTGGGTGGGGCCGAAGTATGGCGCATTGCCGAAACCGGATACCTATCCGGCACTCCCAAGAAGGCACCAGAAGACTGGCCTTTAGAGTGGTTTTATATTGATGACGTTCCCCTTCCGGATCCAGTCCGAACAGGTCTCCCCAAGTTTAGCAACGCCCCGCCATGGGCACGCCTAAGTTGGCGCCCCCGCGGCCCTCAAGGAGAGGATACGATGGAAATACATTTCCTGATGAGCAGGATAAAGTTGCTGGCCAAATCCGGACTGACGATAGTCGAGGTTATGGTGATATGCATAAGGCGAGGAGTGCAACCGCTTTAGTATCGGGGGAAGCCCATGTGGCACTTCAACGGGGAAGACGACGCCACCCGTTGCGGCCCTAAGGGTCCAGACTCCGCCACCGCTTTAGCAAGGATATTGTCCAATTTGTACAAAGGGGAAGAGGAGTTCCTCTGCATTAAAACGTGGGACAGATTCTCCATGTACAACCCTCCAGAGTGGGTAAGTTGCCATTCTTTTCCCTGCTTCACTTACTTTAGCGTCCCTCTGCTAAGATTACCTGCATCGATGTTTCTGAGCAGGAACTGAGGAGGGCCGTAGAAGGAATCTTCAGCCCCTCCCCGCAGCCAAAGGACCCCGGAAGGGCCCTACATCTGGGACTAAAAGAAGATCCGAATATTACCGTGGAGCTTGTCGATGGGGTATTTTATCAAGCGAGCTGGGATGGTGCTTCAGTGGCCATTACGGCCGACTATCCCAGACTGCTCCCTGTGTCGCGTGTAAGCCGAACTAAAAACCCTATCCTCCGAAGAGGATTCCCCTTCGGATTATGATTTACCCTTGAGGCCTCGTGTTGTTTGCAGAGACGACGGTCGGAGCGCGGGGCCGAGCCCCTAGGGACTCGTCAACCACGGGCGTCCGGATCGAGCAGGCTCAAGAGGAAGGCGGTGAGGGTTGACACTCCGTTGCAGAGGTAAAGTAATAACCTGTCCCGCGGTTATAGTATTTGAAGTATGACAGCGCCCTTTGTGTCTGGCAGGAAGAGGAGCAGTTGGACTATATCCGGGGGTCCCACCAATCACGCCTCCACTAGCCAGGTTCCAGAACCGGCTTCGAGGGCGGAGGCGGACACGGGGCCAGAACCGCGCAGTTCTCCGACAGAGGACGCGGATATGTGTTCGGCCACGAACTCCGAGGTGGAGAGCGCCATGAATCACCGGCGCCGGAGGGCCGTGCTTCGGAACAACATCTTTTCCGAAGAGGCTTTTAATGCCTTCAATTCGGCAGACGCATACGTCCGAGCTGCTCGAGGCGGGCTGGCCCAGGCGACGAACCAGTACACCAAAGATATACGGGTAAGAAATTTTGACAAGTATATATAGCAGTAGCCCCTGAGACTTGAAATAGTTGGGACAACTGTTTGAAGGATCAATTTATGTACAGGTCCTCGTGGACAAGAATGAACAATTGGCTCGGGAGCTGGAGGCATGTAAGGCCCAGCTGATGGACGCGGTTGCCAAGTTAGAGGAATCCCAGAAGGCCCCCTCTGGTAATATTTGTCTTAATTATGTGCCGATATACCAGTTAGTAAATGGCTGGTCTGGTTAGTCTAACAGAAAATTCTGCAGACAATCCCGGGGTGAATCCGGAGGGCGTAACGGATGACGACTCGCATCTCAAAAGACAGCTAAAGGCTGGCGAGCGCATCCTTACGCAAGTGACGCAAGAGAAGAACAAGCTACAAGATGCCAATATTCGGTTGGACGTGGAATTGAAGGCCGCCGCGCTCAACTGGCGGACTCCGTGAAGGAGAACAAAAGGCTTCGATGCGGCATTTATGGTGAGTGCTCAAACGAACTGTATGATAGTTCGGTGAGGAAGTATTTTGAAAGAATTTTGCTTGCAGGAATGTTAACGGGTCGCCCTGCAGAGGATATGCCCTCATCTGCAAGTGATTTGCTGCAAGAACTATCGCAGTTGCACGAGCGTGCTCGGCGGGTGATGCACGGCGTTGCTCAAGCCTTGTGGCCGTCAAGCCTCCTGCCGAATGGCATGGGGGAGCTTGCGGACCTGCTTCAAGGAGCCCGGCGGTGCTTTCATCTGTGGAAGATATCAGCATGCCGACAAGGTGCAAGAGAAGCCTGGGCAATGGTGAAGACGCGCTACACCAAGATGGACCCAACCCATATGGCCGAAGTAGGACCAGCGGGGCCCGATGGGCAAGAAATTCACGTAAGTCTAGTATATGACCAGGTAGCGTTAGCCACTAAGTATTCTCAACAGGATTGTAAGCTAGATAGCCTGTTAGATGGTATAGAGGAGGAATATAGTAAGTCCAAGTGACTGTGTAATTTAATGTGCATAAGTAGCCCCTAGCCGGATTAAAATCATTTGTCATGGCGGACCTTTTCGCTTCAGCCCCCGGATCCTACAGTTCGGGGTGTGTCCGAATACCCACTCAGTTATACAAAACCGGGGTATGCGTGGAGACCAGGCGTAGGGGTCATAAGTGCTTGAACAGACAAGTACCCAACTAGTTATGTTATATTACATGGATAGTAAGAAACATCTTCCAGGGAGAATAGTTCCATTAGGGGTTCCTTTCCCTGGGTATGCATGCGTCATTGCACATGTCCGGACTGCGAACGATGGCGCAAGATACAAGACTTTTGGGAATTTTTGTTGTAACCAACGAATACATCCTTTGTTCACCGATCGAATATTCTCTTAAGGAAACTAGCTTTCGGCTTCACCCAGTATGAGGTACACATTCGGCTGAACTGGCAGTAACAATCGCAGAGGTGCTCCCCTTATGCCCTAGCCGAATTAACGAGAATGTAGGGCATAAACACAAGAGCCATGCAACCTAGCTTGGACACATCTTAAGTCATATCGATGCATATAATGGTGAAGAAAGGGCACATATGAAAAAAGAACGCATATGTGATGGGCAAAAAGCCATTTAAAGTAATTATGTTTAGCTTCCGAATAGGAAGCCCCCAGGTATTTCTTACACACATAGTGCGGCCATAGTAATCCAGGAGTCCGCACTGTATGAAGTACTTTGTGTGAGGAGAGAAAGAAAGATAAAGGTTGAGAAAGGAAAAAGTGGGGTGGAGCGTAAAAAAAGGGGGGGGGGTAAGGAGACGAACACTGAGTTCGGCGTTAGGCATAGAATCTCTGAAGTCTGGCCGCGTTCGATGGGTTCGGCTCGAATCTGTTATCTGATGCATTACGTAAGCGGTACGCTCCTCCGGTGAGAACTTTGTCAATGACGAAGGGACCTTCCCATTTAGGTTTGAGTTTGTCCTTCTTCTTCTCCGGTAGGCGTAGAACGAGCTCGCCAATATTGTAAGTTTTGGCCCGCACTTCTCTGCTTTGATATGATCGAGCCTGCTGCTGATAGAATGCGGAACGGGCTTTTCCGACATCGCGCTCCTCCTCCAGGGCATCCAAGTTATCCTGCTGATCTAACTCGGCTTCCTTCTCTTCGTACATGCGTACGCATGGCGAATCATGTATTATGTCGTAGGGTAGTACTGCTTCCGCACCGTACACCATAAAAAATGGTGTATATCCGGTGGTGTGATTCGGTGTGGTCCACAGCCCCCAGAGTGCGAAGTCGAGCTCCTCCACCCAGTGCGTATCCGATTCTGTTAAAGATCGCACTAGTCTGGGTTTGATGCTGCTCATGATGAGACCGTTTGCCCGTTCGACCTGGCCATTTGTTTGGAGGTGGTAGACGGAAGCGTAGTCGAGCTTAATGCCCATTTTGCCGCACCAAGTTTTCACTTCATCGGCTGTGAAATTTGAGACACTATCGGTGATGATGCTGTGGGGGACACCGTATCAGTGTACGACCCCGGATATGAAGTCTATTACTGGTCTGGATTCGGCCGTTTTAACTGGTTTGGCATCTATCCATTTGGTGAACTTGTCCACCATGACCAATAAGTATTTTTCTTATGGCTTCCCCCTTTAAGAGGTCCGACCATATCCAGCCCCTAGACCGCAAAGGGCCAAGTTATGGGGATTGTTTGGAGAGCGGTAGGGGACATTTGACTCTGATTGGTGAAGAGCTGGCAGCCGACGCAATGTTGGACAAGGTCCTGTGCGTCTTCTCGGGCCGTCAACCAATAGAAGCATGTACGGAAGGCTTTGCTAACTAGCCCTCGAGCTGCGGCGTGGTGTCCGCCCAGTCCGGCATGGATTTAAGCCAAGTGTTTCCGCCCTTCCTCTTCGGAGATGCATCTTTGGAGCACTCCGGTCGCGCTTTTCTTGTAGAGTTCCCCTTCGTGGACTTTGTAAGCTTTAGAACGCCGGACTATGCAGCGTGCTTCATTTTGGTCTTCGGGGAGCTCCTGCCTATTTAGGTAGGCCAAGAAAGGCTCAATCCACGGGGCGATTACGGCCATGATTTTGTGGGCCAAAGATGTTATTTCGGTGGCAGAGCCTCCGATTGTGTCTGATGGTTCGGAGTCTGGGGGTGTGTTTGGATCCGCGCTAGTATTGCCGGACTCCCCTTCCCATACTACGGATGGCTTGAACAACCTTTCCAGGAATATGTTAGGTGGGACAAGGTCGCGTTTGGCGCCGATGCGGGCGAGGACGTCCACCGCTTGATTGTTTTCTCGAGCCACATGGTGGAATTCGAGCCCCTCGAACCGAGCTGACATTTTAAGGATGGCATTACGGTAGGCCGCTATTTTTGGATCCTTGGCGTCAAAGTCTCCATTTATTTGTGATATTGCGAGGTTTGAGTCCCCGCACACTTCTAGGCATTGGATGCCCATAGAGACTGCCATCCGAAGACCGTGCAACAGTGCCTCGTATTCGGCTGCGTTGTTGGAGTCTGTGTATAATATTTGAAGGACGTACTGGATCGTGTCTCTGGTGGGAGATGTCAGGACTACCCCTGCTCCCAGTCCGGCCAGCATTTTGGAGCCGTCAAAGTGCATGATCCAGTTGGAGTATGCACCGTACTCTTTAGGGAGTTCGGCTTCTATCCATTCGGCGACAAAGTCAGCCAATACTTGCGACTTAATGGCTCGTCGTGGTTTGTATATTATGTCAAACGGAAGGAGCTCGATAGCCCATTTAGCAATCCGGCATGTAGCGTCGTGGTTATTAATTATGTCACTGAGTGGTACTTCGGAGGCGACTGTAATCGAACACTCTTGAAAGTAGTGTCGTAGCTTCCGGGATGCCATGAAGACCACGTATGCTATTTTTTGATAGTGTGGGTATCGGGATTTGCATGGGGTGAGGACTGTGGAAACATAATAAACCGGCTTTTGAAGCAGGAATTTGTATCCGTCCACCTCTCGTTCGACGACGAGCACTGCGCTTATCACTTGATGTGTTGCAGCTATGTATAATAGCATAGGTTCGCCGATGTTTGGCGCTGTTAGGACTGGATTACTGGCCAATAAGGTCTTTATTTCATTGAGTCCGGCCGCGGTTGCATCCGTCCATACGAAGTGTTCGGTGCACCGAAGGAGGCGGTAAAGAGGTAATGCCTTTTCTCCTAACCTGGATATAAAGCGGCTCAAAGCGGCCATGCATCCAGCTAGTTTCTGGATGTGCTTGAGGTCTATTGGTATAGCCAACTGCGACAGAGCTTGGATTTTTGCCAGATTCGCTTCAATTCCTCTATTGGAAACAATGAAGCCCAGCAGCTTCCCCGAGGGGACACCGAACGCATTTTTCCGGATTCAACTTGATGTCGTATGTCCGGAGGTTATCGAATGTAAGCCTCAAGTCATCTATTAGGGTTTTGGCGTGTCTTGTTTTTATGACCACGTCGTCCATGTATGCCTCCACTGTTTTGCCGATTTGTTTTTCCAGGCATGTTTGAATCATGCATTGATAGGTTGCGCCGTCATTCTTAAGCCTGAAAGGCATAGTGTTGAAGCAAAAAGGGCCATATGGCGTTATGAAAGCTGTTGCAGCTTGGTCGGACTCTGCCATCTTTATATGATGGTATCCAGAGTATGCGTCGAGAAAACACAGCGAGTCGTGTCCTGCTGTGGCATCGATGATTTGATCGATGCAAGGGAGGGGAAAGGGATCCTTGGGGCAAGCCTTGTTGAGGTCTTTAAAGTCGACGCATAGGCGCCAGGATTTGTCCTTCTTTGGCACCATTACCAGATTTGCCAGCCAATCCGGATGTTTAATATCTCTGATGAATCCGGCCTCGAGTAGCTTGGCTATCTCTTCCCCCATTGCTTGTCGTTAGGGCTCTGAGAATCGCCTTAGGGTCTGTTTGACAGGTTTGTATCCCTTTAGTATGTTAAGGCTATGCTCGGCCAATCCACGCGGGATGCCCGGCATGTCCGATGGGTGCCAGGTGAAAATATCCCAATTCTCGCGTAAAAAGTCTCGTAGTGCGGCATCTATTGCGGGGCTCAACTGTGTCCGATGGAAGCTGTCTTGAAAGGGTATGTTGGATGGACTTGGAATTTGACTATTTTGTCTGCGGGCTTAAATGAGGTGGATTTGGGTCGCTTGTCGAGTATCACGTCGTACCTGTCCATGGTGGCCCATAGCGTTGTTAATTCTTTGGCTGCTAGGGCTTCAGATAATGCTTCCAAGGCCAGTGCTGCGGTTTTATTTTTGGCGCGAAGTGCAACGTCCGGATCACTGGCTAGAGTGATAATTCCATTGGGTCCGGGCATTTTAAGCTTCATGTACCCGTATTGGGGTACAACTTGGAAGCTTGTAAACGCGTCCCGCCCCAGAAGGGCGTGGTACCCGCTGCTAAAAGGAGCCACCTGGAATGTGATTTCTTCGGACCTATAATTCTCCGGGGTGCCGAATACCACATCGAGTGTGATTTTTCCCGCACACCGCGCTTCTCGTGTAGGGATAATTCCCCTGAAGGTCGTGCCGCTTTGTTCAATGCGGCTTTTATCAATTTCCATCTTGCTGAGTGTTTCTTCATAAATCAGATTTAATCCGCTTCCGCCGTCCATGAGTACTTTAGTGAGCCGAAAGCCATCTACGATCGGGCTAAGGACCAGAGCGGGTGGTGCCCGGACAGTCTGGAATCGAGGTTCATCACTGGCGTTAAAAGTTATAGCAGTGTCGTTCCAGGGGTTTATTTTTACCACATGGTAAATCTCAGCGGAGCTTCGACGAGCTCGCTTGTGCCTATTGTTCGAGGCAAAAGTCTCAAAGACGGTTAGTATCGTATTGTGTTCGCTGGCAGGACATTGTTCCGTTTTATGGCCTACAAGAGGATCCTCACCACTTTTTGCCACTTGCCAGAGTATCCAACATGCCCTAAGGCTATGAGTTGGTGTTGTATCCAGAGTACTGTGGAGCTTACATGGCCCGTCGAGCCATTCTTGCAATACGGATCCCCGCCCTGGGGTGGGCTTTGGTTTCTTGGGGATTGGATCGGACGACTTACGAGAGTTTGTCCGTTTAGTTCGGACAAAGGTCTTGGTGAGAGCAGTACTATCCCAAAATTCTGTTTGGGTTTTCCAAGCGCTCTCCATCGCACAATACTTCCGTACTATGATTGCCAAGTCCACGAAACGTACTATGTCACGGCGGCTTATAGCATTGAGGAGTCCTTCGTCCGTGCAGTTTTTGCAAAAGAGTGAGACCATGTTCTCCTCGCGGCAGTCCCTGACCTTGTTAAGCGCAAGGAGGAATCTGGCCCAGTAGCGATGTACGGTTTCCTGGGGCTCTTGCCTGATGCGGGAGAGAAAGTTTAAGTCCAGGTAGGTGCTGTTAGCAGAATCCGGATTTTGATCCAATCTAATGCCCAAGGGCGCGGGCAGTTCCGAGCTTAACAGCTCAGAATCCGGAGTGCTGCCCAATTTCTTCGGCCCAACGCCCGATTCTTAGTCCGGGACCTGGGTCATGTTTTCCTTTGAGCAGGTCTTCGACTCAAGGAGTTCAGTGATCCGAACATAATTTGTCCTCAAAGTTGAGGGGCAATCCGTGTGTGGTTCCTCCACTATCGCTACCTCATGGGTGGCTGGCGGGGACCTGATGTCACTTCGGTCGGGTTTAAGCCCAATCCGGTAATAGTCTGTAGCGACTCCCAGAGCGGCGATGTGATCCAAGAGTTCATTAAGGGAGGAGTGCTCCATTGGATCCATCTGTTCAGCAAGTTCCGAACTGACGCGAAGGTTATGATTGATGACCACAGAGGCCATCGTCGATGCTACCGCCGATGGGGCGGCCATGATAAAGCCGCCGAGCCGGAGCGTCTGGCCTACAGCCAGGGCTCCCTCCGAGGTAATGTCGTCCTTGACGATGAGACGAGCCATCGAGCCTTGCAGCAACGTCACAAAGGAAATCTCAATGAAAGCACCAATGTCGGTGTCAAAACCGGCGGATCTCGGGTAGGGGGTCCCGATCTGTGCGTCAAGGCTGATGGTAACAGGAAGCAAGGGACATAGATGTTTACCTTGGTTCGGGCCCTCTCGATGGAGGTAAAACCCTACTTCCTACTTGATTAATATTGATGATATGGGTAGTACAAGAGTAGATCTACCACGAGATCGTAGAGGATAAACCCTAAGAGCTAGCCTATGATGGTATGATTGTAACTGAGATCGGCCTTCTAAGGACCAACCTCTCTGATTTATATAGACATCGGAGAGGGCTAGGGTTTACATGGAGTCGGTTACAAGGAAGGAAACACAATATCCGGATCACCAAGCTTGCCTTCCACGCCAAGGAGAGTCCCATCCGAACACGGGCCAAAGTCTTGAGTCTTGTATCTCCATGCTTCAATAGTCCGGACGTTGTACACAGTCTGGCTGTCCGGATACCCCCTAATCCAAGACTCCCTCAGAGAGCTCCCTGAGGATCAGAATGAGGCTTGCTGCATTGTCCGGCGCTCAAAAGCCTGCAAGGTCCATGATGGAGAGCTCTGCAAGAAAAAGCGCCACTGGAGTACTTCAAAGATGTATCTCCGAAGAAGAGGGAAGACAACTCTTGGCCGAAATTCACGCCGGTCTCGGTGGTCACCACGCCGCGGCTCGGGCCCTTGTAAGCAAGGCCTTCCGTACAGGTTTCTATTGGGCGACGACCCAAGCAGATGCACAGTACCCTTTCCAATGTTGTGTCAGATGCCAACTTTTTGCCAACCAGCCATATGCCTCCCACCGCTCTACAAACAATCCCCATTAATTGGCCTTTTGCGGTCTGGGGGCTTGATATGGTCGGACTCCTTAAAGGAGGAAGCCATAAGAAAAAATATCTGCTGGTCATGGTAGATAAATTCACCAAATGGATAGAGGCCATACCAGTAAAAACGGCTGAAGCCAGACCAGTAATAGACTTCATATCCGGTGTTGTGCAGCGCTATGGCGTCCCATAAAGCATCATCACCGATAATGGCTCCAATTTTACAGCCAATGAGGTGAAAGCCTGGTGTGCTAACCTGGGCATTAGGCTTGATTACGCCTCCATCTATCATCCACAAACAAACGGACAAGTCGAACAAGCTAATGGTATTATTATGAGCACAATTAAGCCTAGACTAGTGCGGTCTTTGAAAGAATCAGACAAGCACTGGGTTAAGGAGCTTGACTCCGTACTCTGGGGGCTGCGGACCACGCCCAATCGCACTACCGGATATACACACTTCTTCATGGTGTACGGCGCAGAGGTTGTGTTGCCCTGTGACATTATTCATGACTCACCTCGAGTGCGCATGTATGATGCTTGATCGACAAGACGGCTTAGATGCCCTGGAGGAGGAGCGCGATGTTGCAAAAGCCCGTTCCACATTTTATCAATAGCAGGCTCGCAAATATCAAAGCAGAGAAGTGCGGGCCAAGACTTATAACATTGGCAAACTCGTTCTACGCTTACCAGAGAAGAAAAATGAAAAACTCAAGCCCAAGTGGGAGGGTCCCTTCATCAAATATGAAGTTCTCACTGGAGGAGCGTACCTCCTGCATGACGCATTGGACAACCGCTGAGAGCCGAACCTGTGGAATGCCGCCAGACTCCGAAGATTCTACGCCTAGAGCCGGACTCTTTGTTCGTTTTCTTCTCCGTTTGTTTCCATTATTTTTTTTCCTCTCTTTAACTTTTCTTCTAGCTTTAAGCTCTTGTGCGGCTAAACTACACACCTATGACATACATATCCTTAAATATGTACGTCCATAATACCTGGGGGCTTCTTGTACAGAAGCTTATTATTACTTGTTTTGAGCATCAAGCTCACCACACATGTGTCTTTTCCTCGTATGTGCCTTTTTTCGCCATTATATGCATCGTTATGACTTAAGTTTTGGCCAAGCTGGGTTGTCTGGCTCCTGTGCTTATGCTGTACGTTCCCATTTGTACGGCTAGGGCATAAAGGGAGCACCTCTGCAATTGTTACTGTCGGGTCATCCAGACATGTACCTCAGACTAGGTGAAGCCGAAAGCTAGCATTCTTAAGGGAATATTCGGTTGGCGGACTAAAGACGTATTACACTCATTACATTATGAATCCCTAGATGTCAGCAATTTTTCCAATCACAATTCGGGCATGCACACTAGCGCATGTTCACCCAGGGAAAGGAACCCGTAATGGAACTATTCTCTCTGGAAGATGTTTATTGCAATTACAATGTAATAGAACATAGCTAGCCGGATACAACTTGTCTGTTCAAGAAACTATGACCTCTATGCCTGGTTTCCACGCATACCCCGGTCTATATGTCCACTTTGGTATTCGGAAACACTCCGCACCTTCGGGTCCAGAGGTCGAAGCGAAAAGGTCTACCATGACAATCGTTTTACAATTTGGCTAGGGACAATTATGTCAATTAAAGTACATAGTCACTTGGACTCAAAAACTTCTTCCTCCATGCCGTCTAACAGGCTGTCTAGCTTACAATCCTGTTGGGACTATTTGGCGGCTACCTTTACTTGGTCATATACCAAACTAACTGGAATTTCTTTTCCATCTGACCCCTTAGGCCCGACTTGGGCCATATGATTCGGATCAAGCTTGGTGTATCGTGTCTTCACCATGGCCCAGGCCTCTCGCACACCTTCTCGATAGGCCGATATCTTCCATAATTGAATACGCTGCCGTGCTCCTTTGAATAGCTCCGCGAGCTCCGCCATACTTCCTGGAGGGGAGGTGGATGGCCATAAAGCCTTGGCAACACTTCGCATAGCTTGCCGAACTCGCTCGTGCATTTGGGACAGCTCTTGTAGCAGATCGCCTTGAGATCCGGACATTTCATCTTCGGGACGGCTAGTCAGCATACCTGCAGACATAACTCTGTCAGTTCATGTCCTCGCCAAATTATATGGAGGCAAGTTCGAAAAGCATACTGAATATGCCGCCGCATAGTCTCTTATTCTCCTTCACGGATTCGGCTAGCTAGGCTCGCACATATTTTAGTTCTTCTCCCAGTAGGGTGTTGGAATCCTGCAGTTTATTTTTATCATCCCTGACTCTTGTCAGCACAAGTTCGCCCGCGGCTAGTTACCATGTGGCCTCTTTTTCACCCGCTTACGCAATTTTCAGTGCTTCCTTCAGTTGATCTGACAATCCTGTCATAGGAAATACGACAGTATTAATATTGCTGGTATATGATTATATTTTTCTTGATAGAAGAGAACATTACCATGCGGTGCCTCCTTGGATTTCTCCAGTTCGACCATAGCAGCAGCTAGATGTGTCCGGCACTGTTCCAGCAGTTGTGACAGCAGGTTGTTCTTTTCCATGGGCGCCTGGTTTTAACAATGATCCTTAAATCAGTTGTACCGACTGCTTCAAGTCTTGGGGGCTACTAGTATATGATTATCAGATTTGTACAAAGGTGTACTTACCCTCATATCTTTTAAATACTGGTCTGTGGCTCTCGTAAGCCCATCGAGCAGCTCGGATATATGCATCAGCCGAGATGAAGGCGTTGAATGCCTCTTTTATAAAACCGGGGTCGTGAAGAGTGGCCCGCCGGCGCCGATGATTCATGGTGCTTTCAATTTCATAGTTTGTGACGGATACATCATCTGAATCCTCTGCCGAAGGACAATCCGGCGTCACTCTCATATCAGCCCTTGCCTTTAAGGCAGGGTCTGGAACCTGACTTGTGGAGGCGCGGCCGGCAGGATCCAGGGACATAGTCCGCCGAATGTTTTTCCTAATAATACACAGCGGATAATGTCACAGTTTGATGTGACTGCCAGAGGGCATGATTAAAAAACCATACCTCTTTGATGAAGGTTTTGACGTGTTGTCGTTCACCTTCCTCTTCTAAGATTTGCTCGATGCAGGCGCCGCTCTCCTAGGAGATGCCTCTGGTGCACATTGAGGCATCGGGTGCCTCCCCTTTGGAGCACGAAATAGTGCGGTGGGTGAGGTGTAATGAGGAAGCTCTTTCGAAGAAGGTGTCTCTTGATTACTTACATGCGAGGCAGGGAGGAGGCCGGGATAGTCAATGATGATGGCCACTTCCGTGCCGTCATAGCTCGCCTGGTAGAATACTCCATCCTCAAGCTCCACAAATATGTTCGGATTCTCTTCGAATCCGGGGTCAACGTCCCGGTTGTGATCCTCTGGCTGTGGGGCGGGGCTATGGATCCCCTCGGTAAACTTCCGCCATTCCTATTACAAATTGATGGGTTGATATCCATTAAAGATGACTCATGGAGAGGATTGAGTAAAGTGGTGGGGTTAGAACTCACCCAGCTAGGAGGATTGTACATGGAAAATCCATCTCGGCGTTTAAGACGAGTGAACTCCCCTTTCTCCCCTTTGTACAGTTCAACAAATATTTTCACCAAAGCGGCAGGGGTGTCCGAACCCTTCCGACCCCAGCGTCAGGCGTCATCTTCCCCATTATAGTGCTACGTGGGAAGCCCTCTGTATTGGAGTGGTTGGACCCCCCACACTATGGAAGTTGCCATTACCTCAATTATTGATAATCCGGACTGGGCGAGTGTCCTTATCTTGCCCATCAATTGACGGACTTCCACGCTATCTTCCTCCTCGAGGCTCCGAGGGCGCCAGCTGTGGCGATTCTTCAATGAGCATTTGAAAATTCGGGAAAACCCATTCGAACTGGGTCGGAGAGAGCGATGTCCTCAATATAGAACCATTCTGAGGATCATTCTTTGGGCGCCTTCTTCTATGTATCAGATAGGTATCCGGTCCCGGCTATGCGCCATACTTCAGCGCCGCCCACCTCGAATATCTATGAAGATTCCTTTCTTTGTAACCGACTTTGTACAACCCTAGTCCTCTCCGGTGTCTATGTAAACTGGAGGGTTTAGTCCATAGCGACAATCATAATCATACATGCTAGACTTCTAGGGTTTAGCCATTACGATCTCATGGTAGATCAACTCTTGTAATACTCATATTCATCAAGATCAATCAAGCAGGAAGTAGGGTATTACCTCCATAGAGAGGGCCCGAACCTGGGTAAACATCATGTCCCCCTTCTCCTGTTACCATCGACCTTAGACACACAGTTTGGGACCCCCTACCCGAGATCCGCCGGTTTTGACACCGACAATCGCGTTCGCGCCGATGTTCGGGGCATGTGGGATGTGGAAGGAGGAGGAGGATGGGGGTCGGGTGTGGATTACCTGCCTGGATAGGCAATGCCGAGCAGCGTGAAGGAGGTTCACCGACGCTGCAAGCAAGGAGTGAAGGTTTCAACTTGGAAAGGAAGGCGAAAACATGGGAAATGTGACTTTTGGTAAGGGGGAGGGGGCGGGGAGGTAGATATTTCCGCGGAAGCCAAAAATTAGGAATCGCTTTAGCCAAAAAACTGGCGCAAAAAGTGTCATCAGACACGGTCCCTTATTCAGACATTGTCTGAATATATTTTGTGCTGCATCTCACACGGTTGGTTATAATAAACTGTGTGGCATCTACTTGATTTTTTGTCTTGATTTGAATATACATGATGGGGTCACAGTGGCCATGGACGGTGTTTGAATTGCTAGACCTTTTATCTGCAGTGATCATAAAATAATTGGAATTATTCAGGGTTCATTTGGACATTTTTATGCATTAAGTGAGTTTTCAATGCATTTATGTGCATAATTCAAATTTGAACTACATGCACATGCTCCAGTGCATATAAATTGGTTGAAAAATCAAACCTTTGTCCTTGGGTGCATGCTTAGGTCCCATGCAAGAAATGGGAATGAATGTCAAACACCCTGCCACCGTCACTTGGCCGAAACATTGAGATACCTAGTTTTTAAATTCTAGTAAATCCAAAACTCGTCTAAAATTCATGAAACCTGGCATGCTATCATGGAGTGGCATCAACATACAGTGGTAATTTGTTTGTCCCATTTGGGGCAGGTTTGGGTATATGCTTCTCACAAACCAGAGCTTCTCACAACAAGCATGATGGTTTCAGTATGGAACGCCCCAACTTTGGGGGCGAAATGATATCCATTGACTCTTATTGCTTTCAATTTTTTTTCTCGTGTCAACAAAGAACAAAAGGAGTGTTGTCTTATTTTTTGTGATTTTTCGGGGTTCGTTTGGACATTTTTATGCATTAAGTGAGTTTTCAATGCATTTATGTGCATAATTCAAATTTGAACTACATGCCCCAATGCATATAAATTGGTTGAAAAATCAAATTTTTGTCCTTGGGTGCATGCTTAGGTCCCATGCAAGAAATGGGAACGAATGTCAAACACCCTGCCACTGTCACTCGGCCTCAAACATTGAGATACCTGGTTTTTAAATTCTAGTAAATTCAAAACTCGTCTGAAATTCATGAAACTTGGCATGCTATCATGGAGAGGCACCAACATGCTGTGGTAATTTTTTTGTCCCATTTGGGGCAAGTTTGGGTATATGCTTCTCACAAACCAGAGCTTCTCACAACAAGCATGATGGTTTCGGTAGGGAGCGCCCCAACTTTGGGGTGAAACGATATCCATTGCCTCCTATTACTTTCAAAAATTTTCTCGTGTCAACATAGAACAACAGGAGTGTTGTGTTATTTTTTGTGATTTTTCGTAGTTCGTTTCGACATTTTTATGCATTAAGTGAGTTTTTAATGCATTTATGTGCATAATTCAAATTTGAACTACATGCTCCAATGCATATAAATTGGTTGAAATCAAATCTTTGTCCTTGGGTGCATGCTTAGGTCCCATGCAAGAAATGGGAATGAATGTCAAACACCCTGCCACCGTCACTCGGCCGCAAACATTGAGATACCTGGTTTTTAAATTCTAGTAAATCAAAAACTCGTCTGAAATTCATGAAACTTGGCATGCTATCATGGAGAGGCATCAACATGCCGTGGTAATTTTTTTGTCCCATTTGGGGCACGTTTGGGTATATGCTTCTCACAAACCAGAGCTTCTCACAACAAGCATGATGGTTTCGGTAGGGAACGCCCCAACTTTGGGGGCGAAATGATATCCATTGCCTCTTATTGCTTTCAATTTTTTATCTCATGTCAACAAAGAACAACAGGAGTGTTGTGTTATTTTTTGTGATTTTTTGGTGTTCGTTCGGACATTTTTATGCATTAAGTGAGTTTTCAATGCATTTATGTGCATAATTCAAATTTGAACTACATGCACATGCTCCAGTGCATATAAATTGGTTAAAAAATCAAATCTTTGTCCTTGGGTGCATGCTTAGGTCCCATGCAAGAAATGGGAATGAATGTCAAACACCCTGCCACCGTCACTCGGCCACAAACATTGAGATACCTAATTTTTAAATTCTAGTAAATCCAAAACTCGTCTGAAATTCATGAAACTTTGCATGCCATCATGGAGCGGCATCAACACCGTGGTAATTTTTTTGTCCCATTTGGGGCAGGTTTGGGTATATGCTTCTCACAAACCAGAGCTTCTCACAACAAGCATGATGATTTTCGTAGGGAACGCCCCAACTTTGGGGGCGAAACTATATCCATTGCCTCTTATTGCTTTCAAATTTTTCTCGTGTCAACATAGAACAACAGGAGTGTTGTGTTATTTTTTGTGATTTTTCGGGGTTCGTTTGGACATTTTTATGCATTAAGTGAGTTTTATGCATTTTTGCGCATAATTCAAATTTGAACTACATGCACGTGCTCCAGTGCATTTAAATTGGTTGAAAAATAAAATCTTTGTCCTTGGGTGCATGCTTAGGTCCCATGCAAGAAATGTGAATGAATGTCAAACACCCTGCCACCGTCACTTGGCCTCAAACATTGAGATACCTGGTTTTTAAATTCTAGTAGATCTAAAACTCGTCTGAAATTCATGAAACTTGGCATGCTATCATGGAGGTAATTTTTTTGTCCCATTTCGGGCAGGTTTGGGTATATGCTTCTCACAAACCAGAGCTTCTCACAACAAGCATGATGGTTTAAGATAGAACACCCGTGTGCAAAGCGAGAGCGGGATTTGTGCATCTCTTGAACACAAACGGTTCTTTTGGATGACCCGTGTGAACCACTTACGAACAATTTGGTGCGATTTGCATCTGTCATATTGGGTATGTTGCCATTTGTCAAACTAGAAAGAATGACATTTGTTGATCTAGTAACATTGCCATTTGCCAACCTTGTAACACTAAGATTTGTCAAAATATGAAGCTAAAAATCACTAGCAGTATCTAATTTTTGCAACTAAAATTCAGTAATTAAACATAGATGGAGGTGAGGAGGTGTGTTTAGCTAGGCGTGCAGCAGGCGGAGCAGTGCTATTCGATTTGATAGCGGGCGGCGCAGTTCCCGATACAGCTTTAATGCAGACGAGGGAGAGGGCAGCGGTTCCCAAAATGTTGAACGGTCAATGATGCATCCTCGTTCAATTAGCATCATGTGAATGCATGAGTAAAATAATGGGAGGACCGGGAAAAGAGGTAGCACGATGAGAATGCAACGCAATTTGCACTCATATAAAGGCGCCCCTCCATTCCAATGCATCTACCACATCGTACGCACCTAAGCATTTGCCTAAGCACCTACGCCAATAAGCGCAAAAGTGCTCACTCCAGACCCATGGCGGCGATGAGCGCGAGGAGCTGGCGACTGTGCCAGATGGTCCACGACGCTGGCCTGCGGCATGGCACCGTGGATCGTCTACATACGGTGTTGGCGACCGGCTGGTGGATGGCCGCTGTCGACGCCACCTACGACACTCAGTTTGACCAGATGATCGTTCGCACCACCAACAGGTTCACCGTCATCAAGAAGCTCGCGGACAACATCGCCGTACTCCTCCAGCCCGCACGCCCGGGCTCCTCATTGCCTGCCACCCTAATCGGCCTCCATGGTCGGAACCTCTTTCAAGCACTGGTGACCCTGCAACTGCCCGCCGTCGCCACGAAGAATGTCCACCTGGAGGTCGCGCTCGCTGCGAGGTGCCTCCATTTGCAAGAAACCGTCGACCTACACATCCATGTGTATGAGCAAATAGTGTACATAGGTATCTACAAGGCCAGTGAGGACGCTACGATGTTGGCCTTCTTCAGCCGGCTGGAAGCCTTGGATGCCTTAGTTGAGAAGCACCTTGACCTATCCACACAAGCCGCTGCTCCTTAGCCGCCGGTCGGTGGCCCGACCGGCGCACTGAGTTAAGGAGGAGGAGGTCGTACGTTGATGGATCCATCTTTCTTCTTGCCTCCTGTAACCACCACTGCGATCGCATCATCATGGCCTTAATTCTTATTTTGCTATTGCATTCTTGTTCCAGTCAATACAGACATGTGTGATCCCTTTGCTCAATACAAACATGTTCGTTCCAGTCCTATTTTGATTGGCTTGAATGATGGTCTATCCCGCCGTTAGGTGCCACAGCGCGCTCTGCTCGCGTCCGTCGGCGCGCTCAGCTTGTGGACAGCTTTTCCTTGCGTGTTCAACTGCTATATGCATATATATATATATATATATATATATATATATATATATATGTATGTATGTATGTATGTATGTATGGTTGCTCGCCGTTGAGGCTGTCGGCGTTTTGGGAACGGGGGTCCCCAGACTTGCCTGCCTGCGGCCCACGGCGTAGCTCCACCAGTGGTCCAGTACGGCCTATCTTCATCAACCAACACTCAAGGCCCTCGCGAGGGGCCGAGCCTCATGGGGCGGGCGACACGAGGTCTCTTTAGGAGCGGCTTCACCAGGCAGGCTTGCGAGGGGGCGGAGAGATCAAGGCAAGGGGTACCTCGCGAGGTTCCCATGACGCAAGCCATGACGACCAAGGCCAGGCGGGCGCCAGCGTGTGCAGTGTCCTCGTTTCCCCTTTGGTGCTAAGGGGGCAAGCGCAGGCGCGGGGTACCGAGGCATCAAGCAAAGTTTCCACATTGGTGCAACAAGACTGAGACCAGCAGGACGGCAGGACGGAGGTCATCATGGAGCCCAAGACGGCATCACCACCAGCGCCTTTGATAGGCGAAGACCACCTTTAGTTAGTATAGCTTGTACTAGTTGTCCCCTTTCGAATTGGCCGTTGTTGGATCCCTTCCCGCTCAATATTTGGGAAGAGTACCAGGGCCTCTATAAATAGGGCTAGCCACCATAGTAGGAGGGACGAATCAACCCCCCCCCCCCCCCCCGAGCAAACCACCAAGCACAAGAACACCTCTCCTCAGGAGGCTGTTCTCCCCTTGTACTGTTCATCATCAGCCCAAGAGGCAATCCACCACCACACACAGGTATAGGGTATGACACCACAACGGTGGCCCGAACCTGTATAAATCTTGTGTCTCTTGTGTTGTGAGTTCATCGAGCTAGCTTAGAGATCGCGGCGAGGCTGAGAGCGTGATTCGTTAGGGGGAAATCTTCGTGCGCACCCCAGTGTTTGAACCTCAAGGGTTTTGCCGGAACCGAAATCTGACAGAGGCGACCATGAAGCGCTCTGCTTGCGTCCCTTCGTGCGTGCTCTGCCAATGGTTGGGCATGCACACGATCATATTCGGGGGCCCGTATGCATGCGGTTGCACCGCGCGCGTTGCCATGCGATGCAGTTACATGCGGCACGATGGAGTTACGCACTGCAAATTAGAACTGCCATCAGGGCCTGCCGATATTCTTAGTCGTCCGGCTTCCCCTTTAATTCCCGCGGCCATTATAACCTTATTCTCTTCAATCTTTCGATTGCGCCCCACAACACAACAAGCACACCCACGACGACACATAGAGAGGGGATGTCCAGCGGTGCTCCAATGGAGTTCGGCGAGCATAGAGTGGAGACCCACGCGAGGGAGACGGATCTCTTGGTGGTGTACACCATCGACCCGGACGTGGTGGATTACTACATGAACAACGTTTAGTAGTTGCTTGCTGGAGACAAGTACAAGGTGGTCGGCATCGACCTCCACTACACCGCCGGTCGTCCCGGCATATATCAGAAGGTTGCCGTCACCCAGTTGTGCATGCACCATCATGTCCTCATCTGCAACTACTGCATGGCCATAGAGCCTTGCGACCGTTTCAATAGGTTTGTCAACAGCACCGATTACAAGTTCTCCATGGTGGAAACCAAATATGATGTAAAAGCGCTCAGTGTTATGGGCTTGGCCTGCAAGAACCTTCTCGAAATCCGTGACCACTACAGGGTCTGGGCAGCACGAAGCAGGACTCCCTGGTTGAACTCGCCTTGGCCATCATCAACCCCTACTACAAAAAGATGAAGCAGGATGCCCAGAGAATAATCCCCCTATCCTGGCACAGGGCTTGGATGTGGCAACTGGATGAACCTCACCTCAGGTTCGCGGCCAAGAGCATGTACATGCGACGAGATGCATAGGCGGATCGTTGACATGAGAAAGTTCCTCGTTACCCAAATCGACGAGCCCGGATCGAACCACAAGCAGAGCAAGCATCACAAGAAGTAGATGATGACCAGATGATTGTTTATGCTAGTTAATCATGCATGTAATATATAGTTTACTTTATTGGTGTGTGGAAATGTCATGTGTGTAGTAGGCACATATGTAATTATGCATGTAATAGTTTACTTTGGTGTGTGCAAATGCCATGGTTGTAGTAGCCACCTATGTAAGTGGATGTTTAATTTGGTTATTGAAGCATGTCCTTATAAGTGTGTGTCTGTGTGTGTGTGTGTGTGTGTACGTTGTTGTTCTGTATGCAATCCCATCGCACAACATACACGTCTTGTTAAGTTGAACCATTTATGTTCTCCTGTGTCAACGCAAACAGTTCATCCGAGTGAACCGCATGCCGTATATCGCACACACCTTCATCTGGCTGACCGTTTCTTTTGTGTTGCCTAATCACAAACAGTTCATCCGAGTGAACCACATGCTGTACATCGCACACACCTTCATCTGGCTGCCCGTTTCTTTTGTTCCTCCTCATCGAAAACAGTTAATTGAGCTGAACCGTATGCCCTTAATCACACACGCAACTAAAATCTGAACCGTGTTTGATGCATCCTCCATCGCAAATGTTTTGCACCTTTTTTGACGGGTTTTTTACACCACCATTTGCGATTATGGCATCGCACACAGTTTCATCGAAGGGTCTCTGTGTCGCGTTAGCAGCAACCTGCAGTACTGCATATCAATAGATTTTTAGCAAGCAAAGATGCAAGTATATAGAAGGCACATGGCAACACAAGCAAACATGAGATCTGACGAGGAAACGGCGCACGAAAAAGAAGGCGAATAAAACGACAAATTTTTGTGAAGTGGGGGAGAAGAAGATGAGAGACAAATGGCTAATGTAAATTGCAATGAGATGAGATTTGTGATTAGGAACCTGGTTATGATGAAGATCCTCCACGACAACGGCGCCTAAAATTCTCCTTGATGGTAGCTAGAACCACGTCGGTATTTCCCCGGAGAGGGAGGGATGATGTAGCACAGTGATGGTAGAGTATTTCCCTCCGTTATGAAACCAAGGTATTGAACCAGTAGGAGGACCAAGAAACACAACGTAAATAGCACTTGCCACAAATAACAACACCTCGCAACCCGACGTGTTAAAGGGGTTGTATGTTAAATTTTTGAGGTCCCGACGTGCTGCATAGGTGACCATATTCTTGAGCTTGCATGTTAAATTTTTGAGGTCCCAAGCAATTCTAATGCATGATATAGGCTCTAGGCACTTGTAGGAGTAGTTGCTACCAATCTTGTTTAGTTTTATTCACTTTTATTTTGAAGTTACTAAAATTTCAGAAATTTTCAGAAAAAGAATTATGCTTAGAAGAATGTACCAAGGTGGTTCCTCGGTGAAGAAAGGGCCCAGGATTGCTATACGTCAGAAAGATGTTGAATTGCCGAGGGACGCGGATGTACGAGCTTGTGAGTGGCCATCCGATGATTTTATGGTCGAAGCAGGCTTCAAGGAGGAATTTGACGCGTATGTGCGTAATGCTGAGT
The DNA here is from genome assembly GCF_018294505.1 of Triticum aestivum. Taxonomy (NCBI): domain Eukaryota; kingdom Viridiplantae; phylum Streptophyta; class Magnoliopsida; order Poales; family Poaceae; genus Triticum; species Triticum aestivum. The sequence goes on from NC_057795.1 coordinate 197,143,124, forward strand.
TGGAGGACTTATTACAAGATATGTGTCCTGAGTACTATCAATTAACTGATTCCTTTGTGTGGAGGTTCAAATATAACTGTGCGCGTAATTCTCCTAGTGTCATGTTTGATATTTATGATACATCTTATACCATGGATTTAGAGGATTTCACTACTGCTTGCAAACTCCCGCAGTGGGGTAATATTAATAATCCTCACAAGTCTGAATTTAGAGATTTCCTTGCTGGCATCACTGTGGGAGAATCTAGGGACATAGCAGAAGCTACCATAGGGAGCATTCATTTTCCTGTTATACATTATTTTGCTCTCTTTATTGGTAGATGCATTAACGGTAAAGACGAAGCATGTCACATGTGTGTCACGGATCTGTGTGTCCTCAAGAGTGTTGTTTCAGGTTATAAAGGTTATAACTTGGGGGCAATAGTTGCACGTAGGTTGCAGAATAATAGTAGAAAGGGAAATTTATTTGGAGGAATTTATGCAGCCCGTGTGGCTAATTATCTTAATATAGCCCCACGAGAGGGGGATATGATTTTACCTCCTGTTTATTTGGATAGAGAATCTATGTTCAATCATCAATTTCTTGCAAGGAATGAACAATTCCTCCATTATCGACTAATCTATGATAGACGCAACGTCGTCCATGTTACTCTTCCTGCTTCCTACCTTTTTGATTATCAGGCAAAAGGAAGATATGTTGTCACCAGGGAGGAAGCAGCTGAACATGAGAGGGGAGCGGAGGCAGCTCGCCAACACGCTGCAGCTCAGGAGGCGGTTGCCGCTGCATCTCAGTACGACCCCAGTTTCACTTATGGATATCAGCCAGGCGGTCCTTGGTACTAAACCAACTTAGGCCAAAAGCCTAAGCTTGGGGGAGTACGTATTTCTCACCAACTTTATATTCATGTTCACACACTAGTCGTCGGTGCTCATACTCTTTCATTGTATTATCCATGTTAGTTTAATTTTCTTTTTCTAGTTTTCTTCTTGTGTGTTTGATAAACCTTAAGAAAAACTAAAAAAAATAGTTAGTTTAATTTCCATGCTTGTAGTAGAATTAAAATGAAACCCCAAAAAGATTTCTAGTTCTTCCTTTTACTTGTTGGGAGCTTTCCCGTGTAAATAGTTTTATTTTCTTTTCTTTCTTTTGGGGGTGGAGAAGACTATATTGAAAATGCTTAGTGGCTCTTATATGCATGATTGTTTATTTTATTTAGAGCCCATATTATCTTGTCTTCTCTCTTGAGTTGAATGCTTGCAGATTCCAGCTTAGTCCAATGCACGTGCACTCTTATTATTATACACATCGTTCGGTCGTGCAAGTGAAAGGCAATAATGACGATATATGATGGACTTATTGAGATGAGAAAAGCTGGTATGAACTCGACCTCTCTTGTTTTTGTAAATATGATGAGTTCATCATTTCTGATTCAGCTTATTATGAAGTAAACATATTTGCATTGACATTTAGATATTATAGTTGCTTGTGCCATGCTTGATTAGCTATGAGTTATAATGGTTTACCTTGCGTGCCAACACGCTATTAGAATGATTATGATGTGGTATGATGGGATGATATCCTCCTTTGAATGAATTGAGTGACTCGACTTGGCACATGTTTACACATGTAGTTGAATCAAATCAACATAGCCTTCATGATATTTATGTTCATGGTGGATTATGTCCTACTCATGCTTGTATTCGGTGTGAATTAATTTTAATGCATGTTTATGACTATTTCGCTCTCTCAGTTGGTCGCTTCCCAGTCTTTTGCTAGCCTTCACCTGTACTAAGCAGGAATACTGCTTGGGCATCCAAACTCCTTAAACCCCAAAGTTGTTCCATATGAGTCCACTATACCTTCCTATATGCGGTATTTACCTGCCGTTCCAAGTAAATTTGTATGTGCCAAACTCCAAGCCTTCAAATAAAATTCTGTTTTGTATGCTCGAGCAGCTCATGTTACAACTAGGGCTGCCTATATATTCCATGCTAGGTGGGTTATTCTCAAGAGGAGTGGACTCCGCTCCTCATTCACGAGAAAGGGCCGGTAACCGGGATGCCCAGTCCCATGATCCAAAAAGATCAAAGCAAATCAAAATAATTAAACAAAACTCCCCCAGGGCTGTTGTTAGTTGGAGGCACTCATTGTTTCGAGCAAGCCATGGATTGATGCCTGTTGGTGGTTGGGGGAGTATAAACCTTTACTATTCTGTTTGGGAACAACCTATAATGCATGTAGTATGGAAGATACATCCATCTCATAGTTGTTGCGTTGACAGTGAAAGTATGCCGCTCAAAATGTTATTCAATCTCTATTTTAAAATTGAGCTCTGGCACCTCTAAAAATCCCTGATTCCCTCTGCGAAGGGCCTATCTATTTACTCTTATGTTGAGTCATCACCCTTCTTATTAAAAAGCACCCGCTGGAGAGCACATTGTCATTTGCATTCATTACTATTGGTTTATATTGGGTATGACTTGACTGGATCTTGTTTACCATGAATTACAATGTTTAGTCAGTCCTTGATCTTTAAAGGTGCTATGCATTTATGTTTTGCGGTCTCAGAAAGGGCTAGTGAGATACCATTTTGTTATATCATGTTATGATTGTTTTGAGAAAGTGTTGTCATCCCAGTTTTATTATTATGGCTCGCTAGCTGATTATACTATTGATATGAGTAATTGTGAGACCTAAGTGTTATTGTGAGTATGGTTAGTTCATAATATTTGCTGAAACCTGAATGCTGGCTTTTCATGTTCACAACAACAAGAGCAAACAGAGTTTGTAAAAGTTTTTCTTTATCACTTTCAGTTTATCAACTGAATTGCTTGAGGACAAGCAAACGTTTAAGCTTGGGGGAGTTGATACGTCTCCAACATATCTACTTTTCCAAACAATTTTGCCCTTGTTTTGGACTCTAACTTGCATGATTTGAATGAAACTAACCCGGACTGACGCTGTTTTCAGCAGAACTGCCATGATGTTGTTTTATGTGTAGAAAAGAAAAGTTCTCGGAATGTCCTGAAAATCCACGGAGGCACTTTTTGGAATTAATAAGAATTTCTGGGCGAAAGAAATACACCAGGGGGCCCAGGGCCTATCCACGAGACAGGGGGGCACGCCCCCCTGTAGGGCGCGCCCCCTATCTCGTGGGCCCCCTCGACCACCACCGACCTCAACTCCAACTCCATATATTCACGTTCGGGGAGAAAAAATCAGGGAGAAAGTTTCATCGTGTTTTACGACACGGAGCCGCCGCCAAGCCATAATCTCTCTCGGGAGGGTTGATCTGGAGTCCGATAGGGGCTCCGGAGAGGGGGATTTGTCGCCGTCGTCATCATCAACCATCCTCCATCACCAATTTCATGATGCTCACCACCGTGCGTGAGTAATTCCATCATAGGCTTGCTGGACGGTGATGGGTTAGATGAGATTTATCATGTAATCAAGTTAGTTTTGTTAGGGTTTGATCCCTAGTATCCACTATGTTCTAAGATTGATGTTGCTATGACTTTGCTATGCTTAATGCTTGTCACTAGGGCCCGAGTGCCATGATTTTAGATCTGAACCTATTATGTTTTCATGAATATATGTGTGTTCTTGATCCTATCTTGCAAGTCTATAGTCACCTATTATGTGTTATGATCCGACAACCCCGAAGTGACAATAATCGGGATACTTCTCGGTGATGACCGTAGTTTGAGGAGTTCATGTATTCACTATGTGCTAATGCTTTGTTCCGGTTCTCTATTAAAAGGAGGCCTTAATATCCCTTAGTTTCCGCTAGGACCCCGCTGCCACGGGAGGGTAGGACAAAAGATGTCATGCAAGTTCTTTTCCATAAGCACATATGACTATTTATGGAATACATGCCTACATTACATTGATGAACTGGAGCTAGTTCTGTGTCACCCTAGGTTATAACTATTACATGAGGAATCGCATTCGGCATAATTATCCATCACTGATCTATTGCCTACAAGCTTTTCATATATTGTTCTTCGCTTTTTTACTTTTCCGTTGCTATTGTTACAACTACTACAAAAACCCAAAAACATTACTTTTGCTACCGTTACTTTTATTATCATACCACTTTTGCTACTAAATACTTTGCTGCAGATACTAAGTTATCCAGGTGTTGTTGAATTGACAACTCAACTGCTAATACTCAAGAATATTCTTTGGCTCCCCTTGTGCCGAATCAATAAATTTGGGTTGAATACTTTACCCTCGAAAGTTGTTGCGATCCCCTACACTTGTGGGTTATCAGGCAATTGATAGAACTTCAAATAATTATGACGATATCCAGGCAATGATCATTACATAGGCATCACGTCCAAGATTAGTAGACCGACTGCTACCTGCATCTACTACTATTACTCCACACATCGACCGCTATCCAGCATGCATCTAGTGTATTAAGTTCATGGCAAAATGGAGTAATGCAATCAGAACGATGACATGATGGAGACAAGATCCATTTTTCTATATGGCGGTAGATATAGATCTCGTCTTTTTATCCTTAGTAGCAACGATACGTACGTGTCGGTTCCCCTTCTGTCACTGGGATCGAGCACCGTATGATCAAACCCACTACCAGGCACCTCTTCCCATTACAAGATAAATAGATCAAGTTGGCCAAACAAAACCCAAATATCGGGGAAGAAATACGAGGCTATAAGCAATCATGCATATAAGAGATCAAAGAAACTCAAATAACTTTCATGGATATAAAAAGATATGACATGTCATAAACTCAAAGTTCATGAGATCCCGACAAACACACTGCAAAAGAGTTACATCATATGGATCTCCAAGAGGCCATTGTATTGATAATCCAGCGCGAGAGAGAGAGAAAGCCATCTAGCTACTAACGACGGACCCGAAGGTCTACAAAGAACTACTCACGCATCATCGGAGAGGAACCAATGGAAGTGGTGAACCTCTCCGTGATGGTGTCTAGATTGGATATGGTGCTTCTGGACTCTATGGCGGCTGTATGAATATTTCGTCGACGATGTCGGTGTCAAAACCGGCGGATCTCGCATAGGGGGTCCCGAACTGTGCGTCTAAGGCAAATGGTAACAGGAGGCGGGGGACACAATGTTAGCCCAGGTTCGGGCCCTCTCTATGGAGGTAATACCCTATTTCCTGCTTGATTGATCTTGATGAATATGAGTATTACAAGAGTTGATCTACCACGACATCATAGGGGCTAAACCCTAGAAGTCTAGCCTATGAGATTATGATTGTTGTCCTACGGACTAAACCCTCCGGTTTATATAGACACCGAAGGGGGCTAGGGTTACACAAAGTCGGTTACAGAGAAAGGAATCTACATATCCGAATCGCCAAGCTTGCCTTCCACGCAAAGGAGAGTCCCATCCGGACACGGGGAGAAGTCTTCAATCTTGTATCTTCATAGCCCAATAGTCCGGCCAAAGTATATAGTCCGGCTGTCCAAGGATCCCCTAATCCAGGACTCCCTCAATAGCCCCCGAACCAGGCTTCAATGACGATGAGTCCGGCGCGTAGATTGTCTTCGGAATTGCAAGGCGGGTTCCTTCTCCGAATACTTGAAAGTACCTGAATTAAATAGCAGTGTCCCGCTTTCCATTTAATGATGCACTCATCGGCTTCGGCACCTTCATGATTTCAGCTTCCACGTGTCGAGCGAATACGAGAGGTCGGGGAATTTTTAAATTTACCACCCTGACCCCATGAGAAAATTGACTACTTAAGGAGACGGGGATCTTCAGATCTAATCCACACCATCTCCCCCAATCTAGGAATCCTTGGAGCTTGCCCGCGAAAACCACCCCAACATGGCTAGCGCTCCCAGCTCTTCCTCCCGCTACCATGGCCCCAAATAGGGTGATTGGGTAAAGTGCTCTGTATCCCACGGCCAACTAGTGAAGCTGCAGACCCAGGGATTTCTCCCCCCATAGATCTAGTCCCCGTGCGAGCCGGATTGGCTTCTTTCGACGGCGGGGAGCAGGCGGAGAAGTTCCCCAACCCATCCAGGGGAAGGAGTATGCTTTGTTCCCTATTTGTTGAGAGGCATCGGATTTCCAATCCATCCATTCTTCCGATGGCTTCTGGAGCACTATGGCCTCCAACTGCACAACTTTACACCTGCCTCCATCCTGCACATTGCGGGTTGTGTTGCTCTTTGCGAGCTATTTTTGGGTTGTGAGGCCCATTTCGAGTTATGGAAGAAGTTGTCTTGCCTCGTCCCTCATAATCAAGAGGGATCAATATTCCAAGTGGGCGGAGCCGAGATATGGCGCATCGCCAGAACCGGATACCTAACTGGTACACCGAAGAAGGCATCCAAAGAATGGCCTTCTGAATGGTTTTATGTTGAAGACATATCCCTTCCTGACCTAATCAGGAGGGGTCTTCCTGAATATTCAAGTAATCCATTGAATAAGCACCTCAGCTGGCGTCCTCAGAGCCCCAGGGAAGAAGATAGCATGGAAGTCCACCAACTGATGAGCAAGATAAAGACACTTGCTCAATCCGGATTGCCAATAGTCGAGGTTATGGTTATATCCATAATGCGAGGGCTTCAGCCACTCCAATACCGAGGGCGCCCCATGTGGCACTTCAAAGGAGAAGATGATGCCACCCGCTATGGTGGAAGGGTCTGGACACTTATGCTGCTTTGGCAAAAATACTGTCCGGATTATACAAAGGGGAGGAGGAGGAGTTTATCCACATTAAGCCCAGGGATGGATTTTCCATGTACAACCCTCCCAGGTGGGTGAGTTTCAGTCCCAATACTCTACTCCATCAACTCCCTGAATCCTTTTTCATAAATATTAATCCGTCATTTATAATAGGAATGGCAGAGAATTACCAGGGAGATCCACAGCCCCGCACCACCCCAGAGGACCACAACCGGTCCCTTGACCCTGGATTCGAAGAGGAACCGGATATATTCGTGAAGCTCGAGGAAGGGGTGTTTTACCAGGCGAGCTATGACGGCACCAAAGTGGCCATCATTGCCGACTATCCCGGCCTTCTCCCTATGTCACATGTAAGTAATCATGAGACTTGTCCTTTGAGAGAATTTCCTCTTTCCGCCTTACCCACCGCACTATATTATGCTCTAAAGGGGAGGCGATCGGTGCTGCACCTGAGGCAACGCGCAAGAAGGCTGCGTGTACGCCGGCCAGGCCTTCGGAGAGGAAAGCCAATGGAAGCGTGACCGAGCCCTTATCAAAGAGGTATGATTGTTTTAAGTATGCTCTATGGCTGTCACATTTAAAGTGTGACAATATTCGTTGAGTCTTACAGGAAAAACATTCACCAGACTATGTCCGAGGATCCTGCCAGTCATGCCTCTACGAGCCGGATTCCGGACCCTGTCGCAAGGACTGAGGCTAACGCGGAGGTGACACCGGTTTGTCCTGTTGCGGAGGATTCGGATAAAGTATCCGCCACAAACTCTGAAGTGGAAAGCGCCATGAATCATCAGCGTCGGCGGGCCGCTCTTCGCGACCCTGTTTTTCTAGAAGAGGCTTTCAATGCCTTCAACTCAGGTGGTGCATACATCCGAGCTGCTTAAGATGGGCTTTCCAGAGCCATAGATCAGTATTTGAAGGATATGCGGGTAAGTTCATACTTGCACAATTCTGATAATTATATACCAGTAGCCCCCGAGACTTGAAGCGGTTTAGGCAATTGATTTAAGGATCGTTGTATACCCAGGTGCTCAAAGAGAAGAACGACCCGTTTAATCAAGAGCTGAATAAGTGTCAAGTCCAGCTAACTGCTGCTACCACCGAACTGGAGAAATCCAGAAGGCAGCGTCTGGTAAAGTTCCCCTCTATCGAGAAAACATGATTATATATCAGGACTATTAATACAGGTGCAAATCTTATGACAGAGGCACCTAAGGTCACACAAGCGGGAGGTCCAGGAGCTCAAAGGCAATTGGCCGCGGGCGAACGTATCCTGACACAGGTCAGGGTGGAGAAGAACAAACTCCAAGATGCCAACACCAAGCTCGGCGAAGAGCTAAAAGATGTGCAGGCCCAGCTAGCTGACTCCTTGAAGGAGAATAAGAAGCTGCGAGGCGGCATATTTAGTATGTGTTCGAACTTACCTTTACATAGTTCGGCAAGGAAAGAAACTGACAAGAATTATGTCTGTAGGTATATTAACGGGCCGTCCCAGAGAGGAGGTGTCTGGATCGTCGAGCGATCTGCTACAAGAGCTATCGAAAATGCACGAGCGAGCTCGGCAGGCGATGCAAAGTATTGCTAAGGGTTTATGGCCATCCGACTCCCCTCCAGGAAGTATGGAGGGGCTTGTACAGCTACTCCAGGGAGCGGCGCGGCGCTTCCGATTATGGAAGATATCGGCCTGCCGGGAAGGTGCGCGAGAGGCCTGGGCAATGGTAAAAACTCGGTATACCAAGCTCGACCGGAATCACATGGCCCGGGTCAGACCTGTAGGGTCAAATGGAGAAGAAATTCCCGTTAGTTTGGTATATGACCAGGTTCAAGTAGCCGCCAAGTATTCCCAGCAGGATTGTAGGCTAGATAGCTTGTTAGATGGCATAGAAGAAGAAGTGTTTGAGTCTAAGTGACTATGTACGTCATTTGACAAATTAATGTCTTTAGCTGAACTGTAAAACGCTTGTCATGGCAGACCTTTTCGCTTCAATCTCTGGACCCGAAGGTGCGGAGTGCTTCTGAATACCCACTTAGTAATGTAAACCGGGGTACGCGTGGAAGCCAGGCGTAGGGGTCATAGTTGCTTGAACAAACAAGTATCCGGCTAGTTATGTTATATTACATTTTGATCGTAAGAAACATCTTCCAGAGAGAATAGTTCCGTTAAGGGTTCCTTTCCCCGGGTAAGCATGCATTAATGTGCATGTCCGAACTGTTTTGGAAAAACCACAGCATACATAACGTCTGGGGGCTCATAAAGTGACAAGTAAAAACATCTTTTGTCTGCCGACCGAATATTCCCTTAAGAACGCTATCTTTCGGCTTCACCCAGTCCGAGGTACACATCCGGATGACCTGGCAGTAACAATCGCAGAGGTGCTCCCTTTATGCCCTAGCCGAACTAACGGGAACGTAGGGCATAAGCACAGGAGCCAGGCAATCCAGCTTGGCCAAAACTTAAGTCATATTGATACATATATTGGCGAAGAAAAGGTACATACGTGGAAAGGACACATATGTGGTGAGCTTGATGCTCGGAAAATAATAATAATAAGCTTCTGTACGAGAAGCCCCAGGTATAATTGACATACATATTAAGAATTGTATTCGTCATAGGTGTATGGTTTAGCCGTACAAAAGGTTTACAACTCTAAAAAAATAAAGGTGAAAAGAGATAAAAATGAATAATGGAAACACGGAGGGGGGAAAGGAGATGAACAAAGAGTCTGGCGCTAGGCATAGAATCTTCGGAGTCTGGCCGCGTTCCATGGGTTTGGCTCCAGGAGGTTGTGTGATGCATCACGTAGGCGGTATGCTCCTCCGATGAGAACTTCATCGGTGATGAAGGGACCCTCCCACTTGGGCTTGAGTTTGTCCTTTTTCTTCTCCAGCAAGCATAGAACGAGTTCGCCAATATTATAAGTCTTGGCCCGTACCTCTCTGCTTTGATACCTGCGAGCCTATTGTTGATAAAATGCGGAACGGGCCTTCGCGACATCGCGCTCCTCCTTCAGGGCATCTAAGCTGTCCTGCTGATCCAACTCGGCTTCTCTCTCTTCATACATACGCACTCGAGGTGAGTCATGAATAATATTGTAGGGTAACACAGCCTCTGTGCTGTACACCATGAAAAAAGGTGTATATCCGATAGAACAATTGGGCGTGGTCCGCAGCCCCCAGAGTACGGAGTCGAGCTCCTCCAGCCAATGCTTGTCTGATTCTATCAAAGACCGCACTAACCTGGGTTTAATGTCTCCCATAATAAGACCATTGGCGCGTTTGACCTAACCGTTGGTTTGTGGGTGGTAGGCAGAGGCGTAGTCAAGCTTGATGCCCAGATTGCCACACCAGGCCTTCACCTCATCGACTGTGAAATTGGAGCCGTTGTCGGTGATGATGCTGTGTGGAACACCATAACGGTGCACCACACCGAATATAAAGTATATCACTGGCCTGGCTTCGGCCGTTTTAACTGGTTTGGCATCTATCCACTTAGTGAATTTATCCACCTTGACCAATAGATATTTTTTTCTTATGGCTTCCTCCTTTAAGGGGTCCAACCATATCCAGCCCCCAGACCGCAAAAGGCCAAGTAATGGGGATTATTTGTAGAGCGGTGGGAGGCATCCGACGCAATGTTGGACAAGGTCCTGTGCGTCTGCTCGGGCCGTTGGCCAGTAAAAACCTGTAAGGAAGGCCTTGCTTACAAGGGCCCGAGCTGCAGCGTGGTGACCGCCGAGACCGGCATGAATTTCAGCCAAGAGCTGCTGCCCTTCTTCCTCGGAGATACATCTTTGAAGTACTCCGGTGGCGCTTTTCTTATAGAGTTCTCCCTCGTGGACCTTGTAGGCTTTAGAGCACTGCACAATGCAGCGTGCCTCATTTTGATCCTCAGGAAGCTCTCGCCTATTAAGGTAGGCTAAGAAGGGTTCGGTCCATGGGGCAATGACTGCCATGATAAGATGGGACGATGGTGTAATTTCGATGGCTGAGCCCCCAATAACATCAGTGTGTTCGGAATCTGGGGTGGTATTCGGATCCAGATTGGTAGTGCCGCTCTCCCCTTGCCACACCATGGATGGCTTGGAAATCCTTTCCCGGAAGATGTTAGGTGGGACGGGGTCGCGCTTGGCACTGATGTGAGCAATGACATCCGCCGCTTGATTACTTTCTTGAGCCACATGGTGAAACTCGAGCCCCTCGAACCAAGCCGACATTTTGAGAACGGCGTTATGGTAAGCCTCCATCTTCGGATCTTTGGCATCAAAATCTCCATTTATTTGAGATGTTGTTGTTGGGGAACGTAGCAGAAATTCAAAATTTTCCTACGTGTCACCAAGATCTATCTATGGAGAAACCAACAACGAGGGGAAGGAGAGTGCATCTACATACCCTTGTAGATCGCTAAGCGGAAGCGTTCAAGAGAACGGGGTTGAAGGAGTCGTACTCATCGTGATCCAAATCACCGGAGATCCTAGTGCCGAACGGATGGCACCTCCGCGCTCAACACACGTACAGCCCGGTGACGTATCCCATGCCTTGATCCAGCAAGGAGAGAGGGAGAGGTTGAGGAAGACTCAATCCAGCAACAGCACAACGGCATGGTGGTGATGGAGGAGTGTGGCAATCCTGCAGGGCTTCGCCAAGCACCGCGAGAGAGGAGGAGGACTTGGGAGAGGGGGAGGGCTGCGCCAGGGGCAAGGGTGAAGCTCCCATGCGCCTCCCCACTATATATAGGGGTGGAGGGGGCTGGTTCTTGCCCTCCAAGTCCATTGGGGCGTTGTCAAAGGTGGGAGGAAAGAAATCACATCATTTCCTTCCCCATCGAATGTTACCCCCCCTTTTAGGGATCTTGATCTTATCCCTTTGGGATATGATCTTATTCCTTCTAAGGGGGGATATTTGTGCGCCTTGACCAGGGGTGTGGGGCCTTGCCCCCACTACCCACGTTCATGTGGGTCCCCCCATGCAGGTGGGCCCCACTCCGGAACCTTCTAGAACCTTCCCGGTACAATACCGAAAAATCTCGAACATTTTCTGGTGGCCAAAATAGGATTTCCCATATATAAATCTTTACCTACGGACCATTCCGGAACTCCTCGTGACGTCCAGGATCTCATCCGGGACTCGGAACAACATTCGGTAACCACATACAAACTTCCTTTATAACCCTAGCGTCATTGAACCTTAAGTGTGTAGACCCTACGGGTTCGGGAACCATGCAGACATGACCAGGACAACTCTCCGGCCAATAACCAACAGCGGGATCTGGATACGCATGTTGGCTCCCACATGTTCCATGATGATCTCATCGGATGAACCACGATGTCGAGGATTCAATCAATCCCGTATTCAATTCCCTTTGTCTAACGGTATTGTACTTGCCCGAGATTCGATCGTCGGTATACCGATACCTTGTTCAATCTCGTTACCAGCAAGTCTCTTTACTCGTTCCGTAACACATCATCCCGTGATCAACCCCTTGGTCACATTGTGCACATTATGATGATGTCCTACCGAGTGGGCCCAGAGATACCTCTCCGTTTACACGGAGTGACCAATCCCAGTCTCGATTCGTGCCAACCCAACGGACACTTTCGGAGATACCTGTAGTGCACCTTTATAGACACCCAGTTACATTGTGATGTTTGGTACACCCAAAGCATTCCTACGGTATCTGGGAGTTGCACAATCTCATGGTCTAAGGAAAAGATACTTGAGATTAGAAAAGCTTTAGCATACGAACTACACGATCTTTGTGCTAGGCTTAGGATTGGGTCTTGTCCATCACATCATTCTGCTAATGATGTGATCCCGTTATCAACGACATCCAATGTCCATGGTCAGGAAACGGTAACCATCTATTGATCAACGAGCTAGTCAACTAGAGGCTCACTAGGGACATGGTGTTGTCTATGTACCCACACATGTATCTGAGTTTCCTATCAATACAATTATAGCATGGATAATAAACGATTATCATGAACAAGGAAATATAATAATAACTAATTTATTATTGCCTCTAGGGCATATTTCCAATAGTCTCCCACTTGCACTAGAGTCAATAATCTAGTTCACATCGCCATGTGATTAACACTCACAGGTCACATCGCCATGTGACCAACATCCAAAGAGTTTACTAGTGTCATTAAACTAGTTCACGTCATCATGTGATTAAGACTCAATGAGTTCTGGGGTTTGATCATGTTTTGCTTGTGAGAGAGGTTTTAGTCAACGGGTCTGCAACATTCAGATCCGTATGTACTTCGCAAATCTCTAGGTCATATTGTAAATGTTGCTTCCACGCTCTACTTGCAGCTATTCCAAATGGTTGTTCCACTATACGTATCCGTTTTTCTACTCAGAGTAATTCGGATAGGTGTTAAATCTTGCATCAACGTAACCCTTTATGCCGAACTCTTTATCGCCTCCATAATCGAGTAACATGTCCTTATTTACTCCAAGGACAATTTTGACCACTGTCCAATGATCCATTCCTGGATCATTCTTGTACCCCTTGACTGACTCATGGCAAGGCACACTTCCGGTGCGGTACACAGCATAGCATACTATAGAGCCTACGTCTGAAGCATAGGGGACGACATTCGTCCTTTCTCTCTCTTCTGCCGTGGTCGAGCTTTAACTCTTAACTTCATACCTTACAACTCAGGCAAGAACTCCTTCTTTGACTGATCCATCTTGAACACCTTCAAGATCATGTCAAGGTATGTGCTCATTTGAAAGTACCATTTAGCGTTTTTGATCTATCCTCATAGATCTTGATGCTCAATGTTCAAGCAGCCTAATCCAGGTTTTCTATTGAAAAACACTTTTCAAATAACCCTATATGCTTTCCAGAAATTCTACATCATTTCTGATCAACAATATGTCAACAACATATACTCATCAGAAATTCTATAGTGCTCCCACTCACTTCTTTGGAAATACAAGTTTCTCATAAACTTTGTATAAACCCAAAATCTTTGATCATCTCATCAAAGTGTATATTCTGAATCCGAGATGCTTGCTCTAGTCCATGGAAGGATCGCTGGAGCTAGCATACCTTTTAGCATCCTTAGGATCGACAAAAACTTTCTGATTGTATCGCATACAACCTTTCCATACGAAGACTGGTAAGTAAACTCGTTTTGACATCCATCTGCCAGATTTCATAAATGCAGCTAATGCTAACATGAATCCAACGGACTTAAGCATCGCTATGGATGAGAAAATCTCATCGTAGTCAACTCCTTGAACTTGTGAAAAACTCTTCGCCACAAGTCGAGCTTCATAGACGGTGACATTACTGTCCACGTCCGTCTTCTTCTTAAAGATCCATTTATCTCAATGGCTTGCCGATCATTGGGCAAGTCCACCAAAGTCCATGCTTTGTTCTGATACATGGATCCTATCTTGGATTTCATGGCTTCTAACCATTTGTCGGAATTTGGGCCCACCATCGCTTCTCCATAGCTCGTAGGTTCATTGTTGTCTAGCAACATGACCTTCAAGATAGGATCACCATACCACTCTGAAGCAGTACGCGTCCTTGTCGTCCTACGAGGTTCGGTAGTAACTTGATCCGAAGCTTCATGATCACTATCATAAGCTTCCACCTCAATTGGTGTAGGTTCCATAGGAACAACTTCCTGTGCCCTGCTACACACTAGTTGTAGTGACGGTTCAATAACCATTTCAAGGCTCCACCATCCTCCCACTCAACTTTTTGAGACAAACTTTTCCTCGAGAAAGGACCCGATTCAAGAAACAATCCCTATTGCTTTCGGATCTGAATTAGGAGGTATACCCAACTGTTTTGGGTGTCCTATGAAGATGCATTTTATCCGCTTTGGTTTCGAGCTTATCAACCTAAAACTTTTTCACATAAGCGTCGCAGCCCCAAACCTTTAAGAAATGACAGCTTAGGTTTCTCTAAACCATAGTTCATACGGTGTCATCCCAACGGAATTACGTGGTGCTCTATTTAAAGTGAGTGCGGTTGTCTCTAATGCCTAACCCAAGAATGATAGTGGTAATTCGATAAGAGACATCATGGTATGCACCATATCCAATAGGGTGCAGTTATGATGTTTGGACACACCATCACACTATGGTGTTCCAGGCGGTATTGGTTGTGAAACAATCTCCACAATGTCTTAATTGTGTGCCAAACTCGTAACTCAGATACTCATCTCTATGATCATATCATAGACATTTTATCCTCTTGTCACAATGATCTTCAACTTCACTCTAAAATTACTTGAACCATTCAATAATTCAGACTTGTGTTTCATCAAGTAAATATAATCAACATCTACTCGAATCATCTGTGAAGTAAGAACACAACGATATTCACTGCATGCCTCAGCACTCATTGGACTGCACACATCAAAATGTGTTACTTCCAACAAGTTGCTATCTTGTTCCATCTTACTGAAAACGAGGCTTTTCAGTCATCTTGCCCATGTGGTATGATTTGCATATCTCAAGTGATTCAAAATCAAGTGAGTCCAAACGATCCATCTGCATGGAGTTTCTTCATGCATATACACCAATAGACATGGTTCGCATGTCTCAAACTATTCAAAACGAGTGAGTCCAAAGATCCATCAACATGGAGCTTCTTCATGCGTTTTATACCAATATGACTTACATGGCAGTGCCACAAGTAAGTGGTACTATCATTACTATCTTATATCTTTTGGCATGAAAATGTGTATCACTACGATCGAGATTCAATAAACCACTCCTTTAGGTGCAAGACCATTGAAGGTATTATTCAAATAAATAGAGTAACCATTATTCTCCTTAAATGAATAACCGTATTGCGATAGACATAATCCAATCATGTCTATGCTCAACGCAAACACCAAATGACAATTATTCAGGTTTAATACTAATCTTGATGGTAGAGGGAGCGTGTGATGTTTGATCACATCAAACATGGAAACACTTCCAACACATATCGTCAGCTCACCTTTAGCTAGTCTCCATTTATTCCGTAGCTCTTTCATTTCGAGTTACTAACACTTAGCAACTGAACCGGTATCTTAATACCCTGGTGCTACTAGGAGTACTAGTAAAGTACACATTAACATAATGTATATCCAATATACTTCTATCGACCTTGCCAGCCTTCTCATCTACCAAGTATCTAGGGTAATACTGCTCCAGTGGCTGTTCCCCTTATTATAGAAGCACTAGTCTCGGGTATAGGTTCAACCTTGGGTTTCTTCATTAAAGCAACAACTGATTTGCTGTTTCATGAAGTATCCCTTCTTTCCCTTGCCCTTCTTGAAACTAGTGGTTTCACCAACCATCAATAATTGATGCTCCTTATTGATTCCTACTTTCGCGGTGTCAAACATCGCGAATATCTCAAGGATCATCATATCTATCCCTGATTTGTTATAGTTCATCACGAAGCTCTAGCAGCTTGGTGGCAATGACTTTGGAGAAACATCACTATCTCTTCTGGAAGATCAACTCCCACTCGATTCAAGTGATTGTTGCACTCAGACAATCTGAGCACAAGCTCAACGATTAAGCTTTTCTCCCTTAGTTTGCAGGCTAAGAAAATCGTCGGAGGTCTTATACCTCTTGACGTGGGCACGAGCCCAAAATCCCAATTTCAGCCCTCGAAACATCTCATATGTTCCGCGATGTTTCGAAAACGTCTTTGGTGCCTCAACTCTAAACTGTTTAACTGAACTATCACGTAGTTATCAAAATGTGTATGTCCGATGTTCGCAACATCCACAGACGACGTTTGGGGTTCAGCACACTGAGCGGTGCATTAAGGACATAAGCTTTCTATTGTCCGCAGAATCGCTATTGTCAACTTTCAACTATATTTTCTCTAGGAACATATCTAAAACAGTAGAACTAAAGCGCGAGCTATGACATAATTTGCAAAGGGTTTTGACTATGTTCAGGATAATTAAGTTCGTCTTATGAACTCCCACTCAGATAGACATCCCTCTAGTCATCTAAGTGATTACATGATCTGAGTCAACTAGGCCGTGTCCGATCATCATGTGAGACAGACTAGTCATCATCGGTGAACATCTTCAAGTTGATCGTATCTACTATATGACTCATGCTCGACCTTTCGGTCTCTTGTGTTCCAAGGCCATGTTCGTACATGCTAGGCTCGTCAAGTTAACCTAAGTGTTTCTCGTGTGTAAATCTGGCTTACACCCATTGTATGTGAACGTAAGAATCTATCACACCCGATCATGACGTGGTGCTTTGAAACGACGAACTTTCGCAATGGTGCACAGTTAGGGGGAACACTTTCTTGAAATTTTAATGAGGGATCATCTTATTTACTACCGTCGTTCTAAGCAAATAAGATGCATAAACATGATAAACATCACATGCAATCAAATAGTGACATGATATGGCCAATATCATTTTGCTCCTTTTGATCTCCATCTTCGGGGCTCCATGATCATCATCGTCACCGGCATGACACCATGATCTCCATCATCATGATCTCCATCATCGTGTCTCCATGAAGTTGTCTCGCCAACTTATTACTTCTACTACTATGGCTACCGGTTAGCAATAAAGTGAAGTAATTACATGGCGTTGTTCAATGACACGCAGGTCATACAATAAATAAAGACAACTCCTATGGCTCCTGCCGGTTGTCATACTCATCGACATGCAAGTCGTGATTCCTATTACAAGAACATGATCAATCTCATACATCACATATCATTCATCACATTCTTCTTGGCCATATCACATCACATAGCATACCTTACAAAAACAAGTTAGACGTCCTCTAATTGTCGTTTGCATGTTTCACGTGGCTGCTATGGGTTTCTAGCAAGAATGTTTCTTACCTACGCAAAACCACAATGTGATATGCCAATTGCTATTTACCCTTTATAAGGACCCTTTTCATCGAATCCGTTCCGACTAAAGTGGGAGAGACTGGCACCCGCTAGCCACCTTATGCACCAAGTGCATGTCAGTCGGTGGAACCTGTCTCACATAAGTGTACGTGTAAGGTCGGTCCGGGCCGCTTCATCCCACGATACTGTCGAAACAAGATTGGACTAGTAACGGTAAGCATATTGAACAAAATAAACACCCATAACTACTTTGTGTTCTACTCGTGCAAAGAATCTACGCAATAAACCTGGCTCTGATACCACTATCGGGAAACGTAGCAGAAATTCAAAATTTTCCTACGTGTCACCAAGATCTATCTATGGAGAAACCAACAACCAGGGGAAGGAGAGTGCATCTACATACCCTTGTAGATCGCTAAGCAGAAGCGTTCAAGAGAACGGGGTTGAAGGAGTCGTACTCGTCGTGATCCAAATTACCGGAGATCCTAGTGCCGAACGGACGGCACCTCCGCGTTCAACACACGTACAGCCCGGTGACGTCTCCCATGCCTTGATCCAGCAAGGAGAGAGGGAGAGGTTGAGGAAGACTCAATCCAGCAGCAGCACAACGGCGTGGTGGTGATGGAGGAGCGTTCCTGCAGGGCTTCGCCAAGCACCGCGAGAGAGGAGGAGGACTTGGGAGAGGGGGAGGGCTGCGCCAGGGGCAAGGGTGAAGCTCCCATGCACCTCCCCACTATATATAGGGGTGGAGGGGGCTGGTTTCTTGCCCTCCAAGTTCATTGGGGCGTTGGCAAAGGTGGGAGGAAAGAAATCACATCATTTCCTTCCCCACCGATTGTTATCCCCCCTTTTTAGGGATCTTGATCTTATCCCTTCGGGATATGATCTTATTCCTTCTAAGGGGGGATCTTGGTGCGCCTTGACCAGGGGTGTGGGGCCTTGCCCCCACTACCCACGTTCATGTGGGTCCCCCCATGCAGGTGGGACCCACTCCGGAACCTTCTAGAACCTTCCCGGTACAATACCGAAAAATCCCGAACATTTTCTGGTGGCCAAAATAGGACTTCCCATATATAAATCTTTACCTCCGGACCATTCCGGAACTCCTCGTGACGTCCGAGATCTCATCCGGGACTCTGAACAACATTTGGTAACCACATACAAACTTCTTATAACCCTAGCTTCATCGAACCTTAAGTGTGTAGACCCTACGGGTTCAGGAACCATGCAGACATGACCGAGACAACTCTCCGACCAATAACCAACAGCAGGATCTGGATACCCATGTTGGCTCCCACATGTTCCACGATGATCTCATCGGATGAACCACGATGTCGAGGATTCAATCAATCCTGTATTCAATTCCCTTTGTCTAACGGTATTGTACTTGCCCGAGATTCGATCGTCGGTATACCGATACCTTGTTCAATCTCGTTACCGGCAAGTCTCTTTACTCGTTCCATAACACATCATCCCGTGATCAACCCCTTGGTCACATTGTGCACATTATGATGATGTCCTACCGAGTGGGCCCAGAGATACCTCTCCGTTTACACGGAGTGACAAATCCCAGTCTCGATTCGTGCCAACCCAACAGACACTTTCGGAGATACCTGTAGTGCACCTTTATAGCCACCTAGTTACGTTGTGACGTTTGGTACACCCAAAGCATTCCTACGGTATCCGGGAGTTGCACAATCTCATGGTCTAAGGAAAAGATACTTGACATTAGAAAAGCTTTAGCATACGAATTACACGATCTTTGTGCTAGGCTTAGGATTGGGTCTTGTCCATCACATCATTCTGCTAATGATGTGATCCCGTTATCAACGACATCCAATGTCCATGGTCAGGAAACTGTAACCATCTATTGATCAACGAGCTAGTCAACTAGAGGCTCACTAGGGACATGGTGTTGTCTATGTACCCACACATGTATCTGAGTTTCCTATCAATACAATTATAGCATGGATAATAAACGATTATCATGAACAAGGAAATATAATAATAACTAATTTATTATTGCCTCTAGGGCATATTTCAAACAGTTGCAAGCTTTGAATCCCCATGCACTTCCAGGCGTTGTATGCCCAAGGAGACGGCCATCCGGAGACCATGCAATAAGGCTTCGTATTCGGCTACATTGTTGGAGTCCGTTGGGTGGACTTGGAATTTGACTATTTCGTCTACTGGTTTAAAGGAGGTGGATTTGGATCGCTTGTCGAGTATCACGTTGTCCCTATCCACCGTGGAGCGCAATGCGGTTAATTCTTCGGCCGCGAGGCTTCAGATAATGCCTCGAGGGCCAAGGCAGCGGTTTTGTTTTCGGCGCAGAGTGCTATGTCCGCATCACTGGCAAGAGTGAGGATTCGATTGGGCCCGGGCATCTTGAGCTTCATGTACCCGTAATGGGGTATGGCTTGGAAGCTTGCAAATGCATCTCGCCCTAAAAGGGCGTGATATCCACTGTTAAAAGGGCCCACTTGAAAGGTTATCTCTTCGAACCGATAATTCTCCGGCGTGCCGAATACCACATCAAGTGTGATTTTTCCCGCACACCGTGCCTCCTGACTGGGAATAATTCCTCGGAAGGTCGTGCTACTTTGCTCAATGCAGCTCATGTCTATTTCCATTTTGTTGAGAGTTTCCTCGTAAATGAGGTTTAGTCCGCTGCCACCGTCCATGAGCACTTTGGTGAGCCGAAAGCCGTCCACAATTGGACTGAGGACCAATGCGGCAGGTGCTTGGACTGTTCTGAATTTTGGTTCGTCACTAGCATTGAAAGTTATGGCCGTGTCGTTCCAGGGGTTTATTGCTGCAACTTGGCAGACTTCAACGAGGCCGCGAAGTGCTCTTTTGCGCCTATTGTTTGAGGCGAAAGTCTCAAAGACTGCCAGCACTGTAGGTTTGTTGTCTTCCATGGGATGTTGCTCTGCAGTATTTTTGGTGAGGAGATTCTCGCTGCTCTTGGCCACCTGTCGGAGTATCCAACATGCTCTAAGGCTGTGGGTTGGTACGATATCCGGTGTTGTATGTATCTTGCATGGCTTATCGAGCCATCCCTCCAGAACGGTTCTGTGCCCCATAATGGGCATTGATTTCTTTTGTTATTGGATCGGGCGACCGACGAGGGTGCATCCTTTTTGTCTGGACAATGGTTTTAGTGGAAACCGGTGGCTCCCAAGAGGCTGCCTGAGTTTTCCAGGAACTTTCCATTGCGCAGTACTTCTGTACTATGGTTGCCAAGTCAGCAAAGTGTGATACATGACGGCGATTGATTGCATTGAGGATTCCCTCATCCGTGCAATTTTTGCCGAATAATGAGATCGCGTCTTCATCACGACAGTCTTTGATCTTGTCATTGACAAGGAGGAATCTGGCCCAAAAGTGATGGAACGTTTCCTGGGACTGTTGTCTCATGTAGGTAAGATCGCTTATATCTGGGTGGGTGGGAGGATTTAAGTCCGAACCCTGACCCAATCTTGGATCCGGAGCTTGAGAAACTTCTGAGCTTAACAGTTCAGGCTCCGGGACATCAACCAATTTTTCAGGCCCATAGTCCGATTCTAAGTTTGAAGTATGGGGCATGTATTCCCACGGGTGAGTATCCGGCTCTATGAGCTCAAAGATCTGGACATAGTTCATCCTCAACATAGGGGAAGAGTCGTCGCATTGTTCCTCCACTACCGCTATCTGATGGGTGATCGGTGGAGATTCAATTTCTCTCTGATCGGGTTTAAGCCCAATCCGATCGTAGTCCATAGCGACTCCCAAGGCGGCGATGCAATCCAGGAGTTTGTTTAAAGATGACAACTCCATCGGATCCATCTGTTCAGAATATTCTGAGCTGACGCAGAGGCAATTTTTGATGAACCGACAAGTCATCGTCGGCCCGACGGCCGATCGGGCGGCCATGGTAAAGCCGTGCAGCCGGAGGGTTTGGACTAAAGCCAGGGCTGGGCTCCCCCGGAGGTGATGTTGTCCTTGATAACAAGGCGAGCCATCAAGCCTATCTTCGACGTCACAGCGGAACTCTTAATGAAAGCACCAATGTCGGTGTCAAAACCGGCGGATCTCGGGTAGGGGGTCCCAAAGTGTGCGTCTAAGGCTAATGGTAACAGGACACAATGTTTACCCAGGTTCAGGCCCTCTCTATGGAGGTAATACCCTACTTCCTGCTTGATTGATCTTGATGAATATGAGTATTACAAGATTTGATCTACCACGAGATCGTAGGGGCTTAACCCTAGAAGTGTAGCCTATGAGATTATGATTGTTGTCCTACGGACTAAACTCTCCGGTTTATATAGACATCGGAGGGGGCTAGGGTTACACAAAGTCGGTTACATAGAAAGGAATCTACATATCCGAATCGCCAAGCTTTCCTTCCACGCAAATGTAACGCCCCGGATTCGATGCGCCAGGTGTCTGCCAGTTATTCGCCGTAGTTGCCATGTCATTTGCTTGCATGTTGCATTTTATCATGTCATCATCTGCATTTCATCCGCATGTTTTTCAAAACTTGCATCCGTTCGGGTTCTCCCGGTTCTCTCCATTGTCCGTTCGGAGTCCAGACCTCTCGCACACGCCCGTCACCCCTCTCAGACCTTGTTTTCATGTGCGGGTGTTAAACATTCTCGGAATGGACCGAGGTTTGCCAAGCGGCCTTGGTATAGCACCTGTCAAGTTTCGTGCCATTTGGAGGTCGTTTGATACTCCAACGGTTAACCGCGTAGCCCGAAACCCCCTCTTTCTCTTTGCAGCCCAACACCCTTCCAAAGTGGCCCAAAACCAATCTAACTCCCCTCCATGCTCCCGGTCGTTCGATCACGATCGCGTGGCCAAAAACCGCTCCTCATTTGGACTCTCCTAGCTCCCTCTACCTATAAAAACGTCCTCCCCGTCCATTTTCGCAGATGTTTTCCCCCGAAACCCTAGCCCCGCTCCTCTCCGCCGCCGGACACGTCCGGATCGGACCGGACGTGTCCGCCCCGCTCCCCCAAGCCAATCGCCAACCGCCGCGTGGCCTCCGCCGCCAGCCCCGCGCCCATTGCCCGCCGCCGCCTTCGGACCGCGCACCCCGCACCGGCCACCGCCTCCTCGCCTCCGGCCGCCCCTCGCCGCCCCGCCGTCAGTCGTCGTGGCCCGGTCGCCGCCTCCGCCGGCGTCAACGCCGCGGCGCCCCTCGCCTCGCCTCCCCGCCTCCCGGTCGTCGCCGCCCATCGCTGGCGCCGCCGCCCGCCGGCGTGCCCCGTCCGGTGCCGCCCCAGCCGCCCACTGAGCCGCCTCGCCCCGAGCGCCCCAGCGCTGGCCACCTCCCTGCCGCGCCCGGATCCGGCCGAGGGAGCCCCGGATCCGGCGTCCCCGAGCCTCCCCGGCCATCGCCTCCCTCCTCTCCGGCGTCCAACTCCGGCGATGCTCCGGCCACCTCGGGATCCGCGCCGTCCCGCTTCAGATCTGACAAGGTTGACTTCTTCCCCTCCTCGAAATTCCACTAAGTCCCCGATATTTTGACATTATCATGCCATGTTCATCGCATCATATCTCCATGCATACTTCTCCGTTTTGTGCGTGTAATATGTCAAATTGTTCGCCTCAACGAGTACTTCATTTCATTCCATTGCATCATGTTCATTTGAGCTTATATTGATGCCTGAATCATCGTTGCAAGAGTGCATGTTGCTGTTAATCTGCTGAAACTGTTATAACTTGCTCATTTGTCATTTTTGCGATGATTGATGTCTGCATCCTATGAGGTTGATGTCTACATGTGTTTTGAACTATGCCATGCCACCTTTTCATAGGTGCTCACCATGTATTTTTGTGATCAATGTGGTGACTAGCACAAGCATGTAAACTAGGCTTCGTGATGTTGCTGTTTTTAGTCCCTGTTCTGCTGTTATTTTGATGCCATGTAAACATGATGCTACAGAGAGATCCATGCATATTGTGAGATACTTCAGTAAGGGTGTTTTGAACATATGGTTATGCTCTATCCATCCATGCCCCTGTTTGCAATTATGGAGTAGTCTAGCATGTCATTTTCGTGCTCTATTTTGGCTACAAAATGTTTCCTGGCAGATTGTTTACATGTTATTCAATTTTGCCAAGGTTGTTGTAGTTGATCCTTGCATGCTATGAACTTGTTCTTGCCTTGGTTTGTTTCATAAATATGTCTTATTGCTGATTCTATGCTTATCTTGTCATTCAATGACTTGTGGTGAGTGAATCAAGCTTGTTTAGTAGGGTACTTGTTGTTACTGTTTTGCTAGGCTGAATCTGTTATTTTGTGATGCTATGTAAACCTGCTGCTACTAGTCATTCTATGCATAATTTGGAGATGTTCACTAAATATGTTTTGTTCTACATATCATGATCTATCCATTCATGCCCCTGGTTGCAATTATATCTTGCTGTAGCTTGTTCATATCTTGCTTCAAAGTTGCTTGATAATGTTGCTGTCAGCCTGTTAACATTAAGTTCAGTTGTTGCCATGTGTTTTCCTAGTGATCCATGCACCCTATGACCTTTCTATTGCCATGCTTGGCTTCACAAACATGTCTGCTTACTGTTGGTTGCCTTGCCATGCCATGTATTGCTCTGTGGTGAGTGGTACAAGCTCATCAACATGCCTACTTATCGTTGTTTCTACCATGTATGAATCCGTAATATAACTTGCCATTTTTACGTGGGTGCCATCATATTTTCTGATCCTTTTTGGCTCATGGTCAGTAAAGGACTTTTGATCTATGCAACTAGTAGGTTCATGCCATGCCTTGGTTTGCCATTACAAATTCCTGTAACATGATGTTTGATAGCTCTAAACATTGCAACCTGATGTTATTTTCTGCAAAGTCTGAACTGTTATTATTTGCAATCTTGCCATGTGTGTTTGAGCATGTTCTAGTGATTTCTGGAGATAGCTCAGTGTTCATGTTTTGTTATGCTTTACCTGTACATCATGTTCATGCCTTTTGTTATCATATTGTGGTGCTGTAGCATGTTGTTTTGATGCTTGCAATATGCCTACTTGCTGTTTTGGACAGATTGTTGCTATGACTTGTATAGAGTGTATGTGTTGAACCGTTGCTCCGTTTTGAGTGTGCTCTATATGAAACTTGCTTGATTTTGCATGTAGTTTCATATTATCATGTTGCATCCTTGTTTTGAGGTGTTTGCTTGATGTTTGTATGCTTTTTGCATCAATGCCATGTTTAACTTGTTTTGCTCCGTAGCTCCGAATTAAATGAACTTTATATGTAACTTGACTAGAATCTCGTGTAGATCATCTTGGTGCATCTTAACTTGCTGTTTAACAACTTGAACATAAGGTTTATTTAGATCTGGACCAACTTCGAAATTTGCATATGAGGACTTACCGGTATTGTTATATGTTGTTCCCGACCTCATTTAAACTTGCTTTGATGTGTTGTTCTTGTTTGCATCATCTCTTGCCATGAGTAGCCTCATCTAGTTTTGTCATGCATCATGCTTGTTGTGCATCATGCCTTGTCTATGTGTGGTGTGTTTACTATGTTGTGTGCTTCTTCTCGATAGTTCCCATTTTGTTGCGATCGTGAGGATTCGTTCGTCTACGCTTGGTTCATCTTCGTGGCTTCATCTTCTTCATGGACTCGTTCTTCTTCCTTGCGGGATTTTAGGCAAGATGACTGCTACCCTAGATCTCACTATCATTGCTATGCTAGTTGCTTCGTTCTATCGCCTTGCTGCGCTACCTATCATTTGCTCTTCAAGCCTCCCAAATTGCCATGAACCTCTAACCTTTGACACCCCTCCTAGCAAACCATTGTTTGGCTATGTTACCGCTTTGCTCAGCCCTCTTATAGCGTTGATAGTTGGAGGTGAAGTTGAAGATTTCTCCATGATGGACAGGTTTATGTTGGGATATCACAATATCTTTATATTATTAATGCATCTATATACTTGGTAAAGAGTGGAAGACTCGGCCTTATGCCTGGTGTTTTGTTCCACTCTTGCCGCCCTAGTTTCCGTCATACCGGTGTTATGTTCCCGGATTTTGCGTTCCTTACGCGGTTGGGTGATTTATGGGACCCCCTTGACAGTTTGCTTTGAATAAAACTCCTCCAGCAAGGCCCAACATTGGTTTTACCATTTGCCTCACCACCACCTATATTTTTCCCTTGGGAGTCGCTCTCTCGAGGGTCATCTTTATTTTAGCCCCCCGAGCCAGTGCTTGTCTAAGTGTTGGTCCGAACCGAGCAACTTGCGGGGCCACCTCGGGGCAACTCGAGGGCTGGTTTTACTCGTAGCTTGACTTATCCGGTGTTGCCCTGAGAACGAGATATGTGCAGCTCCTATCGGGATTGTCGGCGCATTGGGCGGCTTTGCTAGTCTTGTTTTACCATCGTCGAAATGTCTTGTAAACCGGGATTCCGAGTCTGATCGGGTCTTCCTGGGAGAAGGTATATCCTCCGCTGATCGCGAGAGCTTATCATGGGCTAAGTTGGGACACCCCTGCAGGGTATAATCTTTCGAAAGCCGTGCCTGCAGTTATAGGCAGATGGGAATTTGTTAATGTCCGGTTATAGATAACTTGACACCAGATCCGAATTAAAACGCATCAACCGCATGTGTAGCCGTGATGGTCTCTTTTCGGCGGAGTCCGGGAAGTGAAAACGTACTTTGGGTTATGTTTGACGTAAGTAGGAGTTCAGGATCACTTCTTGATCATTGCTAGCTTCACGAGCATTCCGCTTGATCTCTTCTCGCTCTTATTTGCGTATGTTTAGCCACCATATATGCTTAGTCGCTGCTGCAGCCTCACCACTTTACCCCTTCCTTTCCCTTTAAGCTTTGCTAGTCTTGATACCCATGGTAATGGGATTGCTGAGTCCTCGTGGCTCACAGATTACAACAACAGCAGTTGCAGGTACAGGTTGTGCGATGATCATGACACGAGAGCGATGTTTGCTTGTTTGGAGTTCTTCTTCTGCTTCTTCTTCGATCAGGGAGTAGGTTCCAGGTCGGCAGCCTGGGCTAGCAGGGTGGATGTCGTTTGAGTTTCTGTTTGTGTTTCATCCGTAGTCGGATGTTGATCTTATGTATTGTGATGTTGTATTCGTGTGGCATTGTATGCCTCTTGTATGTATCCCCATCTATTATGTAATGTTGATGTAATGATATCCACCTTGCAAAAGCGTTTCAATATGCGAGTCTATCCTTGGTGGGACCTTCGAGTTCCTTTTGGATAGGGTCGCACATTGGGCGTGACAAGTTGGTATCAGAGCCTCGACCGACCCTAGGAGTCCCCCTTGATTGATCATGTAGTTTGGTCATTGTTGAGTCTAGAAGAAAACTGTTTTCGGAGTCTAGTTATATCGAAGAGTAGGAATTCTTTTTACTCCTCAGCCCCTTCGTCGCTCTGGTGAGGAATCTTGACATAGGTGTTTTGAATTACTCCTCTTCCCCTTCAAATTTTTCTTTAGGATCACGCAGGTGGGTTTTCCGATCATTGTTCCTCAGCTCTTTTTCATCCGGTGCATTTCTCATCAAGTTGACTCGAGCCTCTTCATCTTTGAGTTCAATCCTCAGTTGTTTTCTTTCCCACCCGCCCACCCCTTTTCTTCTTGGAGCTGGAGTCCATAATCGAGTATCCATCCTACTCGTGCGAAGTTTTTGCTCTCTGTCCTCAATGATTTCAACCGGTGTTTTCTCTTCAAGATATTCGTCGATTTCCCCTTCCAAGTTACCTTTGTTTTCCCGCCCTCCCACCCCCTTTCTCTTCCCGGAGTCTGAGTCTATTTCGTGCATCAATTCCAGTCGAATGGAGTCTCTTCAGTCTTCCCTCAATTATTTCAACCGGTGAATTCTCGCCTAGTTCGTCATTCTTCATCTCTTTACTTCTCCGGTGGATTCAATTCCATTTTCGATAGTGAGTATATTCTTTCCCTCACCTCAAGTGCCTTCCCTACGCGTTCGCCTCTCGCCAGTTTATCCTTCTGGAGAGTTCAAGACATCTCAGGAGATTTGTTTGTGTCCGAGTTAATTCGAGGTTGTCACCTCATTCAAATATTTCAATTGTTCCGATGCATCATCTATCTTTTCAACAATCCTTTTCAACGGTGTTATCTCTTTAGTGGGCCCTAACCCACAGGTCTTTTTCCAGGATCTTACCTGACTCTTCTAATTCCCCCAGAGTTATTCTCAAATCCTTTTCGAAGTTTGACGTAAGAATGAATTTCATCAGTCAGATGCCATCTCCGAGATCGCTTTCAAATTCTTTGCATCTCGGGTTCTACCTTTCCTTTTCGCTTTTCATTCTCCCAGAGTATCTCAGTAATTTTGGTGGTGTTTCTCGTCGTCATTTGAAGATAGAAGAAGAGTTTTTCCTCTAAAATCTTGTCCGTTCTCCCAGAGATTCGTGGTTCTAGCTTCATATCATCCTCTCGAATTATTTCAGGTATCAGATATTCTTTCTTAACCATCCGGAGTATGTCAGAAGTTGTATTCTTGTTTCTTTTCACCAGAGGCCATCATTCAAGAAGAATTCTTCGTCCTCACATTTCAGCTATCGTTCTCTATTTATCTCAGTGCTTCGTTCAAGTGTTCTTTAATCAGCTCATGATCTCTTTGTTCTTTTACATCTAAATCCCCTCCAGCTTATTTGTTCTTCTAATTCTTCCCGGTGATTCATTCTCTTTCATCAGTCATTTTTGAATTCTTATGGTGTTTAAAAAAGATTATTTTTCCTTGTTTATCATTTTAATCCATTCGTTCTTTCAATCCTATCGGTGGTTCTTGAAGACCTTCTCAAGTTTGCGATATGTAACTTCTCAATCCTTTTCAAGAAGGATAAGTAGTATGCAAAATCCATTGCTTGTCATCAATTTAATTTGATGAAGGATAAGCATAACGTAAATCTTATTCTTATTTCATCCAAGTGAGTAATCCCTTCCTTCGGAGTTTGTTCGTGAGGAATAAATTCTAGTTCCAAGTGTCTTCATCTTTTCTTTTTCGGAGTTCAAATTTCCTCAGCCATTTCGTCGGATCCTCCATCTAAATCATCGCAAGGCTCATCTTATTGTTTTCATTATTCATTCTATCTCCTCATCCTTTTGTTACCGGAGTTCTTCATGGTGGTTCTTCATGATTTAATTCATTCTTCAAGTGTTGATCAAGATTCTTGTTCAAGGCGTTCTAGTATCTTCCTTCTTGCATCTCAAAGTGCAATTAATTCTTCATTTTCTTTTGAAGTGGAGTTTTGCATTTCTTCATTCTTCTCAGCTATTTAATCTTTTCCGTTTGTGGCCGGTTATCACCTTATGATCTTGAGTTGTTACCTATAAGACCACAACAAGGTTATTCTTTCGTTGTTGATTTTCTCAACAACTCTTTCAACCTTTCCTTCTAAGTTCTTTTCATTCCATTCTTCCAATTCTTCCGGAGGCATTGTTTCATGTCTTCATCAAGTATCATTCCATCCTCGCTAGTTCATGTTCTTTTCCTTCCATTTTCAGTCAGAGTTCTTCCTAAATCCTTTCAGTCTTATTCGTTTATATCTCGTTCTAACCGGAGTGCTTTCATAGTCTATCTGATTCCGTGAGCTTTCGATTCTCGTCATTCTCGTCGTTCCTCTCTTCTTCTTGAGTGCTCTCGATTCTTTGCTTCTTCTCTTGAGTTCTCGTTTCACCTCATCCATTTTCCCTTCCGTCTCGGTCCTAAGATCTCAGGACGAGATCTCTTGTTAGTGGAGGAGTGTTCTAACGCCCCGGATTCGATGCGCCAGGTGTCTGCCAGTTATTCGCCGTAGTTGCCATGTCATTTGCTTGCATGTTGCATTTTATCATGTCATCATCTGCATTTCATCCGCATGTTTTTCAAAACTTGCATCCGTTCGGGTTCTCCCGGTTCTCTCCGTTGTCCGTTCGGAGTCCGGACCTCTCGCGCGCCCCCATCGCCCCTCTCAGACCTTGTTTACATGTGCGGGTTTTAAATGTTCTCGGAATAGACTGAGGTTTGCCAAGCGGCCTCGGTATAGCACCGGTAGACCGCCTGTCAAGTTTCATGCCATTTGGAGGTCGTTTGATACTCCAACGGTTAACCACGTAGCCCGAAACCCCCCCTTTCTCATTGCAGCCCAACACATTTCCAAAGTGGCCCAAAACCCATCTAACTCCCCTCCATGCTCTCGGTCATTCGATCACGATCGCGTGGCCTCAAACCGCTCCTCATTTGGACTCTCCTAGCTCCCTCTACCTATAAAAATGTCCTCCCTGTCCAATTTCGCGGATGTTTTCCCCCGAAACCCTAGCCCCGCTCCTCTCCGCTACCGGACACGTCCGGATCGGACCGGACGTGTCCGCCCCGCTCCCCCCAGCCAATCACCGACAGCCGCGTGGCCTCCGCCGCCAGCCCCGCACCGCCGACCCGCGGAGCCCATTGCGGGCCCGCGCAGGCCCGCCGGCGCCGCCCGCGCCCGTTGCCCGCCGCCCCCTCCGGACCGCGCGCCCCGCGCCGCTGCCGCCTCCTCGCCTCCGGCCGCCCCTCGCCGCCCCGCCGTCAGTCGCCGTGGCCCGGTCGCCGCCTTCGCCGGCTTCGCCGCCGCGGCGCCCCTCGCCTCGCCTCCCCGCTTCCCGGTCGTCGCCGCCCATCGCTGGCGCTGCCGCCCGCCGGCGTGCCCCGTCCGGCGCCGCCCCGGCTGCCCACCGGGCCGCCTCGCCCCGAGCTCCCCAGCGCCGGCCGCCTCCCCGCCGCGCCCAGATCTGGCGGAGGGAGCTCCGGATCCGGCGTCCCCGAGCCTCCCCGGCCATCGTCTCCCTCCTCTTCGGCGTCCAACTCCGGCGATGCTCCGGCCACCTCGGGATCCGCGCCGTCCCGCTCCAGATCTGACGAGGTTGACTTCTTCCCCCTCGAAATTCCACTGTCCCTGATATTTTGATACTATCATGCCATGTTCATCGCATCATATCTCCATGCATACTGCTCCGTTTTGTGCGTGTAATATGTCAAATTGTTTGCCTCAACGAGTACCTCATTTCATTCCATTGCATCATGTTCATTTGAGCTCATCTTGATGCCTGAATCATCGTTGCAAGAGTGCGTGTTGCTGTTAATCTGCTGAAACTGTTATAACTTGCTCATTTGTCATTTTTGCCATGATTGATGTGTGGATCCTATGAGGTTAATGTCTACATGTGTTTTGAACTATGCCATGCCATCTTTTCATAGGTGCTTACCATGTATTTTTGTGATCAATGTGGTGACTAGCACAAGCATGTAAACTAGGCTTCATGATGTTGCTGTTTTTAGTCCCTGTTCTGCTGTTATTTTGATGCCATGTAAACATGATGCTACAGAGAGATCCATGCATATTTTGAGATACTTCAGTAAGGCTGTTTTGAACATATGGGTATGCTATATCCATCCATGCCCCTGTTTGCAATTATGGAGTAGTCTAGCATGTCATTTTCGTGCTCTACTTTTGCTACAAAATGTTTCCTGACAGATTGTTTACATGTTATTCAATTTTGCCAAGGTTGTTGTAGTTGATCCTTGCATGCTATGAACTTGTTCTTGCCTTGGTTTGTTTCATAAATATGTATTATTGCTGATTCTATGATTATCTTGTCATGTAATGACTTGTGGTGAGTGAATCAAGCTTGTTTAGTATGGTACTTGCTGTTACTGTTTTGCTAGGCTGAATCTGTTATTTCGTGATGCTATGTAAACCTGCTGCTACTAGTCATTCCATGCATAATTTGGAGATGTTCACTAAATATGTTTTGTTCTACATATCATGATCTATCCATTCATGCCCCTGGTTGCAATTATATCTTGCTGTAGCTTGTTCATATCTTGCTTCAAAGTTGCTTGATAATGTTGCTGTCAGCCTGTTAACATTAAGTTCAGTTGTTGCCATGTGTTTTCCTAGTGATCCATGCACCCTATGACCTTTCTATTGCCATGCTTACCTTCACAAACATGTCTTCTTACTATTGGTTGCCTTGCCATGCCATGTATTGCTCTGTGGTGAGTGGTACAAGCTCATCAACATGCCTACTTATCGTTGTTTCTGCCATGTATGAATCTGTAATATAACTTGCCATTTTTACGTGGGTGCCATCATATTTTCTGATCCTTTTTGGCTCATGGTCAGTAAAGGACTTTTGATCTATGCAACTAGTAGGTTCATGCCATGCCTTGGTTTGCCATTATAAGTTCCTGTAACATGATGTTTGATAGCTCTAAACATTGCAACCTGATGTTATTTACTGCAAAGTCTGAACTGTTATTATTTGCAATCTTGCCATGTGTGTTTGAGCATGTTCTAGTGATTTCTGGAGATAGCTCAGTGTTCATGTTTTGTTATGCTTTACCTGTACATCATGTCCATGCCTTTTGTTATCATATTGTGGTGCTGTAGTATGTTGTTTTGATGCTTACAATATGCCTACTTGCTATTTTGGACAGATTGTTGCTATGACTTGTATAGAGTGTATGTGTTGAACCGTTGCTCCGTTTTGAGTGTGCTCTATATGAAACTTGCTTGATTTTGCATGTAGTTTCATATTATCATGTTGCATCCTTGTTTTTTGGTGTTTGCTTGATGTTTGTATGCTTTTTGCATCAATGCCATGTTTAAATTGTTTTGCTCATATCTTCTAGACCGTAGCTCCGAATTAAATGAACTTTATATGTAACTTGACTAGAATCTCGTGTAGATCATCTTGGTGCATATTAACTTGCTGTTTAACAACTTGAACATAAGGTTTATTCAGATCTGGACCAACTTCGAAATTTGCATATGAGGACTTACCGGTATTGTTATATGTTGTTCCCGGCCTCATTTAAACTTGCTTTGATGTGTTGTTCTTGTTTGCATCATCTCTTGCCATGAGTAGCCTCATCTAGTTTTGTCATGCATCATGCTTGTTGTGCATCATGCCTTGTCTATGTGTGGTGTGTTTACTATGTTGTGTGCTTCTTCTTGATAGTTCCCGTTTCGTTGCGATCGTGAGGATTCGTTCGTCTACGCTTGGTTCGTCTTCGTGGCTTCATCTTCTTCATGGACTCGTTCTTCTTCCTTGCGGGATTTCAGGCAAGATGACCGCCACCTTGGATCTCACTACTATCATTGCTATGCTAGTTGCTTCGTTCTATCGCTTTGCTGCGCTACCTATCATTTTCTCTTCAAGCCTCCCAAATTGCCATGAACCTCTAACCTTTGACACCCCTCCTAGCAAACCATTGTTTGGCTATGTTACCGCTTTGCTCAGCCCTCTTATAGCGTTGATGGTTGCAGGTGAAGTTGAAGATTTCTCCATGATGGATAGGTTTATGTTGGGATATCACAATATCTCTTATATTATTAATGCATCTATATACTTGGTAAAGGGTGGAAGACTCGGCCTTATGCCTGGTGTTTTGTTCCACTCTTGCCGCCCTAGTTTCTGTCATACCGGTGTTATGGTCCCGGATTTTGCGTTCCTTATGCGGTTGGGTGATTTATGGGACCCCCTTGACAGTTCGCTTTGAATAAAACTCCTCCAGCAAGGCCCAACATTGGGTTTCCCATTTGCCTCACCACCACCTATATTTTCCCTTGGGAGTCGCTCTCTCGAGGGTCATCTTTATTTTAGCCCACCCGGGCCAGTGCTTGTCTAAGTGTTGGTCCAAACCGAGCAACCCGTGGGGCCACCTCGGGGCAACTCGAGGGCTTGTTTTACTCGTAGCTTGACTTATCCCGTGTTGCCCTGAGAACGAGATATGTGCAGCTCCTATCGGGATTGTCGGCGCATCGGGCGGCTTTGCTAGTCTTGTTTTACCATCGTTGAAATGTCTTGTAAACCGGGATTCCGAGTCAGATTGGGTCTTCTTGGGAGAAGGAATATCCTTCATTGATCGCGAGAGCTTATCATGGGCTAAGTTGGGACACCCTTGTAGGATATAATCTTTCGAAAGCCGTGCCTGCGGTTATAGGCAGATGGGAATTTGTTAATGTCCGGTTGTAGATAACTTGACACCAGATCCGAATTAAAACACATCAACCGCGTGTGTAGCCGTGATGGTCTCTTTTCGGCGGAGTCCGGGAAGTGAACACATACTTTGGGTTATGTTTGACGTAAGTAGGAGTTCAGGATCACTTCTTGATCATTGCTAGCTTCACGACCGTTCCGCTTGCTCTCTTCTTGCTCTTATTTGCGTATGTTTAGCCACCATATATGCTTAGTCGCTGCTGCAGCCTCACCACTTTACCCCTTCCTTTCCCTTTAAGCTTTGCTAGTCTTGATACCCATGGTAATGGGATTGCTGAGTCCTCGTGGCTCACAGATTACTACAACAACAGTTGCAGGTACAGGTTGTGCGATGATCATGACGCGAGAGCGATGTTTGCTTGTTTGGAGTTCTTCTTCTGCTTCTTCTTCGATCAGGGAGTAGGTTCCAGGTCGGCAGCCTGGGCTAGCAGGGTGGATGTCGTTTGAGTTTCTGTTTGTGTTTCATCCGTAGTCAGATGTTGATGTTATGTATTGTGATGTTGTATTCGTGTGGCATTGTATGCCTCTTGTATGTATCCCCATCTATTATGTAATGTTGATGTAATGATATCCACCTTGCAAAAGCGTTTCAATATGCGGGTCTATCCTTGGTGGGACCTTCGAGTTCCTTTTGGATAGGGTCGCACATTGGGCGTGACAGCAAAGGAGAGTCCCATCCGGACACGGGGAGAAGTATTCTATCTTGTATCTTCATAGCCCAACTGTCCAGCCAAAGTATATAGTCCGGCTGTCCGAGGACCCCCTAATCCAGGACTCCCTCAGACACTTCTAGGGTTTCTGGAATATTGTGGTATTTATATAGCAAAGAGGCGGTCTGGGGGGGCACCCGAGGTGGGCACAACCCACCAGGGCGTGCCTGGGCCTCCTGGCATGCCCTGGTGGGTTGTGCCCCCCTCAGGGCACCCCCAGGTGCAACCAGGGCCCATTGCTTTCCTTCTAGCCCATAAAAAAATCTCTGTAAAGTTTCGTGGCATTTGGACTCTGTTTGATAAGTGTCATGGAATTATCACGTCAGATGTCCTAGTGAGAGGACTTAGTCATGGAGCCATCACAACGAGATTAGCTTAAAGGGGTTAAACTGGACATAGGACATGGGGAGTTTATACAAATTCGGCCCCTTGCAGTGAAGGTAAAAGCCTATGATCCAGTTGTGGTGGAATTGATGGGGTCTCGATGAGCAGGGAGCGAATCCGCTTTACCTATCTCTTGAGTTGTTGTTTCTTGTCCCTGAACCGCCGCCAGGTCGTCCCTTTATATACACAGGTTGACGCCCGGTGGTTTACAGAATCCCGAGGCCAGCTCATACATCTGTCCGACTTGGTTTCTACCTTTCCCTATCTTACAACACAAGTTACATATCTCATGGAGGTTTATGTCTATGGGCCCTAATCCGCCCTTGGGCTCTGGGCCTCTAAGCTTCTGTAGTGAAGCGCCAAACTCCTTGTCTTCATGGGCTTCAATATGGATGATTCCTTGTGAGCATAACCCGGCCCCTCCTGGGCGGTTTATACTCAGTAGTTATATCCCCAACATTAGGCCCCCGATTGATTTGAACCTGTTCATGTCAATTTTCAACACTTACAAAAACTTGTTTTTGAACATCCTCGTATGAACCTTGTAAACCGCCATGACTTCATCTCCATATGAACTTGGTAAACCACCGTGACGTCATCTTCAAGATTGTAGTAAATCTCCATGACATCATCTATTTATTAAAACGTGTAAATGCTTTCTTTTATTAATAACCCTCCAAAAACCGAGGCGACAGCTGTGTCACATATCCATTTTTTGGGCTCCTCGGTTCCCTTGCCTGTCACTTATCCCTTCACCTTATAAATAGGACCAGGGGGTCATTTTTTCCTTTCCCCTTCGTGCCCCTTCGCCTCGTCGTCTTCCTCGCATCACCTCAGAGCTCGAGCGCAGCCGCCGCCATCGACCTTCTCCTCTGCACTGACAACGGCCGCTGCATCAACCTGACTTTGACCAAAAAAAACGCAGCGCCTCTCCATTATTCCTTCCATCCCTGTAAGTTTTCCTTCCTTCCACTTCAGATCTACCGTTAGGGTTTCGGTGTTCTTGGTGCTCTTTGCTTGAACTTTGCTATCCCATGGATCCTTTGACGGAACGCGACCTTTTTCCTGTGCGGCCATAGTTAGAACTCGTTTTTCTTCATCATAGTATCTCTTTTATCAGTAAACAGATCCCATCTAGCCTTTAGCTGTTCCGCTGACACCACTTAAGGCTTCTGAATTTCTTCTCCTTTTTAAGACTGTGGTAGATCTAAAATTATAGTTACAACTTGCAAAACATGTTTGTGCAATACTTAGGAATTTTGTCAGATCTATAACTCTCACACCATTGTAGGTGGTTTAACCTTTAGAAGATGATAACCCGTCAGGTACCATTAGCCCTATCTTAAACCGCCAACTCAACCTCAATGTTAAACAATCCGGTTTATCATGCATAGATGCTTCAATTTCTTCTTCCCCCGGCCTGATGCCGGTTTATACACATCAGTCTTATATTGTAAACCGGTTTTACTCCTCTTTCCCAACTTGTCATTGAAATGGCGAAACAGTTCTATGCTTGCCATTGGGTCCCTTCCCGGGTTACTGAAGAGCAACTAACTGGGTATGTTTTGACTGGCGCTTTAGCGAGCCAAGAAACCACCCACTGGCGGGTCCCCGGTTCAGAAATTCCTCCTGAGCCCCAGAATGGAGAAGTGATTGTATTTACTGATCATCTGAAATGAGGGTTCAGCCCGCCCGGATCAAAATTCTTTCATGATGTGCTTGCTAGCTTCCAGATCCACCCTCAAGATATTGGACCGAACTCCATGTCCAATATATGCAATTTTCAAGTATTTTGCAAAGTCTATCTCCAAGAGGAACCCACTATGGAACTATTCTGGGACTTCTTTTACTTAAACTACCGTGCTAAATTTACGGACGGGCCCAACACTGAACTCGGGGGTGTTTCAATCCAGAAGAGAAAGATGTTGACTTCCCTCACGCCAAACATCATAGCCACCCCAAGGACTGGAATCAAACTTGGTTTTACTGTCGCAATACAGCTCCAGACAATGAAAATCCTCTGCCGGGTTATCGTGCATACCGGCTTACCAAAACTCATCTGGTTCCTCAGCGACTAACTGCCAAGGATCGATCAAAATATGCCCCTCAGCTAGCAAAACTCAGAGCTTTTGTGGCCAATGGTCTGACATGCATTGATTTCGTTCAATGTTGGGTGTCTTGGAGCATTTTTCCTTTAAGCCGGCGCCCCGGTTTAATGTGTGAATACACAGGGGATCTAAAAGACCCTCAGCGTCATGTTGACATCCAGCTCACAGATGATGAAGTCACCGAAGCTATCAAGAAAATGCTTGATGAACCGGTGGCTGCATGTAGTAGAGTAGGGCTTAGTCCCTTCTATGCGTCCAACAAACCGACAGCTGTAAGAATTGTCTTTTTTTTTTGCTTTAATCCATCCCTCCTTAATCATTCCTTTATAACTTGTTGTCCATCTGCGCAGGGCGATGATCTGTTCTGGAAGAGGAAATCGCAGGATAAACCGGCGAGGGCACCCTGCATCAAGACTAGGGTTACAAAGAGGCCAGCAAAGAAGAAAACCATCGAGGCTTCTGATCTGCCAAATGATGAAGAGCTTGATGACCCAGAGTTAGAGGTAGAACTTGACTCTCTTGGTTCTTTTTTCATACACCTCATTGACAATAATTGTTATCAGGATGACGCGGAAGCTAGCCGGGCTGGTGATGTAGAGGTAATTGTTCTATCTTCTGACTCAAATCATGTGCCAGTACCAAAACTCCGTCGAGCAGTCCGGAAAGTAAAATATTCACACCCTCTTGCTTATTCGGATCCGTACTTTTCTTTGAATACATAGCAACATGAAGCTCGCCGCACAACCCGGCACAGTGGTCAAGTGGTTACCTCCTCTGGTTTACCATATTCTCCGGTTCGCAAACATCGTCAAGAGGTCTCTTGTACTTCTAATGCACTTTATCCCAAGGCAGGTTACTTCCGATATCCTATTAATCCGCCTGATTCAAATTATCAGGGAACCTCCCATTCATCCTCCGGCAAGTCATCAGCCACAAAGATGCCTCCCCTCAAGACTA
The DNA here is from genome assembly GCF_018294505.1 of Triticum aestivum. Lineage (NCBI taxonomy): Eukaryota > Viridiplantae > Streptophyta > Magnoliopsida > Poales > Poaceae > Triticum > Triticum aestivum. The sequence goes on from NC_057795.1 coordinate 197,180,853, forward strand.
TTCCTAGGTAAGTATATTATATTTGACCCTTTATGTTTTGTACTGGTTTATTGTACTAACCTCTGCGTTTGTTCTCTTTTAGTGCCAAAGCCAGACTTAGCAAGAAAGCCAAGTTGACTACACCAACTGGTGATAATCCGGCCACTGAACCGAACAAAACATCAGAGGCTCTTAATCAAAATGCTGACATTGCTATGGATGATCCGGTACCTCAGGGTCAGGATACTTTTGTTGAACCGCCAGAAATGAATCCAACAAGCCAATCTACTGATCCTTCGAGCCCAGCTGCCGATCCACCAAGCCTAGCAAGAGCATCTGCTAAACCGCCAAGCCCAGACAAGACTGTTGATGGCACGACAGATGATGTTGTGATTACCGGCTTTGGCCATACTTCTCGTGGCAACCCTGTCGCTTTATCAAAGCATAGTGCCAAAGAAGAATTTTCTGCTGTGGACAAGGGCAAGTGGAAAACTGATTTATCAAGCTATGCCCATCTCAATGCTCAGGACCTTTGCTCTGGATATTTAAAATGTCTGTATACAAGCCGCGACTATGAAGCCGGGTTAATAGGTCTAAAGAAAGAGCGATATGAGGTAAATATCCATTCCTTTGCACAAGTTCTTTTTCCTTAGCACCTGCTTCAATTATCAACTCCAGTAGCCCCCAAGGGCCGATTCATCAATGTGAAGGTGAACCGGTACTTGTAATAGAATGATATTGGATTTTGCTTGCGTCGCCCCTATAGTCCGGTTTATACCTTTAGGATGAACCGGCATATGTTCTGTAATATAGTTTCCGGAATTCCTTTCAATCATCAATACAATCCGATTTATGGAGAGAAAACTTGATAACCTTGAATTAATCCGATATGCATTAGCCCCCAAGTGCCAAGTATGTAACTTGTTATGTGCTTGGGACTAACAAAAAAGTATTACCAACATATTAACTATCTCTTGCAGGCTGAATTGACCGAAAAAGATTCTCAAATCGCCGACCTCCAAGAAAACATCAAGTCCCAGCAAGCCGAAACTTCCAAGGCCAAGGAAGAGTTGAAGGGCGCTTTAATTGCCATGGAACAATTGAAGGATGACTTCAAGGGCGAACAAGCAGATTGGGAGGCTGAAAAAGCAACTATGCTCAAGTGGGCGGAGGATGCCGAAGCAACCCTTAAATCGGTGGCAGATGAACTGACCGATTTAAAGCGGCAAATCAACGCTATGACCTCTGCTGTGTTTGGTAAGTACCTTCTTCCTAGGTTGTATCTAGACATCCTTTAAAATCTGCCTGTTTACTAACAATCTTGTAACCATTGTAGGTAGCCGTGTTGCTCATCTTGGTTCATACATGCACAAAAATCTGAAGGCTGCCTATACATTTATAGAGCAATTATATACCGGCACTCAACGGATCATCTACACAGCTTCATACAACAAACCGCCCCCAACTTCAATCAAGGATACATTGGCAAAGTTGTCCATGACGCCTGCCCAACTCGAGGAAGTAAAGAGATCAGGTGCAAGAGCTGGTGCTTTGTCCGCATTGACTTGGGCCAAGGCTTGGATAGCTGATCTTGATCCGGAGGATATTGGAAACGGCTATCCCAGCCAAAAAGAAGATGGATCAGAATTTGACAATGACGCCCTCCGGGCTCTGACAAAGGAAATGTGTCCACTTGTGAGTAAGCTGGCTGAGGAGACTGATTTATCTTTCCACCGGTCGATTTATGACGCAGACAACAAACAGATTGATGCATCGGTTTATGAAGTACATAATCTTATCCCGCCAATCCGTAAGCATGATTATGCCCTTGATGTTGAACCGTCTGATCTTATCAGCGTTGAAGCTGTCTTCCGAGCTTTATCTGGGATTGACTGGGCAACCATTGACTTCCAGCCACTTGGTGGGGAGGCGGAGGGTGAACCAGCGCAGGATGATCCGCAACCTTCACATCAACCTGAGGAAGAATCATGATCTGGAGGCCGGTTTAATTTTCCATGCCAAGATATTAGCGATAAACAATTATTCTTTTGGGCGTCTGCTGCCTTGTAATAGGCTAGTTTTGAACACTTGGTCTGCTATGCCATCGTGCATAGCCACTTTGCCTGATACTGTTAATCCGTCTTGATAGTGTCATATCAACTTATGCTCCTTAGCAGTTTTATGCAATATCCTATTTCTACATATGATAAACTTAAAATTGCCTTGGCGGTTTACTGCTGGACGGGTTACGATACCCAATACAAAGACATGGTTTATAACCAACGTTGTAGTAATCAATCATAAAATATGAATTACATCATACCTGTGACATGGAATCACATTTGTTGATTATATCAACTTTATTCTAGCAAGAGTGATAACCCAAATCTTGAATGCTGATAACTCCCACCATGTTATGCTGGTTTATAATAAGCCATGCCGGGTTATGATAAACACCAGATGATCATCCTGGCGACTTATAGTCAATGCCAGGCCGGGTTAACAAACATCAGTTTATAATTGGTTGTGTACTAACAACTTATAGTTGAGAGCCACGCCGGGTTAACAAACACCGGGTTATATTGATGACTTATAGTCAGGCCTGGTCAATAGACGTCGGTTACCTCAAAACCTTATCAAAGGAGAAAAACTTTGACAAATAAAAGCAAATGAAAACTTGTAGTCGAGGATTTTCAAGGGCTGTCAGCCCAAATTCAAGGCTTTTCATGGGCTGCCAGGCCACTGAATTAAACCATTTTACAAAGCCTTTTAAGATGGGCCTCACATTAACCAATTGTCATTTTAACTTTGACAAGTTCAGGGTCTGTATAAGATTGACTTGTCAAACGTTCGGCGGGTCATACAAGGATTACCTGGACGGAGTGGCTTACTTGATGAAGGCAGGTTAACCCGGGGTTTTAGGTGAATACACCTAGCTTCCAAGCCTGGCTTGATAGCCTATTACAAGGGTCCTTTAAAACTCTTTGTTGCTGAGAGCCCCCAGGTAACATTTCGAGCTGTGCTTAGTGGGTGCCTATGTTTGAGCTGTGCTTGGCAACAAACTCTCTTTGGCCCCTCGGGTGTGAAGCCCCCAAGCTTTATTATGGCTTTATAAGCCGGTTTAATGGATAATCAGAACTCCGCTTTATAAGCAGAAGCCCCCATGTAACCAAGAAATCTTTTTTGAAGAACGACAGAGGCCCCGCTTTAGCAAGGATGTCGGTTTATTATATTGATCATAATATATATATTGTCAAAAATATGTACATAGTAGGAGCTTGTGGCTCATGTGTAATAAGGCCGAAGATGAGCTATATTCCACGGCCCGCGAGTCTCCTCCTCCGATTCGCGTGAGTCTTTGTGCTCTCGAACATCGATAAGGTAGTATGATCCGTTGTTCAGATTCTTGCTGACCACAAAGGGCCCTTCCCAATGTGGGGATAACTTGTGCATGTCGGTCTGATTTTGGATAAGCCGGAGCACTAAGTCGCCTTCTTGAAAATCTCTGGTTTTAACCCGGCGGCTATGATAACGCCGCAGGTCTTGCTGATAAATCACCGAACAAGCTACCGCAATATCCCGTTTTTCATCTAACAGGTCCAATGCATCTTGGCATGCTCTTTCATTGTCCGCTTCAACATAAGCTGCCACTCGGGGCGTCATGGCAAATATCACTTGGGAGAACTGCTTCTGCTCCATAAACCATGAAGAAGGGTGTGTAACCCATGGATATACTGGGGGTGGTGTTAATGCTCCATAAAATGGAAGGCAACTCTTCCACCCAACAACCCGGCATCCTCTGCAAAGGGAACATAAGCCGGGGCTTGATACCCTTCAGGATTTCTTGATTAGCTCTCTCCGCTTGACAATTAGACTGGGAGTGAGCCACTGAGGACACATCAAGCCAGATGTGCTCTCGTTGATAGAATTCTTCCATAGCACCCTTGGAGAGATTCGTCCCATTATCTGTTATAATGTTGTGTGGAAAACCAAAGCGAAAAATCACCTTTTTCATGAATCGAACCACCGTGGCCGCATCACACTTGCTTACTGGCTCTGCCTCCACCCACTTGGTGAATTTATCAACCGCCACTAGAAGGTGGGTCTTCCTATCCTTGGACCTCTTAAAAGGCCCAACCATATCTAGCCCCCAAGTTGCAAACGGCCAGGTGATTGGAATCATCCTCAATTCCTGGGACGGAACATGAGCTCGGTGTGAAAACTTCTGACAGCTATCACACTTCCTGACCAGATCCTCCGCATTAGCATGAGCTGTTAACCACTAAAAACCGTGTCGGAAAGCCTTAGCCACCAAGGATTTTGAACCGGCATGATGACCACATTCTCCTTCGTGGATTTTACGCAAAATCTCATAGCCTTCTTTTGGAGAAACGCAACGCTGAAACGCCCCTGAGACACTGCAATGATGTAACTCGCCATTGACAATAGTCATGGACTTGGACTGCCAGATTATCTGTCTGGCCAGAACTTCGTCCTCGGGTAACTCGCCCCGGGTCATATACGCCGGGTACGGCACTGCCCAATCAGGGATAGCATGAAGAACCGCCACCAGTTGAGCCTCCGGGTTAGGAACAGCCAGATCCTCCTCCGTTGGTATCTTGACCGACGGATTATGCAGAATGTCAAGAAAAACATTGGGCGGCACCGGTTTATGCTGGGATCCGAGCTAGCTTAAAGCGTCCGCCGCTTCATTCTTGCGCCAATCAATGTGCTCGACCTGGTAACCCTTGAAGTGATCGGCAATGATATCCACCTCATGCCGATAAGCCGCCATGAGCGGTGAGGGAGTCCTGGATTAGGGGGTATCCGGACGGCCGGACTATATACATTGGCCGGACAGTTGGTCCGTGAAGATACAAGACTCAAGACTTCATCCCGTGTCCGGATGGGACTCTCCTTTGTGTGGAAGACAAGCTTGGCGATTCGGATGTTAGATCTCCTTCTTTGTAACTGACTATGTGTAAACCCTAGCCTTCTCTGGTGTCTATATAAACCGGAGGGTTTAGTCCTTAGGGACAGAATCATAATCATCATAGGCTAGCTTCTAGGGTTTAGCCTCTACGATCTCGTGGTAGATCAACTCTTGTAATACCCATATCATCAATATCAATCAAGCAGGAAGTAGGCTTTTACCTCCATTAAGAGGGCCCGAACCTAGGTAAAACATCGTGTCCCTTGCGTCTTGTTACCATTAGCCTTAGACGCACAGATCGGGACCCCCTACCCGAGATCCGCCGGTTTTGACACCGACATTGGTGCTTTCATTGAGAGTTCCTCTATGTCGTCATTGCAAGGCTTGATGGATCCTTCAATCAACAACAAAAACATGGTCCAGGGTGAGACTTTTCTCCCCGGACAGATCTTCGTGTTCGGCGGCTTCGCACTGCGGGCCAATTCGCTTGGCCATCTGGAGCAGATCGACAGCTACGCCCCTGGCCATCAGGTCAGGTTCGGAAACTTGAACTACACGGCTGATATCCGCGGAGACTTGATCTTCACTGGATATGGGCCTGCGCCAGGAGCGCCGGACAGTCATGATGAGCACGGCTTAGATCTGCTGTCGGACAATGCTTGAGATATCGCCCCTGTAGGAGCCCCGGACCTAAATCCGGGGCAGATTGCATCGCCCGAGGACGGATGGATGGACCCCGCCTCGGAGGACGCACACTCATCAGTGGTAGAGCCGAACACAGTCTTTACCCCGAGGAAGCCTGTAACACCGGACCCCCGGACTCGTATCTGGTTGTAGGTTCCTGTCCGCGCACCCCCGAGCCTGCCGAATCTGGTCGGGCTCCGGTAATGGAGTTCACCGCTGCGGATATCTTCCAGCACTCGCCCTTTGGCGACATGCTGAACTCGTTAAAGTCTCTCTCTTTGTCAAGAGACTCTTGGCCGAACTATGTCCGGCTCGAGTGGGAAGCAGGCGACGAAGGAATTCGTGGCCCACCCACCACCCACTTCATTTCCACGGTCGATGATTTAACCGACGTGCTTGACTTCGACTCTGAACACATCGACGGTATGGACGACGATGTAGGAGAAGAACCACCGCCCACGGGGCGGTGGACAGCCACCTCCTCATATGATATATATATATATATATATATATATATATATATATATATATATATATATGGTGTACACTCTGAAAGAAACCAAAAGCGACGAGGCAACATAGGATAACCCCTCAAGGAAGAAAGCAAAGCATGGGCGTCGTCGGCGTCGCTCCAAGCCCCACCACAGCAATACCGGCACAGGAGACGAAAACAATCTGGATGGTGTCGAAGATGAATACAACCCCGATCAGTCTGCCTTCGAGCAGGCCGAACAGGAAGACGGGTAGGTCAGCCCAGACGAACAGGCGACGGACGGATATCCGGAGGAGGACAACTACATGCCCCCCTTTGAAGATGAAATTAGCCTCGGCGATGACGAGTTCGGCGTGCCTGAGGACCCCGTGGAGCAGGAGTGCTTCAAGCACCGGCTTATGGCCACTTTCGAGGAGCCTGAAAAAGAAGCAGCAGCAGCTCCAAGCTGATCAAGACCTGCTCGCAGACAGATGGACTGAAGTCCTGGCAGCTGAGGAATATGGACTCGAGCGCCACACGGCTGACCGGCCACCTCATGGCTGGGATAAAATGGCGTATCAGCCTGAATACCAGCCCGCACCCCCACGCCAATACAATAAATCCCGGGGCAATAGGCAGGACCTGCAAGATATACTGGAAAACAAGGCAGGCTAGCCAAGATCGATCTACGGATCACAGGGGTGTGCCCCAACACGTGACGATGATCGTCACGCCGGATACACTATCAACAAGTCCGGCCGGGCCGAATACAGCCAACCTGTGGGGACCCCGACTCATAAGTCATGATCACCGAATGCACGTGTACAGTGATCCCAGAGATCAATGCTCACTGAACACACAGAAGCTGAAAATCAAGAGGCTTACATCCATACATACCGTATCACACAAGTAGCACCACTATGGTCAAGTCTTGAGTATAACATTGCAGCGGAAATCTTCGTCGATAACTTGGACCCATGCCATCTTCCTTAACCCTACAGGCATTCTGACTGGGAAAGCATCCTAGCTCGCACGATCGTCACCAAAGAATTCTTCAGTATGCCTTGTCTTTCGTGCCTAGCCAATAAAATAACCAGTGGCAAGCCAATGAGTACTTTGAATGTACTCGCAAGCAAACCATGATTTGGTTCAAAGTAACAATGCAACTATACAACAAGTAAGCAACCTAGCTTCAAGCTAGTTGAGATGTCCTATCAACTTTTGAGGTATGCATCAATGAACATGGGTAACCTTGAGAACAGGTTACAGATATCAACATAAATAGAATTTGAATCAATGCCATGTCCTTCAACATGTCAAGTCACCACCTTGACACAAATAGTTCTCTTCCACACACACATGCACCGAGGTTGTAAAATTTCTGGCCATAGTTTAAGTAGCACCTCCCAACTGTCCATGACCGTGGACACGGCTATTAGAATAGTTTGACACTCTGCAGAGGTTGCACACTTTACCCACAAGATCCGGGAAGCTTTCGTGTCATCCACGATCCCGCAGTACCTCAAGTACTCGGGGGAAGCACCCGATCATTACCTTTCCCTAGACGACACTAACATAGGGTCCACTCATTGATACACGGCCCTCGTGTATAAGAAAAAGAACGTGGGACTCTGCCCTTTTCACATTATTACGCATACATGAAGGGACCAACGGTGTGTCCGGTGCCCTGTGAAAACATTCATTGCCGGCTATCCAAGCACGACCCCGTCCCGAGAGTGACCTCAAGTCACCCCCATCACTAGTAATGTGGGCACCATGCTAGTATCAGCCTAAGTAATCAATAATGCCCCGTCCCATAAAGGGGTAGAGTGGTTGCACATGTTTGGTTGGGACGGTAATCACACATAAATCTAATCCATCATTTTACACACACCAAAAGCTCTCTTCGGTACACCACTTCTTCCTCAAGTGGTGACCTTAGTTCAACATCTCTCAAGGGCATTAGGGGCACCCGATGGGGTTTTCGAAAGAATGTAACCACAAAGAGTTCATGGTACATATGCATCATTATGCATCAACTAGTCTCTTGACAATGCAATCATGAACAAGGTAAGGTCATGAGTAGGGGTATGCATCATGTGGTGGTTCACAACAAGTTTACCACCGTCATATTTCATCATCGTGCAATCAGAAAAAGGGTACCGATGAACAAGAGGGGTGTCATGGTCAAAGGGCTGCTTGCCTGGTTCATCAGAGTCTTGAAATCTTCTAGTCCTTCTCCATGTACTCCGTCTACTTCGTCAACTAACGTCGGAAACAATCACAATAAGCAACACAACAAGGCAGAAAATATAAGTGCTCTAAAAATATTAATTTGACTTTTCTAGGACATCTCTGGTTATATGAAAAATCACCAGAGTGGTTTCATTGGAATTGGATCAGTAGATATCTCTGAACATTTTGATATGATGGAATCAAGGGATTTATGGATTTGCAAGAAGTGTACAGAAATATATTTTTGGAAAATGAGCAAAGGCACCCATTTAACAAACCATGATTTTAGAAGTATCTAGGAGCTGGTTTCACTGGATTTTGAGTTCAAATGAATTTCCTATGAATTTGCAAAGTTGACAAATATGAAGAAATGGCTCATTATATTGTGTTGCACAGAAAGTATTAAGAAAAAATGTTCATAAACTAAGTTATGAACTTAGAAGCATATAGGAATTTGAATCATGGCATTTGGATCAATTATGAGCTCTCTGTAATTTTCTAAAGTTCATTACAGAAATGGGAAAACAAGGTTTGATAAATGTTTGTGAAGAAAACGTTTCTGGAAAAATGTGCAAACAGCACCATGTAATAGATCATGAATTTATGAACTACTACAAATTTGAATCATCAAATTTGGAGCTCTATTGAATTATTTATGGATTTTTGAAGTTGACTGGCAAAAGAAAAAGGAAATAAGGCTTTAACCTTATCCTGCGCGCGGGGTGATAGATAGACCGTGGGCCGGCCCAGCGGCTCGGCCACGCGGACGATAGGGCGATGTCGAAGGCGTCATTGTCGAACTCGTCTCCACTTAAAAGGCGGGGCCCGCCCACTGGGTCGCTGACGCGCGGGGCCCAGCTGCAGGTCGCCTTCAACCTCCCGCGCGCACTCCGGCCGCAGGGAGGAGCGGCTCCCGCCGGCGATTGTCGGGGCTACAGAGCGTCTCCGGCGACGCTCCGCCCACCGGCGTGCTCAGGAGGCCACGCCGCACCCATCCATGTGTTGCACGCATGCCGTGGAGGGCTGCAGCAGCGATGGCTTGGGTGGCCGCGGAGGAGGCCGTCGGCGAGGTTTGGGACTGCGTGGCAGACGCGGGGAGGAGGGAATAAAGTGCGGGGCGAGTCGGCGGTGGTGGTGAGGGGGCGCTGGAGTGTTCTAGAGGGGGAGGAGGAGGAGCGGTGGGCGCAAATTTAGGCGGAGTCTGGCGGCTCGGCTCCGGTCATGGGGAGCGACGGAGGGCTCGGCAAGGGGGTTGGCTGGGTCTGGGTGACGTACGGGAGGGAGAGAGGGTGAAAGGGCTCCAGAGAGAGACCTCGGGCGGCCTTATATAGCAAGGTTGTGGCTCACCGTGGACGTGGCCTACGGCCACCCGTGGAAATGACCGCAGTGGCCATGGGAGGAGGCTCGGGGCTATCTACGGCGTTCGTGGGAGTCGAGTAGGGCGCCAGGAAGGAAGAGAGGGAGCGGGGCAAGCTCCGGGTGGAGCCACGAGCTCGCACGCGCATTGCCGGGCTCGGGCGGCTCTGGGCACGCGCGTCACGGGCAGGATATAGAGGGGAAGGAGGGGGCCAGCATGGTGGCGTGTTTCAGACGTCGAGGCACCTCGACTGGCGCAAGGGGGAGGCTCGAGGTGGTCGGGGGACGCGGCATCAACGGTCGGGAGCACGCTGACGTGCTCCAGAGGGCGCAAATGGTCGGCACCCACAGCTTTTTCTCGTGTCCTCACGCGCCCACTTGCGTCTAGTGGCTGCATAGGGGAGTAAACAATGTGGAAATGGCATTGGATGCCCTGGGTATCCACTAGAGTGAGGAGGGAGGTTGAGAGAGAGAGAAATGGTGCTGTCCAGAGAGAGAAAAAGAGCTTTTTACTCCCATCATCATGGCTTCTCGGGCAGGGAAAGATGCAGGGGTTAGAGGAGGACCATATGGGGCTGTGGGAAAAAGTTGAGCTCATGGAGATTAGTGTAAATGGACGAAACATGCATTTTAAGTTTCTGCCAGAAGGTGTTTGATGGTGGTTTGGGCAAGCAGATATTTCCATTTGTCATGAGACTCCAGAGGGTGAAATGGCACATATAATTAGGGCCTTCCACCATGTTTGGGATCATTTGGGTAAAGTTGCCAATGCAGCTTTTGTAAACCCTAGAAATCAACAGAAAAGGACTTCCCAAGATTTAGTCATGCAAATAGCTTCTCCTTGATGCACCACTTGGTGTAGTGTCATCATTTGAGGTTCTGAACATGTCCATAAAAGCTGAGATCAAAAGGAGAAAGTTGCCAATGTAGAGTTGTTCAAATTTGGTTCTGGACAGGAAGGGTTTTGGGGCACTTTGATCAAGATAACATTTTCTCCAACTTGTGCCATTTGGTATAGATTAATTATTAGACCATCTGAGCATGTTCACAAGGTTTGAGAACATTTGTACATGTTTGGCAATGTAAAGTTGCTCAAACTTCAAAATGGACAGAAATGGTTTTGAGGGGATTTCATGGGGTTATACTATTCTTCATGACATGATACTTGTCAAGATCATCAAACATGTCATATGTGACATGCTAGAATTTTCTTGGAATTTTTGGAGAATATTTCCTTTGTAAATATTTCAAAAGCTTGAAATATCCAGAAAGGGTTTTTGACGTATTTGACCAACATTTTGAACCTGACCATGTGTTGAAACTCTTATATATGGACAATAAATGTCCACTGAGTTTCCCTAGATTTTTCCCAAATATTTTCAAAGCTTTAAAATAATTTTAACCTATTAAAGACCATTTCTGGCCTTAAGAAAAAGCCTTTAAATAAAATAGGAAAATAACTTTTAAAGTTATATTTTTATGGTTTCTGGGTATCCTATATCTAATAGGAGTCAAATATATTTTTGTAAAGATTTTTACTGCCCTTAATTAAGTACTTGCAGTGCAAATCTCAATTCAGGGTTTTTTGGAAAACTAACTTTTGAAAATACTATTTGGCCAAATTATTTTTGTAAGAAATTATTTTTATGTCGTATACACATGGCATGATCATTGGGCAAGGTTTTTGGATCAAGGATAAGGGGTATAAGAGTTGGAGGATTTATTTGATTTTTAGAGCACTTGCAAACAGCAGACAAAAATCAAATCAAGCAAAGACCAAACACTCAAAAGTTTTTGTCAAACCACAATTTATCTTGATTTATTAGCTTAGGTGTTGTGGCATGGAAATCAGGGTGTGACAGACCTACCCCCCTTACAAGAATCTCGTCCCCGAGATTCCCAAACTAGGCGCGAAAAGGAGCATGGAAACTTGGATCTGGGGTAGTCTTCAAGTCCTCACGTTGCTTCTACTTCCGTGTGGTGCTCCATTGAGCTTGAAGTACTTGATGGTGTGGCTTCGTGTATGACGTTCTTCTTGACCCAGGTTGCTAAAGTGGTAGCTCGCGGTAGGTTAGAATGGGCTAGGGGTCGACGACTCGATGGTCGATGCCCTCGTAGAGATCTGGCTAGTTAGGAAGTTGGGAACACTTCCGGGGGTGTGTCGCGTGGAAAACGCTGTGCACAGTGGGTAACTGAGGTGGTGACTTCAGCCGGTAGCCGTCTACTCTTCGTCTCGAAGTGATCTTGGAGGGGGTTGTTAAACCTTAGAGTGATCTCGAAGAGGGCGATAAATCTTGGTGTGAGCTTCCTTATCATGGAAATGCTTGGTGCCTTTGAGAGGTGTGGTTTGCAGATACACCTGGTCTTCATTGAGGAAGTTCACTCCTTGACAATGGTGGTTGATATAGTTCTTCCTCCTTGACATGGCGGTCTTCAGATGTTCCTTAACTAGATGAACGATTCTTCTTCCATCTTCGGGTAGACCAGTATGTCATCAAATAACGATGACAACCAGCTTGTTCGAGTACTCCGTGAAGAGTTGCCCACATGGTACATAGGGTATAGGTTGGGGTATCGGTGGTGGTCACGGTTGAGTATTGGCCAAATTCTTCTCGTCTTAGGTCCAAAGCCCATGGTCATGATCCAACCATGTTGTGGCTTGGTAGGGCTTAAGGGTTTCAGGGATTCCAGGGTGCGAGTGCACGTTTATCATCTTATCCTTGAGCACAGCTTCTGAGATGCCAATTGTTCTATCTAGTCCTTTAAACAAATCACATCATATCACCGATAGCACCATTTCCTATAGGTCAACTCCAATCATCACTCATGCTATTCATATCATCATGACTCCTGAGAGGAGGTCTAGCAAAATTATATATGTCTACGATCCCCAAACTCATACGTATGGCTACCCCTAAAAATCCATGGGTAGAGCATACAAGCTTCCAAGCTGGAATAAAACATGACAATCCAAGTGCTCATCCTACTCTTCCAAGGTCTAAGGCATTTCTACCCTAAGGAAACACGTCGTATTCCACTCCAAGATCTTGTTTCCTTCCTATGAATAAACTCTATTAGCCCATCATCTACCATTAATCACTACATAATCCATTAACCCTACAAATCCAATGTTTATGTTGTTCCACAAGATCTTCTAATATCCTCTAATTCTATAATCCTTGAAAAGGTCCAGCCTTACTATAGTCAGTCCACCAATTTCCATTACCATGGTCGAGTAAACTCCAAAGTCAGGCGTATATAGATCCCTAAATCAACTCCGACAATTAATTCAATCTCCTAGTTTATCATCCACCGAGAAACATGGTATCATGATCGAGATCATCAGTCTAAATCTAATTTACTCCGAACCATGTAGACATACATCATCATCTATATTCAACTAGAATCACCTACTTAAATCCAAATCTCATGTCCAACGAGAATTTCTTCACTTTTCCCCAAGTCATTATCGTAATATCAACTATCTCCTATCCATATCCACTAGCTAAGTCAAATACTTATATATCCGAGAATTTCAGCTTGCGATCATAATTGTCCTACTAAATCCAATTTACTCAGGGGCAATGAAAGTTATGCTACTCTATTAACTGATCCCACCAAGTTCAACTACCAACATGAAAGACTCATAATCCACCAAAGAATCTTAGATGATCCCTCAAAGTCATTGATATAAACTCATCAAGTCATTTGTCCTCTATTCCTATAACCTCAAACTGGTCTTTCCTATGGCATCGTCAATTCTTGTGCTATATTAGGATGACAATGTGCTGGCTCATTACGTCCACTAGTTCCATAATGAACCCAGCGTTGTGCAAGGTTACTGAGGCTTAACTGGTTTTCTTGCAATTTGTAGGTTAAGCACATGGTTAAGGATTCAAGCTGGGGTATATCGTGAAGTCTCGAAGGGTCTAGGGATGGGCTTCTAATCTTGAGGAGTAGACATACCGCTACTGGGTTGCACTTGGTCGAGGAGGCTGCAACAAAAGTCTTCAGTGCTAGTTGGTCGCCAAGGTGGAATCCTTGGTGCATCTTGTCTTGCTAGTCTTTGGTTGAGGAGAGAGATGAGAGGGAAAAGTAGCATAGAGGAGGTGGGTTGCCTAAATGGGGTTCTATAGTGCAAGTGCAAACAAACAAGTGCCGAAGGGCCAAAAACAAACACAAAATAAGGCAGGTGATATTGTCGCGTACTTGTTGCCTAGGGCAAAAAGAGTGACTGATATCAAAACACAACAAATAAAAACAAGCAACACACACTCGTGGTTCTATTCGAACCATCATACGGACTCGACTGCGCATAGGGGGTACATGACTCATCCTACCCTAGGGGTTCTCGGATTCTATAGTCGTGCCTTGTGCCTCGTGCAGTCTTTCGGGTTTTCCTCAGGTGTTGCTACGTCTCTTGTAGTTGTTCGATGAAACGGTCCCGATTGAGCTTGAAGAGTCTTCAAGAACTCTCACCTGTTGGAGTGATGGGGTGAAGGTGGCTCCTTGTAGCTGGCATTGACTTGGTCTCCTCTTGTCTTCTTAATCATGACGATCTCTTTTGCCTTCTAAGGCGTCGAGTGTACCAGGTAGGCAATCCTTTATGTAATGACACTAACAAGGCATAGTAGAGGTCCAATCTACCGGACACACTGTTGCTAGTATCGTCACCGAGAGCGGGGGATGAAGAGAACCGTTTTCCTGCTCACTATAGTGAGGCGGACCAAATGGCTAGGTTCTCATCCACCGGAGGTTGCCGATGCAACAATGATAAGGACAGGGTTGCTCTACTAGTGATTTATATCATGATCTTGCATATCATATGCCCTGTTCATCATAGGCCAAGGTTGCCTAATCCTGGGGCAATTTCAAAGGTGTCACCATCCTCTGGGTCTTCATGTCCTCATTCCTTGAGGGCGTACCTTCTGTTGGCATCGTCTTCCTGTGGTGTTGCCAATCTTGTGTTCAGAAGAGGTGGGTGAGTGTCTGGCAAGGCGTCTTCCTTCTAGATTATCCACGAGGATTATAAGGAATCCCGTGGTCAGGGGCATAAGGATTCTAGCGATCATTTAAAAATTTTGAAGGGGAAGAGGAAAGTATATCTTAGTTTTCGAAAAACTCAAAAGGGGAAGAGAAGTATAGATAGTTTTGAAAATTAGTAATAGTTTTGAAAATAGCTTTACCCTAACTAACGACCATGCTAACTAAGGCTTCCTACAGTCAGGATGGCTCTGATACCAGCTCTATGGGGACCCCGACTCATAAGTCGTGATCACCGAATGCACGTGTACAGTGATCCCAGAGATCAATGCTCACTAAACACACAGAAGCTGAATATCAAGAGGCTTACATCCATACATACTGTATCACACAAGTAGGATCATTATGGTCAAGTCTTGAGTATAACATTGCAGCGGAAATCCTCATCGATAACTTGGACCCATGCCATCTGCCTTAACCCTACAGGCATTCTAACTGGGAAAGCGTCCTAGCTCGCACGATCGTCACCAAAGAATTCTTCAGTATGCCTTGTCTTTCGTGCCTGGCCAATAAAATAACCAGTGGCAACCCAATGAGAACTTTGAATGTACTCGCAAGCAACCCATGATTTGGTTCAAAGTAACAATGCAACTGTACAACAACTAAGCAACCTAGCTTCAAGCTAGTTGAGATGTCCTATCAACTTGTGAGATATGCATCAATGAACATGGGTAACCTTGAGAACAGGTTACAGATATCAACATAAATAGAATTTGAATCAATTCCATGTCCTTCAACATGTCAAGTCACCACCTTGACACAAATAGTTCTCTTCCACACACACATGCACCGAGGTTGTAAAATTTCTGGACATAGTTTAAGTAGCACCTCCCAACTGTCCATGACCGTGGACACGGCTATTCGAATAGTTTGACACACTGCAGAGGTTGCGCAGTTTACCCACAAGATCTGGGAAGCTTTCATGTCATCCACGATCCCGCAGTACCTCAAGTACTCGGGGGAAGCACCCGATCATTAGCTTTCCCTAGACGACACTAACATAGGGTCCACTCATTGATACACGACCCTCATGTATAAGAAAAAGATCGTGGGACTCTGCCCTTTTCACATTATGACGCATACACGAAGGGACCAACGGTGTGTCCGGTGCCCTGTGAAAATAGTCATGGCCGGCTATCCAAGCACGGCCCCGTCCCGAGAGTGACCTCAAGTCACCCCCGTCACTAGTAATGTGGGCACCATGCTAGTATAATCCTAAGTAATCAATAATGCCCCGTCCCATAAAGGGGTAGAGTGGTTGCACATGTTTGGCTGGGACGGTAATCACACATAAATCTAATCCATCATTTTACACACACACACCAAAAGCTCTCTTCGGTACACCACTTCTTCCTCAAGTGGTGACCTTAGTTCAACATCTCCCAAGGGCATTAGGGGCACCCGATGGGGTTTTCGAAAGAATGTAACCACAAAGAGTTCATGGTACATATGCATCATTATGCATAAACTAGTCTCTTGACAATGCAATCATGAACAAGGTAAGGTCATGAGTAGGGGTATGCATCATGTGGTGGTTCACAACAAGTTTACCATCGTCATATTTCATCATCGTGCAATCGGAAAAGGGTACCGATGAACAAGAGGGGTGTCATGGTCAAAGGGCTGCTTGCCTGGTTCATCAGAGTCTTGAAATCTTCTGGTCCTTCTCCATGTACTCCGTCTACTTTGCTAACGTCGGAAACAATCACAAGAAGCAACACAACAAGGCAGAAAATATAAGTGCTCTAAAAATATTAATTTGACTTTTCTAGGACATGTCTGGTTATATGAAAAATAACCAGAGTGGTTTCATTGGAATTGAATCAGTGGATATCTCTGAACATTTTGATATGATGGAATCAAGGGGTTTATGGATTTGCAAGAAGTGTACAGAAATATATTTTTGGAAAATGAGCAAAGGCACCCATTTAACAAACCATGATTTTAGAAGTATCTAGGAGTTGGTTTCACTGGATTTGGAGTTCAAATGAATTTCCTATGAATTTGCAAAGTTGACAAATATGAAGAAATGGCTCATTATATTGTGTTGCACAGAAAGTATTAAGAAAAAATGTTCATAAACTAAGTTATGAACTTAGAAGCATCTAGGAATTTGAATCATGGCATTTGGATCAATTTTGAACTCTCTGTGATTTTCTAAAGTTCATTACAGAAATGGGAAAACAAGGTTTGATAAATGTTTGTGAAGAAAAAGTTTCTGGAAAAATGTGCAAACAGCACCATGTGATAGATCATGAATTTATGAACTACTACAAATTTGAATCATCAAATTTGGGGAGATTTGATTTTTTGCCACTCTTTACTTTGGACTTTGATAATTTACCACTCCTTACTTTGTAATTGATCGGGTGACACTCCTTTGTTTGGATTTTGATCTTTTGCCACTTTTCAACACAAAAACAAACTTTGTAAATAATAGACAACATAAGTGCAGAAAATAGAGGACTATTATACCCTTGTACCTCTGTGATCCAAACATAACACAGGGGGATGGATGAACTCGTACTCCACTCCTCTCCTGCACCTTCCTGCTGCTCCTCGCTGGTCCTTGCTGCTCCTCGCTGGCCCTTCCTGCCCTGCTGCTGCCGCCCCCTCTTGCTCCCCTAATGCACCTTCTACCCTGCCGCTGCTGCCCCTACCACTGGAGTCTTCTTCCCCTGCTGCTCCTCATCAAGTTTTGGTCCAAAAAAATTTCTGGGTTGTTCAAAAAAAGTTCAAATTTTGGGCAGCATATTGGCTCAATTTGGACAGCATTTTTCCTGTTATTTTACTTTTCAAGATATGTATGCATAGAATAGAAAATTCAAACATATATTTCCAAATGAACATATTCATACACCATGACACAATATCAAGAAAATATAGCGAAATAAAGCAGTTAACATGATCATACACCATCTACCATAAGGCCATAATTTCTGCCATGTTTTACAACCAAAAGCAGAAGGCCATGGTAACTGCCATGTTTCAACCAAAAGCATAACACAATAGTTGCTGCCATGTTACATCCAAAGTAAAGGATGCTAAGTTTGTCATATTACAACCAAAAGCATAGAGAAGATAAGCACAACACTAGTACTTCCTTCTCTTCGGGGTCAACTTTCTAGCTTTTGAGCTTGAGGCCATGTCATATGCTATCATGGTGTCCTCCACGGTTGGGGTAGGTTGCTGCGACGCCTCATCAGCCAATGCCATGGCCAACATCCTTCTTGTGACTGGATTGGGACTTCCTTGCAGACTCTGTGGCATAGTGAGCATGTGCCTGGTTGGAGAGACAGCCACATCAAGTTGTGGTGCTGCATGTGTTGCCTCATCAGCCAACGCCGAAGCCAACATGCTGCATGTATCGAGAAATGTAATGAGTGCAAGTTAAAATAGACATTGTTGTAGTATGTGGATGTGTTACCTTCTTGTCACTGGATTGGGACTGCCTTGAAGACTTTGTGGCATGGTGATCATGTGCCTATTGGGAGTGACAACAACTTCAGGTTGTTGGGCTGCCACTTCAGGTTCTGGTGCTGAGTTATCATCATCAACTGGATATCTTGGTGCTCTCTTCTTTCTTTTCCTACACAAGGTAGTACACAGTAAAATAAGTGATGAAATAAAAATTGATCATTACAAGTGATGAAATAAACATAAATCATTACACGTACCTTGGCCTTGGTCCATTCAGCGGACAGGTGGACTGCATGTGGCCTAAAATGTGGCATCTTTTGCATCTATTCTTGCTGCCTAGCTGTTTTGGTTCTTTCTTCTTTTTAGGACCACCATCTCCACCTTCGAGGAAGCTCTTGTACCTGTTTTTTCTAGGCTTTCCAACACCTATTTTCTTGTCTAATGGAGCCTCCATCTCAAATGGAAATTGTACATGTGGCCACTGAGACCTATCTGTCAATGGCTCAACCTCTCCAGCATATGTTGCCCTAAACTTCTCTAGAGAGAAATAGTCATGCACGTAATCCTCCCATTTGGGGTTCCTTCTATCCAGCAAGAAAGCAAGTGCATGCTCACAAGGCTTCCCTGTGTGCTGCCACTCCAAGCATGTGCACTCGCTTTCGGTAGTTTTCACAACATGTCGCAAGTTGTATTTACTTGTATCCCTCACCTCACAACTTGCAACTCCAGATTTCCCAACTTTCAAATGTTTAAGTCCCCTTGTCCTATTATGAATCTTTTGGATGATGGATGGAATAATTTTTCCTTTCAGTTTCATTCCAATCTTTCTCCTTTTCTCACGAAGTTTCATGACTAGCTCTCTAAGAGTGTCAGCTAGCTCATCAGGTGGCAACTCTTTGTAATCTTTGATCCAACCATTAAAAGACTCAGCAAGGTTATTATTGATGTAATCACATTTAATTGAGGGGTCAAACATGCATCTCATCCATTTTAAGCTATGGTACCTTGAGAGATACTTATGCACATCAGGTGCTTCTCTAGGATTTTATTCATGTGGTAGTTAAAAACTTGTGGCCTATATGCCCTAGCAGCTGGCCACATTCTGCCAAACACATCTCCTTGGAACTTTTTAGAGAAGTTAGCCATGAGATGCCTAAAACACTCTCTTTGATCTGCATGAGGGAATATTTTTTTGACTGCATTCTCTAAACCTTTACATGCATCTGTGCATATGGCTATAGGGGAAACAGGACCTAATGCCTTGTTTAGTTGTGACATGAACCATGTCCAATTTTCATCGGTTTCACCATCAATGAATGCGAACGCCAAAGGATACATCCAATTATGCCCATCTAATGATGTACAAGCTGCTAAGTGACCTCTCCATTTACCAGTGAGTGCAGTTGAATCTATGCTCAGATATGGTCTACAACCAGCTTTAAAGCCATGAATGCAAGGTTTAAGAGCCATAAAGAATCGGTTAAAGCGAACAATACCGTGAACCATCTTCATATCCACCTCTACAATGCTGCCTGGGGATCTCTTCTCAACTTCTTCTTTCAAGTTAAACAATTATTGAAAACTCTGCCTCATGCTACCATATATCTCTTTCTGTGCTATATCTTTGCCTTTCCACACTGTATGATACTCAATGGTTGTGCCATATGTATCTTCCAAATGCCCCAACAGCTCTTTGCATCCAATAGTAGGGTCACTCTGTATAATGGGTACAGTCCTCTGTGCTACCCATCCTTGAGATGTCATGCTGCTTTTTATTCTACCAGTAGAGGAGCACTTGTGCTTCACGGAAATCTTGGTAACCTGCAATACAAGATGAAACACATCACAACTTATGAAAAACATAGAAAAAACAACAACAATAACAATGCTTAAATAAAACGTTAGTACCCTTATGCTTTGTCCATCAGTCCTTATTTTAGCTGTAATCCTCCATGGACAACCCTTGGCTCTACATTTGCCAAGATACCTTTTCTTATCAGTCTTATATCCCCAAATGTCAATTTCCCTTTTAATTGCATATTGTCTAATAGCCATCCTAAAATCTTTCATTGAAGTAAACAAAGCACCAAGATACATCTGCGGGTTCCCTTTGTCATATGCCATCTCCTCCTCTGGTGGCACACTATCATCAACAGGAATGGCAGCCTCAATGAAAAGCTGACGATCCTCCTCATCGGTCATGTAAGCTTCCTCACTAGGTGGAGAAGGTGGTGGCTTGGGGAATGCCTCATCATTGATACCAAGAATATCACACATATTATCTTTGGTTATGGGAATGTCGACATCGTTGATACCAAGAGGATCGCACATATTGTCATCACATATGGGTGGAGCTATCTCAATCAAGCTCCAATCTATGGGTGGTTCTTCCTGAGTAAGCACAGAGGACTCACATCTCTCACTACTATCAACCACATCACAAACACTTTGAAATTGCATTGTAGCTGGGTGGTCAACATCATCCGGTGAAAACTCCATATCATCTTGAAAATCTCTATACTAACTCCCCATTGTTTGTGCCAACTCAAAAGCTGACAAGTTTGAATTATCAACAACCATAGATGAGCTAGCACTGCATTCTACATAAGTGTTTGTTGCCGCCTTCTTACTAGCAGCACTTGGCTTTTTGGGAGCTGGTGGGTTTTGGGGTTTTCTAGGAGCACTTGGCTTTTTGGGGGCAGCTGGTTTTTTAGGAGATGGTGGTTTTATGGGATTTTTTGGAGCAGTTGGCTTTTTGGGAGCCTTCTTCTTTCCTACTTTCTTTGCATTGGGTGCCTCCAATGTAACAACCTCAGCTAACAGAAATTATTTCTTGGCCTCAAAGTCCCAATGATTGCCAATAAAGTGTGAATTCAGTTGTTGACCATTAAGTACAAGATCAACAGTGCTCTCAACAGTGTCTAATGCAAACAACCGCACCTCTTGGCCAATCCCCATTTTGATATGTTGTGCCACAGCTTCATTGAAGCTAACCCATGACATACCGGAAATGTTAAAATCAAACACAACGTCATGCTGGTCAACAACTTTCTCGCTTCCATCATCAAGCTTGTAGACATTAATGTGAATACCAGCGGCGGCCGATGTGGCCTACTCGACAATGACCAATAATGAACAACATATGATGGAGTTAGCGTTTGTTCACTAACGTGCATTCAGATGAGCACCAAAAAGAAGCCACTTTGCTTTCTCACCTCGGCTCGGGAACAAAGAAAAGGAGGAAAGTCAAAGCCGTCTCCAACAACGTGCTCACCCCTCTCTGGTTCAGCCATCTCCAACACCTAGCTCATCTTAGTTATGTGGTCTGCAACACCAAGAAATCAAGCAAACATGAGATATACAACAGCAAGTAAGATGCTCGTGTACAGAACAACTTAGAACATTAATAGGGTCAACTTGCTCGTGTACAGCACATAACGGCGGCAGCAGAAGCACACAAGCAGCGGTGGCACATCACGGCCACAACCAAGCCAGAAGCCACCTCGCCACTGCGATGCCCGCCCTAACCCTAGGGCCGGCCGCCTCGCTGCCGCGCCGCCTGCCCTAACCCTAGGGGCTCCACCGGGGAGATGAGCGCGAGAGAGGGAGGGAGCGGGAAAGAGGGAGGGAGCGGGAGAGAGGGACTCACCAGGGCCGCCGCCGTCGAGTATCCCAGGGCCGTTGCCGTCGTCCAGTAGCCGCCGTCGTCTCTCGCCTACGTTCGTGAGCGAGAAGGGGATGAGACGAGCTCCTCTGTTCTGGTCGATCGAGATGTAAAGGCAAGTATGTCTTTTTTGTGGGACCCATATGACAGAGGGAAAAATAACAAACACACAGGTAAAAAGTGTCATCAGATCAAATACAAAGTAAAAAGTGGCAAATAGTCAATGTACCAAGTAAGGGGTGGCAAATAATCAAATTGCCCTCAAATTTGGAGCTCTGTTGTATTATTTATGGATTTTTGAAGTTGACTGGCAAAAGAAAAAGGAAATAAGGCTTTAACCTTATCCTATGCGCGGGGCGACAGATAGACCATGGGCTGGCCCAGCGGCTCGGCCACGCGGCCGACAGGGCGACGTCGAAGGCGTCATTGCCGAACCCGTCTCCACTTAAACGGCGGGGCCCGCCCACTGGGTCGCTGACGCGCGGGGCCCAGCTGTAGGTCGCCTTCAACCTCTCTCGCGCGCTCCGGCCGTGAGGAGGAGCGGCTCCCGCCGGCGATTGCCGGGGCTACAGAGCGTCTCCGGTGATGCTCTGCCTACCGGCATGCTCAGGAGGCCACGCCGCACCCATCCATGTGCTGCACGCATGCCGTGGAGGGCTGCAGCAGCGATGGCTTGGGTGGCCGCGGAGGAGGCCGTCAGCGAGGTTTGGGACTGCGTGGCAGGCGCGGGGAGGAGGGAATGAAGTGCGGGGCAAGTCGGCGGTGGTGGTGAGGGGGTGCTGGAGTGGTCTAGAGGGGAGGAGGAGGAGTGGTGGGCACGAATTTAGGCGGAGTCCGGCGGCTCGGCTCTGGTCATGGGGAGCGACGGAGGGCTTGGCAAGAGGGTTGGCTAGGTCTGGGTGACGTACGGGAGGGAGAGAGTGTGAAAGGGCTCCAGAGAGAGACCTCGGGTGGCCTTATATAGCGAGGTCGTGGCTCACCGTGGACGTGGCCTATGGCCACCGGCGGAAATGGCCGCAGTGGCCACAGGAGGAGGCTCGGGGCTGTCTACGGCGTTCGTGGGAGTCGAGTAGAGCACCAGGAAGGAAGAGACGGAGCGGGGCGAGCTCCGGGTGGATCCACAAGCTCTCATGCGCATTAGCGGGCTCGGGTGGCCCTGGGCATGCGCGTCACGGGCAGGACAGAGAGGGGAAGGAGGGGGCCAGCATGGTGGCGTGTTGCGGACATCGAGGCACCTCAACTGGCGCAAGGGGGAGGCTCGAGGTGGTCGGGGGACGCGGTGTCAACGGTCGGGAGCACGCTGACGTGCTCCAGAGCGCGCAAATGGCCGGCACCCGCGGCTTTTTCTCGCGTCCTCACGCGCCCACTTGCGTCTAGTTGCTGCATAGGGGAGTAAACAATGTGGAAATGGCATTGGATGCCCTGGGTATCCACTTGAGTGAGGAGGGAGGTTGAGAGAGAGAGAAATGGTGCTGTCCAGAGAGGGAAAAAGAGCTTTTTAGTCCCATCATCATGGCTCCTCGGGCAGGGAAAGATGCAGGGGTTAGAGGAGGACCATATGGGGCTGTGGAAAAAAGTTGAGCTCATGGAGATTAGTGTAAATGGACGAAACATGCATTTTAAGTTTCTGCTAGAAGGTGTTTGACGGTGGTTTGTGCAAGCAGATGATTTCCATTTGTCATGAGACTCCACAGGGTGAAATGGCACATATAATTAGGGCCTTCCACCATGTTTGGGCTCATTTGGGTAAAGTTGCCAATGCAGCTTTTGTAAACCCTAGAAATCAATAGAAAAGGACTTCCCAAAGATTTAGTCATGCAAATCTGTTCTCCTTGATGCACCACTTGGTGTAGTGTCATCATTTGAGGTTCTGAACATGTCCACAAAAGTTGAGATCAAAAGGAGAAAGTTGCCAATGTAGAGTTGTTCAAATTTGGTTCTGGACAGGAAAGGTTTTGGGGCACTTTGATCAAGATAACATTTTCTCCAACTTTTGCCATTTGGTCTAGATGAATTATTAGACCATTTGAGCATGTTCACAGGGTTTGAGAACATTTGTACATGTTTGCCAATGTAAAGTTGCTCAAACTTCGAAATGGATAGAAATGGTTTTGAGGGGATTCCATGGGGTTATACTATTCTCCACGACATGATACTTGTCAAGATCATCAAGCATGTCATATGTGACATGCTAGAATTTTCTTGGAATTTTTGGAGAATATTTCCTTTGTAAATATTTCAAAAGCTTGAAATATCCAGAAAGGGGTTTGGCAGGATTTGACCAACATTTTGAGCATGACCATGTGTTGAAACTCTTATATATGGACAATATATGTCCACTGAGTTTCCCAAGATTTTTCCCAAATATTTTTAAAGCTTTAGAATAATTTTAACCTATTAAAGACCATTTTTGGCCTTAAGAAAAAGCCTTTAAATAAAATAGGAAAATAACTTTTAAAATTATATTTTTATGGTTTCTGGGTATCCTATATCTAATAGGAGTCAAATATATTTTTGGAAAGATTTTTACTGCCCTTAATTAAGTACTTGCAGTGCAAATCTCAATTCGGGGGTTTTTGGAAAACTAATTTTTGAAAATACTATTTGGCCAAATTATTTTTGTAAGAAATTATTTTTATGTCCTATACACATGTCATGATCATTGGGCAAGGTTTTTTGGATCAAGGATAAGTAGTATAAGAGTTGGAGGATTTATTTGATTTTTAGAGGACTTGCAAACAGCAGACAAAAATCAAATCGAGCAAAGACCAAACACTCAAAAGTTTTTGTCAAACCACAATTTATCATCATTTATTAGCTTAGGTGTTATGGCATGGAAATCAAGGTGTGATACAACCAGACTCATTCGAACTGCGTAGCCACATAGCCCGGCATAGAGGTGCCGCACACCCCCTCTGCTTCACTAACGAAGTGATGGATCACGAATTCCCAGAAGGGTTTAAACATGTAAACATCGAATCATACGATGGCACAATAGACTTCGCAGTATGGGTCGAAGATTTCCTTCTCCACATTCACATGGCCCGCGGAGACGATCTACACGCCATCAAATATCTTCCCCTTAAGCTCAAAGGACCGGCCCGGCACTGGCTAAACAGCCTGCCGGCAAATTCCATTGGCAGTTGGGAAAACCTGGAGGATGCGTTCCTCGACAACTTCCAGGGCACGTACGTGCGACCACCGGATGCCGATGACTTGAGCCACATTACCCAACATCCCGGAGAGTCAGCCAGGAAATTCTGGACTCGGTTACTAACCAAAAAGAACCAAATAGTTGACTGTCCGGACATTGAAGCCCTGGCGGCCTTTAAGCATAATATCCGTGACGAGTGGCTCGCCCGACACCTCGGCCAGGAAAAACCAAAGTCCATGGTGGCCCTCATGACACTCATGACCCGCTTTTGCGCGGGTGAGGATAGCGGGTTGGCTCGCAGTAGCACCACGCCAATAAATTCCGGCACCTCAGATGTCTGCGACAATAACGGCAAGCCACGGCGCAACAGACACAAGCGACGGAACAACAACGATAACACTAAAGACACAGTAGCCAACACCGGATTCAGTGGCCCAAAATCCGGTCAGCGGAAAAAGCCATTCAAAAGAAACAATCAGGGACCGTCCAGTCTGGATCGCATACTTGATCGCTCGTGCCAGATTCATGGCACCCCGGATAAGCTAGCAAACCACACTAATAGAGACTGCTGGGTGTTCAAACATGCCGGTAAAATAAACAACAAAAACAAGGACAAGGGGCTGCACAGCGACGATGACGAGGAGCCACGGCGTCCGAACACAGGGGAACAGAAGACATTTCCTCCCCAGGTGAAGACAGTCAATATGATCTACGCCACCCACATTCCCAAACGGGAACGGAAGCGAGCACTACGGGACGTCTATGCGATGGAGCCAGTCGCCCCAAAATTCAACCCATGGTCAGCCTCTCCGTCACCTTTGATCGTAGGGATCACCCTACCAGCATCCATCACGGCTGTTCAGCCACATTGGTCCTAGACCCAATCATCGACGGATTCCACCTCACGCGAGTCCTTATGGATGGTGGCAGCAGCCTGAACCTCCTCTATCAGGACACATTGCGCAAAATGGGAATCGACCCTTCGAGGATCAAGCCCACCAAAACCACCTTCAAAGGTGTAATTCCAGGAGTAGAGGCTCGTTGCATGGGTTCCATAACACTAGAAGTGGTCTTCGGATCTCCGGATAACTTCCGGAGCGAGGACTTAATCTTCGATATCGTCCCTTTCCGTAGTGGCTATCACGCACTGCTTGGACAAACCGCATTCGCCCGATTCAATGCGGTACCACACTATGCATACCTCAAGCTCAAGATGCCAGGACCTCACGGGGTCATAACAGTCAACGGAAACATGGACCGCTCTCCCCGTATAGAAGAGCATACTGTAGCCCTCGCGGTAGAAGTACAATGCAGCCTTCTTCGGCAAACCACCAATCTGGCGACAACAACCCCGAACACCGTCAAGCGAGCCCGGAGTACCCTGCAACAAGATTGCCAGGCACGCCAAGAGCGCGACTAGCAGTCCGGCCTCCGCTCCAGCCCCATCAAGGCAGCATTCATGCCGCGCGTACACAATTATGCACTCAAAATACCATGGGCATAGGCGGATGCGCAATAGTGACTCAGTCAATAGTGCGGTACACCCGCAACACACTTTAATAACCCCCCTTATCTTTCAGGACACTATTTTCGGGCAGCCTCTTCATAAGAGCCGGATTGTCAGACTTGCGCAGGAGAGAAAACCAAGGAGGCAAAAAGCTTAGCGCACAAAGGGAATACCCAGGTGGAATCTGTTCACGATCATTATACCTGTTTTATATACCTACATGCGGCCCGCCCTTGGATAGGACATGTTAAATAGTCCTATTTACTTCTGCTTAACGCTTTCATTGTAAACATATGCTTAGACGTATTATCCATCAATGGGAAATAATATATAGCGTCAGCTTATTATTCCTATTTGCACATTTTTCCTATAAATGTTTATTTAATATTGCATCCGTACACCTTGGTACGTTCAGTTTGCCAAGGGCTTCTTATGGCGCCCCATAATACGGCAAGACAAGTCCGAACACTCTCAATAGTGCGGCACCCCAAACTTATAGCATTATATGCATCAGCTCCAAATCATGTCTTGGGTCAATAGTTGGGTTTGCCCGGCTCCCTTGTTTTGGTACCTTACGTTCCGTTATATCGACTAAGGTAGCACAGGGAGAACTACTGCGATTGTGTCCCGGTTCTTCCGAACGAGCACCTCAGTAGAGAAAGCCGAAAACTGACCAGTATGATGCGGCGAGAGATGGTCATTGTTCGAGAGGTCTTAAAATCCTTAAAGATTTTTTCCGCTTCAGGCGAGGAATCGGCCTTGTCCGATTTAGGCGTATATAGCGCCCCAATTCGGCTTTCCAAATTCTAGGGGCTTCGCCGAAATTTAAAATTGTAGACTTCTATAGCTAAGTGAAAGTTATAAAGCCGCATAGTTCGATTGCCTTGTTCGCTGCGCCAAACACCTCCTCCAGGGACCAAAAATTTGGATAAAGAGTGTCTGGGTTTTTTCCATGAACACCCCAGTACTAGTTATGTGGGGGCGGAAGACGACGACTGGCCTACTTTCAGAATTTTACAAACAGCCGCACAGAAGGTAATATTTTAAATCAAAACAAAGCGCTATATAGTGCAAATAATTTCGTCTTTATATTACAAAAACGACAGAAGTACATTCATTCAAAGATCGTGTCTTTGGTACATTCATCGGCCATGAGACGAGCGCCCTTCATAATGCCATCATAATATTTTTTGGGACAGCGATGCGCCTTGCCCTCCGGCGGTCCATCCTTCACCAGCTTCTCCGCATCCAGCTTGCCCCAATGCACCTTTGCACGGGCAAAGGCCCGGCAGGCACCCTCAATGCAAACGGATCGCTTGATCACTTCAAGCCGCGGACAGGCATTTACCATCCGCTTTATAAGGCCAAAGTAGCTAGCGGGCAGGGGCTCACCAGGCCACATCCGGACTATGAAATCTTTCATAGCCACTTCGGCCGCCCTGTGGAGTTCAACCAATTGCTTCAATTGGTCACTCAGAGGCATCGGGTGTTCGGCTCGAGCATACTGGGACCAGAACAGCTTCTCCGTTGAGCTCCCCTCCTCGGCACGGTAGAACTCCACAGCATCTGATATGCTGCGTGGCAGATCTGCGAATGCCCCTGGAGAGCTCCGAATTCAGGTAAGTAAAAGAAACGTCTCCTCCACATGCTTCCTTTGCATAAAGAATATCTTACCCGCCGCTATCTTCTTGGCCGCCTGGATCTCCTGCTGGGCCTTTTTGGCTTCGGCCTTGGCGTCTTTCATGCTCAAAATGGCCTTCGCAAGCTCAGACTCCTTCGTCTTGAGGTCACGCTCCAAGGACTCGAACTTCTTGCCGAACTCCTGGAGCTCTTGCTGTACCTCGCCCACCCTAGCATTCTGCTTTTCACACTCAATGCTCTCTGAGGCCGCCTTGTTTTCGGCCTCAGATAGCGCTTTATTCAGGGATGCCACTTCGGTTTTGGCCCCTATTACGCAATCAAAACGCCTTTTTCGTTAGCATCATCAATTTTGTCTATTCTTTATGATATGTGAACAGAGTATCACCTACCTTTGTTCTCTTCGAGCTGCCTCTTCTTGAGGCTGAGCTCTCCTTGGGCCTGCTCTAGGCCCGTTTGAGTCCGGTGACCTCCGCTATGCAGCCAGCAGCAGCAAGCAGCACCACCTACTTATTCACGTAGACATCTACTATTAGACTCCTGCGGATTTTAATTGACCCTCCGTTTGGCTTTTCTTTCCGAACACCAAACAAAGTATCGGGGGCTACTGTCTATCGGGTGATAATTTCCCAAACTTTTAACTACTTACCTCAAAACCTGGTAGGAGGCTGGTACAGGCTTCGGTCAATCCTCTTTTGGCGGACTGAACCCTCTGAATCAACGCACTCATAAGAGTATGGTGCTCTTCATCCATGGAAGCGCCGCGAAGCGCTTCCAGCAGACTCTCCGACGCCT
The DNA here is from genome assembly GCF_018294505.1 of Triticum aestivum. NCBI lineage: Eukaryota > Viridiplantae > Streptophyta > Magnoliopsida > Poales > Poaceae > Triticum > Triticum aestivum. The sequence goes on from NC_057795.1 coordinate 197,209,733, forward strand.
CTGGCATAACGGAAGTTAACGGCACAGACGGCTCGCCCTCCTTGGCGAGGGGCTGCCCACCCGAATCCAAAACATGAGGGTGTTCCGGTATAGTGTCCGGCTGGGAGCCCAGCATGCTGTGGCTCCCGTCGGCACAATCCATGGGGATCTTACGCCTCGTGTGCCCGGTGTCTTGAATTTCGCCTTGGGGCGTCTCCAGAGTCGCCTCCCCCTGCTCAGGGAGCATTTGGGACAACACCTCCGTGTCATCCGCAGGCCGAGGGGAAGTGGCCGTTGGGAGCGAGTTCATCGCCGAATCGCTCAAGGACCCGTCCGAGGAGGATAACTCAGGATGGACCCTGGCCAGACTGCATATATGTATTCGGCGTTATAACAGACTATGAAGCGAAGTCGCACTAAAGTACAACAGAGTGCGGATACTTATGATCTTACTAGGGGCTTCCCCCTGGGTAGCCACTCTTCCTCGCTATAGGCGGCCGTAGTGGAGTAATCCGGAAGGGACACCTTTCCCTTCTTGGGCGTCCTAGCCTCCCCCTCTGGGGCGGCTTTCCTTTTCTTCTCCTCCCCAGTGCAGGGAGGCAGAGTTTCCTCGTGTTTCCCCCCGCCTCCGCGGGAGGAATCTGCCTCATCGTCTTCATACGATGAGTTTATGATGGCCTTGCGCCGGGGACCCTTCCTGGTCCCCTGGGTCGCCCTCTTAGGCCCTTCGGCCCCCTCAGGTGGGGTGGCCCCTTCCTTTTCCTCCTCCCCTTCGGGGGAGGAGTGTGCCTCGTTGTCTTTGGACGAGGCGTCCGGTACGACCTTACGCTGGAGACCCTTCCTGGTCCCCGGGGCCTTCTATTCGGCCTTCTTTTCCGGTGCCCTGTAGGGCGCCGGGACTAGCATCTCCATCAGGAGAGCATCTGCTGGACCTTTTGGCAGTGGAGCCGGACAGTCAATTCGCTCCGCCATCTCCATGTACTCCTGATTAAATACACACGATGACTCAAGATCCTCCCATGAGTACGCTGGGAAAAAGTACATCCGGTGATAGTCAGAAAACTCACCGGGCGGGGGAGCCGCGTGGCGTGAAGTCCGCGGTCCTCGGATGTGGGAGGAGGTATTTCGGAGGCCTTGAATAGTGCCTTCCATGCATCCTTGTGTGTCGTGCCGTAGAGCTCTCGAAGTGTCTGGTGTTCGGCCGGGACGAACTCCCTAGATTAAATGCCTGTCTTTGGCATGGAAGAATTTGACGGACGAGCATGATGTGGACCACTATGACAAGCTTGATTTTCTTGTCCATCATGTTCTTGATGCAGTTTTGAAGTCCGGTCAGCTCCGCAGGCTCACCCGAAGCCAGGCCCTTCTTTTCCCAAGAGGTGAGCCGCATGGGAATTCTGGATCAAAATTCGGGGGCCGCCGCCCAGTTAACGTCGCGTGGCTTGGTGATGTAGAACCACCCCGATTGCCACCCTTTCATGGTCTCCGCGAAGGAGTCGTCGAGCCAGGTAACATTGGGCATCCTGCCCACCATGGCACCTCCACACTCCGCTTGTTGGCCACTCACGATCTTCGGCTTCACGTAGAAGATTCGTAGCCACAAGACGAAGTGAGGCTTGATGCGGAGGAAGGCCTCGCACACGACGATAAATCCGAGATGTTGAGGACGAAGTTTGGGGCTAGATCGTGGAAGTCTAGCCCATAGTAAAACATGAGCCCGCGGAGCAAGGGATGAAGTGGAAATCCCAGTCCACGGACGAAGTGGGCAGGGAACACGACCCTCTCATGGGGTCCCGGAGTCGGAATGATCTGCCCTGCATCCGGCAGCCCGTGCGCGATATCTGTGGCCAAGTATCCGGTCGCCCGGAGCTTCATGATGTGCTCCTCCTTGAAGGTGGAGGCCACCCACTTGCCTCCTGCTCCGGACATGTTTGGCTGTGTGGAGGAGGTGTGAACTAGGGCGCTGGAGCTTGAGGGGGCAAGAATGGGTAAGCGAAGGAGGAAGAAGGCGTGGGTGAAAATGGGGAATCCTTATCCCTTTATAGAGGCGACGAAAACGGTGCGCCTCCCCACTTGCTCGTTGAGGATCGCTTATTTCCCAAGTGCCATGAGATATGGCGCGGTTGGATTACCCAGACCCGTATTGATGGGAATCCCGTGATAAGGGGACATGATCTCTGCTTCGACAAGACGTGCCGAGGAAACCGTCTTGCGATATGCGCTGTGGCTGGTTATGGGAAAACGGTTCGAATAATGACCCGACCGTAGTGTCATGTCACGTTGTCTAAAGTTGTCAGCAGATTACATTTGTGGAATATCATCCTCTCTACGGTGGTGTGCGAAGATCATTTGCAGATCCCGACATGATTTGAGTGTTCGATAACTACTTTGGAGTATTCGGAGATGGAACCCGCCTTGCAATGCCGAAGACAATCTATGCGCCGGACTCATCGTCATTGAAGCTTGGTTCAGGGTATACTGAGGGAGTCCTTGATTAGGGGGTATCTGGATGGCCGGACTATATACATTGGCTGGACTGTTGGTCCGTGAAGATACAAGACTCAAGGCTTCGTCCCGTGCCCGGATGGGACTCTCCTTTGCGTGGAAGACAAGCTTGGCGATCCGGATAATAGATTTCCTTCTTTGTAACTGACTATATGTATACCCTAGCCCTCTCTGGTGTCTATATAAACCGGAGGGTTTAGTCCTTAGGGACAGAATCATAATCATCGTAGGCTAGCTTCTAGGGTTTAGCCTCTACGATCTCGTGGTAGATCAACTCTTGTAATACCCATATCATCAATATCAATCAAGCAGGAAGTAGAGTTTTACCTCCATCAAGAGGGCCCGAACCTGGGTAAAACATCGTGTCCCTTGCCTCCTGTTACCATTAGCCTTAGACGCACAGATAGGGACCCCCTACCCGAGATCCACCGGTTTTGACACTGACAAGTGGATCCTTAGAATCCCAAGTACCAGACACTTGCTGAGCCACTAAATCGGAGTCGCCGAAGCAACATACCCGAATTAAGTTCATCTCCTTAGCCATCCTAAGACCGTGGAGCAAGGCCTCGTACTCAGCTGCATTGTTAGTACAGGGAAACATCAAACGGAGAACATAACAAAATTTGTCACCTCGAGGGGAAGTAAGAACCACTCCAGTCCCTGAGCCCTCCAATTCTCTGGATCCATCGAAGTGAATAGTCCAGTACGTGTAATCCAGTTTATCCTCCGGTGCCCGCAACTCCATCGAGTCATTGATGAAATCCACAAGCGCTTGGGACTTGATAGCTGTGCGAGGTATATATTTTACCCCGTGAGGTCCAAGTTCGATAGCCCACTTAGCAACCCGGCCAGTCGCCTCCCTGTTCTGAATGATATCTCCCAAAGGAGCAGAGCTGACTATAGTAATGGGATGGCCCTGAAAGTATTGCTTAAGCTTCCGGCTTGCCATAAACACTCCATACACCAGCTTTTGCCAATGCAGATATCTCTGTTTGGACTCGATAAGTACCTCACTGATATAATACACCTGCCGTTGGACCAGATACTCCTTACCAGATTCCTTGCGCTCCACCACAATAGCCACGCTGACAGCCCGAGCATTAGCAGCCACATATAACATCAATGGTTCCTTATCAATGGGGGCAGCAAGAACGGGTGGTTCGGCCAATTGCCTCTTCAGATCCTCAAATGTCGTATTAGCAACATCACTCCAAACAAAGTTGTCTGTCTTCTTCATCATCTGATATAGAGGGATGGCCTTATCTCCCAACCGACTGATAAACCGGCCTAGCGCTGCAATACGACCCACCAGTCGTTGAACATCATTGATACACGCCGGTTTAGCCAGGGATGTAATAGCCTTGATTTTTTCTGGATTAGCTTCAATGCCCCTGTTAGATACCAGAAAACCCAGGAGCTTGCGTGCCAGTACACCAAAAACGCACTTGGCCGGATTAAGCATCATCTTATAAACTAGAAGGTTATCAAAGGTTTCCTTCAAATCAGATATTAGCGTCTCTGGCTTCCTGGATTTCACCATGATATCATCCACATAAGCATGAACATTGCACCCAATCTGATTATGAAGACAATTCTGCACACATCGCTGATAAGTCGCCTGGGCACTCTTGAGCCCAAAAGGCATAGAGACATAGCAGAAGGCTCCAAAGGGAGTTATAAAAGTCGTCTTTTCCTGGTCCTTAACTGCCATTTTGATCTGATGATAACCCAAATAAGCATCCAGAAAACTCAACCGCTCACAACCCACCGTAGCATCAATAATTTTATCAATACAGGGGAGGGCGAAGGGATCAGCTGGACAAGCCTTGTTCAAATCTATGTAATCCACACACATACGCCAAGTGCCGTTCTTCTTGAGTACCAGCACCGGGTTAGCCAACCACTCAGGGTGAAAAACCTCCACAATAAACCCTGCTGCCAAGAGCTGGGCTACCTCCTCACCAATGGCCTTACGTCTCTCTTCATTGAAGCGGCGGAGAAACTGCTTGACCGGTTTAAACTTTGGATCAACATTAAGAGTGTGCTCAGCGAGTTCCCTCGGGACACCTGGCATGTCAGAAGGTTTCCATGCAAAAATGTCCCGGTTCTCACGGATGAACTCGATGAGCGCGCCTTCCTATTTTGGATCCAAGTTAGCGCTGATGCTAAACTGTCTGGATGAATCGCCAGGAACAAAATCAACCAACTTAGTCTCATCAGCCGATTTAAACTTCAAAGCCGGATCATGCTCTATAGTGGGTTTCTTCAAAGAGGTCATATCTGCCGGATCAACATTGTCTTTATAGAATTTTAACTCCTCTGTTGCACAAACCGACTCAGCATAAGCCGCATCACCTTCCTCACAGTCCAAAGCGACCTTTCAGCTTCCGTGCACTGTGATGGTCCCCTTATGACCCAGCATCTTAAGCTGCAGATAAACATAACACGGCCTTGCCATGAACTTAGCATAAGCCGGCCATCCAAACAGGGCATGGTACGGACTCCTGATTTTCACCACCTCAAAAGTCAATGTCTCTGACCTTGAATCATGATCATCTCCAAAAGCAACCTCTAGAGCTATCTTACCGATCGGGTAGGCCGATTTACCAGGCACCACACCGTAAAAAATGGTGTTCGACGGTTTAAGATTCTTATCCGTCAACCCCATACGCCAGAAGGTTTCATAATACAAGATGTTGATACTGCTCCCTCCATCCATGAGCACCTTGGTGAACTTATATCCTCCAACCTGCGGTGCCACTACCAACGCCAGATGACCCGGATTATCAACCCGGGGCGGATGATCTTCTCGACTCCACACAATAGGATGTTCAGACCAGTGCAAATAACGGGGCACCACTGGTTCAATGGAGTTCACTGCCCTTTTATGAAGCTTCTGATTGCGCTTGCACAGGCTAGTAGTGAAGACATGATACTGCCCACCATTCAACTACTTCGGGTGACTTTGATAACCCGATTGTTGTTGTTGCTGATTCCCCTGTTGATTATAACCACCTTGGTTGCCCTGATTGCCTTGATTTCCCTATCCACCTTGATTACCTTGAAACCCTGAACCGGAGTTACCTCCACCATAACCCGGCCCGTGAAACCCGGGTCCTGAACCGCCGGACGGTCCGTGATCATACCGGAAGAGATCTGAGTTTTTGAACTCTCGCATAATAAAGCAATCCTTCCAGAGGTGCGTAGCCGGCTTCTCTTGTGTCCCGTGCTTTGGGCAAGGCTGATTTAACAGGCACTCCAGATTCATACCTGATCCGCCACTCCGCAGGGGCGGTTTACCCTTACGACGCTGACCATTACCCTGTACGTTGGTATTAGCCACAAAATCCAAATTATTGTCCGCTTTGCGCTTACCATTATTCCCATGGCCCGACTGGTTGTGTTGATGTCCTTTCGCATCATCGTTCTTCTTTCCCTTCCCCGGCTTCTCATCGTCAGACTCGGGATCCTTGGTACTATCAGAATCGGCATACTTAACCAAAGCTGCCATAAGTGTTCCCATGTCATTGCAGTGACGCTTGAGTCGTCCCAACTTCAGCTTCAGCGGCTTAAACCGTCAATTGCTCTCTAATGTTATGACTGCCGAATCAGCATTCATGCGGTCCGACGAATGCAGGATTTCCGAAACCTGGCGCACCCAATGGGTTGTTGATTCGCCTTCTTCTTGGACACAGGTGGCCAGATCCAAAATTGACATGGGTTGCTTGCACGTGTCTTTGAAGTTTGTTATAAACCGGGCCTTCAACTCGGCCCATGAACCGATGGAGTTAATGGGCAGACTCTTTAACCAAGTGTGAGCCATTCCATCCAACATCATGGTGAAGTACTTCGCACACGCCGCTTCATCCACATCTAGCATCTCCATTGCCATCTCATAACTCTCTATCCAAGACTCGGGGGGTAAATCAGCGATGTAATTGGGCACCTTACGTGGACCCTTGAAATCCTTGGGTAACCGTACATTGCGCAGAGTCGGGGTGAGACACGACACCCCCCAAGAGCTTAAAGCAAGTCCTCGTTCCACTAACGTCATCGATCGAACCGGAGTAGGCTGATGATTCGTGTACTGCGCCGCTAACTTGGCCTCCCGACACGCTCTACCATTATCCACCACATCCTGAGCATTCGCACCATCGCGTGCCGGATTAGGCCCTCGAGGGGCGTCACGGTTTCGCGCACTGCTTGACACAACCGGTTCATCAATGTGCCTGCTGTAACTCTTGCTCGGGCGAGGGGTTGAATGGATTCTGTCTCGGCTATATGAATAGGCCTGCTGCTATACCATAGCAGTTTGAAGGAGATCCCTGGCCCACCGCATCTCAACTGCCGCTGGAGACTCGCCCTCCATTGGAACGGCTGCCAATCGAGACGCCGCAGCAATCATGTTATCCAACGGGGTGGAGAAGTGACCCGGCGGTGTTGGCATGTATTGCGGTGGGGCATGTGTTCGTCGAGGCGGGTCCGTCACTCGTGGCTGATCCGACGCTCATGTCCCAGGTGCCTCAACCCGGTTTGCTGCTGCCGGATTGCTGGGTCCTTCTCTTGGCGTGTTTAAGAGATTCATTGCTTCATAAACCGGCGGCAGACGAGACCGATGCCTCCTCCTCAACACGTCGTTCGAAGCGTTCTGATCCAGCATGAGCCGGTAATTCTCTGCCTGAATCCGCTGTGACTGGGCATCTAAAGCGGCCCACTCATCAGCCATCCTGGTTTCCTCTGCCGCCAAGTCCTCCTTGGCCTGAGTTATCTGATCCCGCAGCTTTGTGACCTCTGCATTATGTCGATCTTGAGTCTCCGGGGTAACTGCTATGGTCAACAATGTTGTCCAGGCGTCCAATAAACCGGACAGAACTTGAGCCGGCCGGCACGCGGGGCCTCCTGCCCCGGCTGCCGATACGGAAGTCATGCTGCTGCAGTTGAAGATTGCAATGTGGGCTGCATACCGGCCATGAAGATCGCAACCCGGTTTAGCTGTTCAAGGGGGTCCAAAATACTATCGCCAATGGAACAGCCCCCGAACCGGCCATCTTGTAGTTAGTATAGCGACTCGGTCTCGCCGGTGGATGATTCACCATCAGAATAAACGACCGTCTCACCATCGGACACCGGTTCAGATTCTGCACCATCGATGAATCCTACGAACGCATGCTTCATAGCAGGCTGAACCCGGGCAGGGCTTGCACGCTGAGCCGTCTCGACGAGGTCGGTGCAGATGTCCGGCTTAGGGCCCGGTTCACCGATCTTGCCGATGAAGACGTGAATTCCTCCAAAGGGGACCCGGTACCCGTACTCGATTGAACCCGCCTCAGGGCCCCAGCCTGCGTTGTCGATGTAGAATTTACCGCAATGACTATTGGTCATCCGGCCCACTACGTATCCCTTGAGTCCTTCAAAGTTGCCCTTCAAGAACTCGAAACCAACGTGCGATAGCCCCACGGTGGGCGCCAACTGTCGTGGAATTATCACGTCAGATGTCCTAGTGAGAGGACTTAGTCATGGAGCCATCGCAACGAGATTAGCTTAAAGGGGTTAAACCGGACAAAGGACACGGGGAGTTTATACTGGTTCGGCCCCTTGCGGTGAAGGTAAAAGCCTACGTTCTAGTTGTGGTGGAATTGATGGGGTATCGATGAGCAGGGAACGAATCCGCTTTACCTATCTCTCGAGTTGTTGTTTCTTGTCCCTGAACCGCCATCGAGTCGTCCCTTTATATACACAGGTTGACGCCCGGCGGTTTACAGAATCCCGAGGCCGGCTCATACACGTGTCCGGCTCGGTTTCTACCTTTCCCTATCTTACAACACAAGTTACATATCTCATGGCGGTTTATGTCTATGGGCCCTAATCCGCCCTTGGGCTCTAGGCCTCTAAGCTTCTGTAGTAAATCGCGAAACTCCTTGTCTTCATGGGATTCAATACAGATGATTCCTTGTGAGCATAACTCGGCCCCTCCTGGGCGGTTCATACTCAGTAGTTATATCCCCAACAATAAGGATTTTCTGTGATGTAAAAAACATGGAAACAACAGCAACTGACACTTGGCACTATGTCAATAGGTTAGTACCAAAAAATGATATAAAATGATTATTAAACATCCAAGATTGATAATAAAACAGCATCGAACAATCAAAAATTATAGATACGTTGGATACGTATCACTGACGAAACTCTCCCTTGGCCTCAAATGGATCAAGAGTTCGAGGGACGGCGTCGAGCTGAACATGTGCAGATCGCGGAGGTGCGGTGCGTTTGGTACTTGGATCGGTTGGATCATGAAGACGTTCGACTACATCAACCGCGTTACTAAATGCTTCTGCTTTCGGTTTATGAGGGTACGTGGACACACTCTCCCTGCTGGTTGCTATGCTTCTCCAAGATAAATCATCCGTGATCGTAGGATTTTTTTTTGAAATACTACGTTCCCCAACAGTGGCATCCGAGCCAGGTCTATGCGTAGATGTTATATGCACGAGTAGAACACAAAGAGTTGTGGGTGATAATAGTCATACTGCTTACCAGCATGTCATACTTTGATTCGGCGGTATTGTTGGATGAAGCGGCCCAAACCGACATTACATGACCACGTTCATAAAACTGGTTCTACCGCTGTGCTTCGCACATAGGTGGCTAGTGGGTGTCTATTTGTCCAGCTTTAGTTGAATCGAGTGTCACTACGCCCGGTCCTTGTTGAAGGTTAAAACAGCACACTTGATGAAAAATCATTGTGGTTTTAATGCGTAGGTAAGAACGGTTCTTGCTAAGCCTGTAGCAGCCACATAAAACTTGCAACAACAAAGTAGATGACGTCTAACTTGTTTTTGCAGGGCTTGTTGTGATGTGATATGGTCAAGACGTGATGTTATATAAATTGGTGTATGAGATGATCATGTTTTGTAACAGTTATCGGCAACTGGCAGGAGCCATATGGTTGTCGCTTTATTTTATGAAATGCAATCGCCATGTAATTGCTTTACTTTATCACTAAGCAGTAGCGATAGTCGTAGAAGTAATAGTTGGCGAGACGACAATGATGCTTCGATGGAGATCAAGGTGTCAAGCCAGTGACGATGATGATCATGATGGTGCTTTGGAGATGGAGATCAAAGGCACAAGATGATGATGGCTATATCATATCACTTATTTTGATTGCATGTGATGTTTATCCTTTATGCATCTTATTTTGCTTAGTATTGTGGTAGCATTATAAGATGATCCCTCACTAAATTTCAAGGTATTAAGTGTTCTCCCTGAGTATGCACCGTTGCTACAGTTCTTCGTGCCGAGACACCATGTGATGATCGGGTGTGATAAACTCTAGGTTCACATAAAACGGGTGCAAGCCATTTGCACACGCAGAATACTCGGGTTAAACTTGACGAGCCTAGCATATGCAGATATGGCCTCGGAACACTGAGACCGAAAGGTCGAGCGTGAATCATATATTAGATATGATCAACATAGTGATGTTCACCATTGAAAACTACTCCATCCCACGTGATGATCGGACATGGTTTAGTTGATATGGATCACGTGATCACTTAGATGATTAGAGGGATGTCTATCTAAGTGGGAGTTCTTATGTAATATGATTAATTGAACTTTAATTTATCATGAACTTAGTCCTGATAGTATTTGCATATCTATGTTGTAGATCAATAGCTTGTGATGTAGCTTCCAGTTTATTCGATATGTTCCTAGAGAAAATAAGTTGAAAGATGATCATAGCAATGATGTGGACTTGGTCCGTGATCTGAGGATTATCCTCATTACTGCACAAAGGAATTATGTCCTTGATGCACCGCTAAGTGACAGACCTATTGCAGGAGCAAATGCACACATTATGAACGTTTGACAAAGCTCGGTATGATGACTACTTAATAGTTTAGTGCACCATGCTTTACGGCTTAGAACCGGGACTTCGAAAACGTTTTGAACGCCACGGAGCATATAAGATGTTCTAAGAGTTGTAATTGGTATTTCGTACTAATGCCAAGTGTCGAGAGGTATGAGACCTCTGACAGTACTTTGCCTACAAGATGGAGGAGAATAGCTCAACCAGTGAGCATGTGCTCAGATTGTCTAGGTACTACAATTGCTTGAATCAAGTGGGAGTTAATCTTCCAGATAAGATAGTAATTGACAAAGTTCTCTAGTCACTATCACCAAGTTACTAGAACTTCGTGATGAACTGTAATATGCAAGGGATGACGAAAACGATTTCCCAAGCTCTTTGCTATGCTGAAATTGGCGAAGGTTGAAATCAAGAAATAGCATCAAGTGTTGATGGTTAACAAGACCACTACTTTCAAGAAAAGGGCAAAGAGAAAGAAAGAGGAACTTCAAAGAAAAATAGCAAGCAAGTTGCTGCTCCCATGAAGAAGCCCAAAGCTAGACCCAAGCCTGGAACTGAGTGCTTCTACTATAAAGGAAATGGTCACTGGAAGTGGAACTGCCCTAGATACTTCACGGATAAGAAGGATGGCAAAGTGAACAAAAATATATTTGATATACATGTTATTGATGTGTACTTTACTAGTGTTTATAGCAACCCCTCAGTATTTGATACTGGTTTAGTTGCTAAGAGTAGTAACTAAAAACAGGAGTTGCAGAATGAACACAGACTAGTTATGGGCAAAGTGACGATGTGTGTTGGAAATGATTCCAAGGTTGATAAGATCACCATCGCACACTCCCTGTACCTTCGAGATTAGTGTTGGACCAAAATAAATGTTATTTGGTGTTTGTGTTGAGCATAAATATGATTGGATCGTGTTTATTGTAATATAGTTATTCATTTAAGTCAAAGAATAATTGTTGTTTTGTTTACATGAATGAAACCTTCTATGGTCATACACTTAATATAAATGGTTTATTGAATCTCGATCGTAATGATACACATATTCATAATATTGATGCCAAAAGATGCAAAGTTGATAATTATAGTGCAACATACTTGTGGCACTACCGTTTAGGTCATATTGGTTTAAAGCGCATGAAGAAACTCCATGTTGATTGGCTTTTGGAATCACTTGATTATGAATCATTTGATGCTTGCGAACCATGCCTCATTGGCAAGATGACTAAGACTCCGTTCTCCGGAACAATGGAGCGAGCCACTGACTTATTGGAAATAATACATGCTGATGTATGCAGTCCAATGAGTGTCGAGGCTCGCGGCGGGTATCATTATTTTATAAAAACTTCAAAGATGATTTGAGCAGATATGGGTATATCCTCTTAATGAAACACAAGTCTAAAACTTTTGAAAAAGTTCAAAGAATTTTGGAGTGAAGTAGAGAATCATCATAACAAGAAAATAAAGTTTCTACGATCTGATCGCGAAGGCAAATATTTGAGTTACGAGTTTGGCCTTCATTAAAACAATGTGAAATAGTTTTACAACTCACGCCACCTGGAACACCACAGCGTAATGGTGTGTCTGAACGTCATAACCGTACTTTATTGGATATGGTGCGATCTATGATGTCTCTTACCAATCTATCGCTATCGTTTTGGGGTTATGCATTAGAGATAGCTGCATTCACGTTAAATAGGGCACCATCTAAATCCATTGAGACGACACCATATGAACTATGGTTTGGCAAGAAACCTAAGCTGTCGTTTCTTAAAGTTTGGGGTTGCGATGCTTATGTGAAAAAGTTTCAGCCTGATTAGCTCATACCCAAATTGGAGAAGTGTGTCGTCATAGGATACCCAAAAGAAACTATTGGGTACACCTTCTATCACAGATCCGAAGGCAAGATCTTTGTTGCTAAGAGTGGATCCTTTCTAGAGAAGGAGTTTCTCTTGAAAGAAGTGAGTGGGAGGAAAAGTAGAACTTGATGAGGTAATTGTACCTTCTCCAGAATTGGAAAGTAGGTCATCACAGAAATCAGTTCCAGTGATTCCTACACCAATTAGTGAGGAAGTTAATGATGATGATCATGAAACTTCAGATCAAGTTACTACAGAACTTCGTAGGTCAACCAAAGGACGATCCGCACCAGAGTGGTACGGTAATCCTGTACTAGAAGTCATGTTACTAGACCATGATGAACTTACGAACTATGAAGAAGCGATGATAACCCAGATTCCGTGAAATGGCTTGAGACCATGAAATTTGAGATGGGATCCATATATGAAAACAAAGTGTGGACTTTGATGGATTTTCCCAATGATCGGCAAACCATAGAAAATAAATGGGTCTTCAAGAGGAAGACATATGCTGATAGTAGTGTTACTATCTACAAAGCACGAATTGTCGCAAAAAAGGTTTTTTGAAAAGTTCAAGGTATTGACTGCGATGAGATTTTCTCACTCGTATTGATGCTTAAGTCTGTCCGAATCATGTTAGCCATTGTTGCATTTTATGAAATCTGGCAAATGGATATCAAAACTACATTCCTTAATGGATTTACTAAAGAAGAGTTGTATAGGATGTAACCAGAAGGTTTTGTCAATCCTAAAGGTGCTAACAAAATGTGCAAGCTCCAATGATCCATCTATGGACTGGTGCAAGCATCTCGGAGTTGGAATATATGCTTTGATAAAGTGCTCAAAGCATATGGTGTTATACAGACTTGCGGTGAAGCCTGTATTTACAAGAAAGTCAGTGGGAGCACTACATCATTTCGGATAAGTATATGTGAATGACATATTGTTGATCAGAAATAATGTAGAATTTTTCTGGAAAGCATAAAGGAGTGTTTGAAAGGAGTTTTTCAAAGAAAGACCTTGGTGAAGCTGCTTACATATTAAGCATCAAGATCTATAGAGATAGAACAAGATGCTTGATAAGTTTTTTCAATGAGTACATACCTTGACAAGATTTTGAAGTAGTTCAAAATGGAACAGTCAAAGAAGGAGTTCTTGCCTGTGTTGCAAGGTGTAAAGTTGAGTAAGACTCAAAACATGACCACAACAGAAAATAGAAAGAGAATGAAAGTCATTCCCTATGCCTCAGCCATAGGTTCTATAAAGTATGCTATGTTGTGTACCAAACCTTTTTGTGTACCTTGCCATGAGTTTGGCAAGGGGTACGATAGTGATCTAGGAGTAGATCACTAGACAACGGTCAAAGTTATCCTTAGTTACCTAAGAGTACTAAGGAAATATTTCTCGGTTATGGAGGTGATAAAGAGTTCGTCATAAAGAGTTACATCGATGCAAACTTTTACACCAGCCGGATGACTCTAAGTCTCAATATGGATACATATTGAAAGTGGTAGAAATTAGCTAGAGTAGCTCCATGAGCATTGTAGACATAGAATATTTGCAAAATACATAGGGCTCTGAATGTAACAGAATTGTTGGCTATACTTCTCTCACAAGCAAAACATGATCACACCTTAGTACTCTTTGGGTGTTAATCACATAGCGATGTGAACTAGATTATTGACTCTAGTAAACCTTTTGGGTGTTGGTCACATGACGATGTGAACTATTGGTGTTAAATCACATGACAATGTGAACTAGATTATTGACTCTAGTGCAAGTGGGAGACTGAAGGAAATATGCCCTAGAGGCAATAATAAAGTTGTTATTTATATTTCCTTATATCATGATAAATGTTTATTATTCATGCTAGAATTGTATTAACCGGAAACTTAGTACATGTGTAAATACATAGACAAACAGAGTGTCCCTAGTATGCCTCTACTAGACTAGCCCGTTAATCAAAGATGGTTAAGTTTCCTAACCATAGACATGTGTTGTCATTTGGACAAGACCCATCCGTTAGCTTAGCACTATGATCGTTTAGTTTATTGCTATTGCTTTCTTCATGACTTATACATGTTCCTATGGCTATGAGATTATGCAACTCCCGAATACCGGAGGAACACTTGGTGTGCTATCAAACGTCACAACGTAACTGGGTGATTATAAAGATGCTCTACAGGTGTCTCCGATGGTGTTTGTTGAGTTGGCATAGATCGAGATTAGGATTTGTCACTTCGATTGTAAGAGAGGTATCTCTGGGCCCTCTCGGTAATGCACATCACTATAAGCCTTGCAAGAAATGTGACTAATGAGTTAGCTATAGGATGATGCATTACGGAACGAGTAAAGAGACTTGCCGATAATGATATTGAACTAGGTATCGTGATACCGACGATCGAATCTTGGGCAAGTAACATACCGCTAACAAAGGGAACAACGTATGTTGCTATGCGGTTTGACCGATAAAGATCTTCGTAGAATATGTAGGAGCCAATATGAGCATCCAGGTTCCGCTATTGGTTATTGACCGGAGATGTGTCTCGGTCATGTCTACATAGTTCTCGAACCCGTAGGGTCCGCACGCTTAACATTCGATGACGATTTGTATTATGAGTTATGTGATTTGATGACTGAATTTTTTCGGAGTCCCGGATGAGATCACGGACATGACGAGGAGTCTTGAAATGGTCGAGACGTAAAGATCGATATATTGGAAGGCTATATTCGGACATCGGAAAGGTTCTAAGTGGTTCGGGTATTTTTTGGAGTATCGGTGAGTTACGGGAAATCGTCGGGGGAAGTATTGGGCCTTCATGGGCCTTAGTGGAAGGAGAGAAGGGCCACAAGGGGAGGCCCCCCCATGGGCTGGTCCTAATTGGACTAGGGAGGGGTGAAAGCACAAGTGCTCCCTGGGTGATTTTGGTAATTAATGTCAACATATCTCTTGTTGGACTAATACTTTCATCTAGTATATTTCAGATAAGTCCAACAGTGGAGTGGCATGGACAATAGGATGTGGAACCCCTTCAAGATGCTAAGGACAAAGCATTGGCTCAAGCTCAAAGCTCCGGACTCTGCATTTTCTATTTTCAGTGATCCAAGATCACATTGAGTCTATAGGAAAGCCAATACTATTAAAAGGGGATGAGGTGTTGCTTAATGGCTTGCTTGCTCAAAGTGCTTAGTGATATGATCCAAAGCCCTCAACCACTTTCTCATATCCACATATGTCCCAAACCAAAAGTCAAACTTGGCACCACCGATTTGATCCATCCGGCACCACCGAGTTCATTTAACATAGCCACTGCCAGAAACCCTAGTCACTTCAATCTCACCGATAGGGATCTCGGTCTCACCGAGATGGGATTGCAAACTCTCTGTTTCCCTTTGTAACATTTCGGTCTAACCGAGATGAGTGATCGGTCCCACCAAGTCTGCAATGCAAACTCCCTACTTCCATTTCGTAACGCTTCGGTCCCACCGAGACGAGCGAATTAGTCCCACCGAGTTTGCGTGACCAACTCTCTGGTTAGCTTATTACCAAAGTCGTCCCAACCAAGTTTGTGTAATTGGTCCAAACGAGAATACGTTATGCCCTAACCCTAATGATATTGGTCCCACTGAGTTGACATGTCGGTCCCACCGAAATTGCCTAACGGTCACATATGTACTGAATCGGTCCGACTGACTTTTCTGATTCAGTCCCACCGAGTTGGTATATTGTGTGTAATGGTTAGATTTTGTGTGGTGGCTATATATACCCATCCACCCTCTCCTCATTCATGAGGGAAGCCATCAGATCATTCCTACACTTCCACTACTCATTTTCTGAGATAGAGACACCTACTCATGTGTTGAGACCAAGATATTCCAACCCAACCATATGAATCTTGATCTCTAGCCTTCCCCAAGTTGCTTTCCACTCAAATCATCTTTCCACCAAATCCAATCCTATGAGAGTGAGTTGAGTGTTGGGGAGACTATCATTTGAAGCACAAGAGCAAGGAGTTCATCATCAACACACCATCTATTACCTTTTGGAGAGTGGTGTCTCCTAGATTGGTTAGGTGTCACTTCGGAGCCTCTGACAACAGTGTGGAGTGAACCAAGGAGTTTGTAAGGGCAAGGATATCGCCTACTTCGTGAAGATCTACCCTAGTGAGGCAAGTCCTTCGTGGGCGATAGCCATGGTGGGATAGACAAGGTTGCTTCTTCGTGGACCCTTCATGGGTGGAGCCCTCCATGGACTCGCGCAGCCGTTACCCTTCGTGGGTTGAAGTCTCCAGCAACGTGGATGTACGATAGCACCACCTATCAGAACCACGACAAAAACATCCGAGTCTCCAATTGCGTTTGCACTTTCCAATCCCATCCCTTTACTTTCTTGCAAGTTGCATGCTTTACTTTCCGCTGCCCATATATTGTTTGCATGCTTGCTTGATATGTATTGTGAATGGTTAAACTTGTGCTTAAACTCCACCTAAACTTGAAAAACTTAAAAACTGTCAACTTTGTGTGTTGAGGGTCTAATCACCCCCCCCTCTAGACACCTCTTCTCGATCCTTTCAAGGGGGCGGTGCCCCCCCCTCTTTCCTTCTCCCTCTCCTACTCCTTCCCTCTCTCCCCTCTTGGAAAAAGGAAGGGGACTCCAACTAGGATTGGGAATCCTAGTTGGACTCCCCCTATAGGCACGCCCCTCCTAGGCTGGCCTCCTCTTCCCCCCTCCTTTATATACATGGGCAGGGGGCACCCCAAAGGCACTCAAAGATTGGTTAGGTGTCACTTGGGAGCCTCCGACAAGATTGTGGAGTGAACCAAGGAGTTTGTAAGGGCAAGGAGGTCGCCTGCTTCATGAAGATCTACCCTAGTGAGGCAAGTCCTTCATGGGTGATGGCCATGGTGGGATAGACAAGGTTGCTTCTTCATGGACCCGTCGTGGGTGGAGCCCTCCGTGGACTCGTGCAGTTGTTACCCTTCATGGGTTGAAGTCTCCATCAATGTGGATGTATGATAGCACCACCTATCGGAACCACGACAAAAACATTCGAGTCTCTAATTGCGTTTGCACTTTCCAATCCCATCCCTTTACTTTCTTGCAAGTTGCATGCTTCACTTTTCGCTACCCATATACTCTTTGCATGCTTGCTTGATATGTATTGTGAATGGTTAAACTTGTGCTTAAACTCCACCTAAACTTGAAAAACTTAAAAACTGCCAACTTCGTGTGTTGAGGGTCTAATCACCCCCCTCTAGACACCTCTTCTCGATCCTTTCAATTGGTATCAGAGCATTGGTCTCCATTGCTTTGGTTTAAACACCATTGGAGGAAGATGGATGAGTCTACTTTGGGGAGTCTTAGACATAGAGTGCCTATACTTGATGGAGAGTACTTTCACGAGTGGAAAAATGAGATGCTTGTGATTTTCAATGAATATCATTTGAACAAGTACATTACTAGCCCTTGTGCACCTCATGTTGATCCTATGCATCCTACCCTTGATGAGTCAATTGACATGATTCGCAATCTTAGAACTGTTAATCTTATCACTAGAGGTTTGCCTAGAAACTTGATAGGTTGCTTGCCTACTCTTAAGTGTGCCTACACTATATGGAAATTTCTTGAGGAACGATTTCCAAATTATTCCTTGCAAAATCTAGATGAAATTCTCCATAAGTCTATTGCCTTGAGTAAGATGAATTCCAATGATCCTAAGTTTGGTGATTGTCTATTTGAGCTTACAAATCTTATGCGTGCCAAAGGAGATGTTGGAATTATTAGCAATATTATTTCCGAAGCTATTAGAATTCATAAAGATGATCATTGTCAAAATCATTTATCTAATGAATCACCCTCTCTAGGAATCGATCCACCACATGATGATGTTGAACATGGATACTATGATGAGGATGAGGATAATGACTATGATCTTGATGATGCAATGAGACACTTTGGTCTTATGGCAAATCTTCGGGGATACATGGCAGGAGGAAAGGAATGGGTCCTTGATAGTGGATGTACCGATCACATGACCGGAGATAAAGATATGTTTCGTGAGCTTGCTGAAAACGACGGCCCTCGAAAGTATGTCACTTTTGGTGATAACTCAAAGGGTAAGGTGGTTGGCCTCGGTAAGGTGGCCATCTCACATGATAGCTCCATACAAAATGTCATGCTCGTTGAATCTCTTGGCTATAATTTGCTTTTTGTTTCTAGACTAGCTGACTTTGGCTTCAATGTCCTATTTACCAAAGTAGATTGCCAAGTGTTTCATAGAGATAATCATAAAATGGTCTTTACCGGTATACGCAAAGGTGATCTATACATTGTTGATTTCACTAAAAAGGCTCAACCTAGAACTTGCTTAATTGCTAAATCTTCTAAAGGTTGGTTGTGGCATAGACGGTTAGGTCATGTGGGCATGCGAAACCTTGACAAGCTTATTAAAGGTGATCATATCCTTGGTGTTAAAGATGTCATATTTGATAAGGATAGACTTTGCAGCGCTTGCCAAGCAGGAAAACAGGTTGGAGGAAGCCACCCCGTGAAGAACATCATGACCACAAGGAGATCGCTCGAGCTACTTCACATGGATCTTTTTGGTCCCAACGCTTACAAAAGTCTCGGTGGAAACTCATTTGGTCTAGTTATAATTGATGATTTTTCAAGATTTACGTGGGTGTTCTTTCTCGATGGTAAAACTGCAGGTCCAAAAGATCTTCAAGAACTACGCTAGGAAGGCCCAAAATCAATTTGAAGTGAAGATCAAGAAGGTTCGCAGCAACAACGGACGGAGTTCAAGAACGCCAATGTGGACACCTTTCTTGACGAAGAAGGGATTTCACATGAGTTCTCGGCTACGTACACACCTCAACAAAATGGAGTTGTTGAGAGGAAGAACCGGACGCTCATCGAAATGGCAAGCACGATGCTTGATGAGTACAAGATGCTAAAGCACTTTTGGGCGGAAGCGGTTGAGACAGCTTGTCATGCGACAAATCGCTTGTATATTCACAAGCTACTCGGCAACACGGCATACGAGCTCCTCACCGGTAACAAACCCCAAGTTGGATACTTTCGAGTATTCGGCTCAAAGTGCTACATTCTTGATAAGCATCGTCATTCTAAATTTGCTCCTAGTCTCATGAGGGATTCCTACTTGGTTACTGCTCAAACTCTCACACTTACCATGCCTACAACAATTTCACTCGAAAGGTTGAAGAGACGGTAGATGTGAAGTTTGATGAATATAACGGCTCGCAAGTAGAGCAATTGCCAATTGATGTAGGAGATAAAGATCCTTTGAAAGCAATCCAATACTTGTCTATTGGCAAGGTTGTTCCAAGGGAGGTGAAGGAGAGTACCTCGTCCATCCAAGTGGAAGCTTCTACCTCACGACAAGGTGAACCAAGAGTTGATATGGAAGCATCCACAAGCGGGATACACCAAGATGAATAGAACGAGAAAGTAGACCAAGATGAACCACATCAACCTCCTTCTCCACCACGACGAGAGAACGACAACGTTAACAATGATGAAGGCCAAGAAGAAGAACGAGATGATGATGAAGATATTCCACCCCGATCAAAGCAAAAGCTCTCACGAGTTCGAGCAAGAGTTGCTAGGGACCATCCCGTCGAGCAGATCTACAATGATATCCAAACCGGGAGAATCACTCGCTCTAAATCTCGTTTGGCTAATTTTTGTGAACATTATTCATTCATCTCTAGCATTGAACCTATGAAGGTTGAAGAAGCATTGGAAGATCCGGATTGGATAAACGCCATGCACGAAGAACTACACAACTTTGAGAGAAACCAAGTGTGGACATTGGTCGAGAAGCCCGACAACAACCACAACATCATCGGTACCAAATGGGTGTTTCGCAACAAGCAAGATGAAGATGGACAAGTAGTTCGCAACAAAGCACGTCTCGTCGCCCAAGGCTACACTCAAGTCGAAGGTATGGACTATGGTGAGACATATGCCCCCGTTGCTAGACTTGAGTCCATTCGCATCTTACTTGCCTATGCTAATCACCATGATATCACTTTATACCAAATGGACATTAAAAGTGCTTTTCTAAATGGTGAAATTGAGGAGGAAGTTTATGTTAAACAACCTCCCGGCTTTGTTAATCCTAAGAAACCTAATCATGTTTACAAACTTCACAAAGCTCTTTATGGTCTTAAACAAGCTCCTAGAGCATGGTATAAATGCTTGACCAAGTTCCTTATTGAAAAAGGCTTTGAGATTGGAAAAATTGATTCTACTCTTTTCACTAAGAGGGTTAATGGAGAATTATTTGTGTGCCAAATTTATGTTGATGATATTATATTTGGATCAACTAACCCTCATTTTAGTGAGAAGTTTGGGAAGCTAATGTCGGAGAAGTTTGAGATGTCTATGATGAGTGAACTCAAGTTCTTTCTTGGGTTCCAAATCAAGCAAACTAAGGAAGGTACGTTTGTCTCTCAAACGAAGTATACCAAGGACTTGTTCAAGAAGTTCAATATGCAAGAATGCAAAGGTATGAGTACACCCATGCCTACTAGTGGACATCTTGACTTGACCAAAGATGGTGAACCCGTTGATCAAAAGTTTATCGCTCTATGATTGGTTCATTATTATATCTATGTGCCTCTCGTCCCGATATTATGCTAAGTGTGTGCATGTGTGCACGATATCAAGTGGTCCCTAAAGAGTGTCATCTTAAGGCTGTGAAAAGGATAGTGAGATACTTAATCCATACACCAAACTTTGGCATTTGGTATCCTAAGAGGGCCTCTTTTAATCTTGTTGGCTACTCCGATTCAGACTATGCCGGAGACAAGGTTGATAGAAAGTCCACTTAGGGTACTTGTCAATTTCTTGGTAGATCTCTTGTGTCTTGGTCCTCCAAGAAATAAAACTCGGTATCCTTATCTACCGCCGAAGCGGAATACATTGCCGCCGGTTCATGTTGTGCTCAATTACTTTGGATGACCCAAACTCTTAAATATTACGGGATATATGTGAAACATGTTCCTTTGCTTTGTGACAATGAAAGTGCTATTAAGATTGCTCACAATCCCGTGCAACACTCTCGAACTAAGCACATTGAAGTTTGTCATCATTTCATTTGAGATCATGTTGCTAAGGGTGATATTAACCTCAAGCATGTTCGCATCGACAAGCAATTGGCGGATATATTCACTAAACCACTTGATGAGAAAGTGTTTTGCAGGTTGAGAGGTGAATTGAACATCATTGATGCCTCAAACTTGGAGTAGGAACTCCACTTGGATACATGCAAGACATGAGCCTATGACTAATCCTTGATAATTCTCTTATGATGATAATCATATATCTTGGATACATTTGCACCCTTGCATATTATCTAACCCATGTAGGTACTTGGATGGATCTAAATCTATGAGATTGCAACTCATTCATATCTTGAGCAATCTCTACGTCACCAAGTCTCTACTCTATGGTGGTTGAAGACAAGGAAGGATGAAACCCTTCAAATATATCCTTTGACAAATTCCTAAGTCAAATTTCATGATTGTCATTTTGGATACACAACTGCTCTTCCTTGCAAATCTAATCCATGCAGGTAGATGAACTCCAATTACAAGTGGTGCTCCAAATGAACTACATCAACATTGAGCATCTCACACAAGTTCAACTACATGATCAAGATCAACACCACCACCCAAGGTATGTTATTCCATCTTAAAGAAGCTTTACCCCAAGACATGGGTCCAAGCAACTCAACAAGATGTGAATACATCAAGATGCTTAAACAAAAAATGGCAACCCCATTTTAAGCTTAAACGATGAGTATGACTTATTATCAAGTTTCCTCACTTGACTCCTAAGTCAATATACTCTAACATAGGTGACTTTGTCAGCGACCAATTCTAGATGAAGTTCTCTAGTGTTTCTCCTTGTTCTTGCATTTTGTCTCATGCATATTTGTTCCCCTTTCAAAAAAACTTCATCTAGATTTCTTCTCTTTTATTTATGTTATGCATTTCTCTGCACCCAATTCATTGCAAATCCTTGTGAGATCATACTTGCTTAGTGAGCTGAGGTGACTAGTGTTTTCTCTCTGTGATGAACTCGGATAAACCGATTTGCCTCTTTAGGTTAAACCGAAATTTTTTGGTGCCACCGAAGGAATCAACTCGGTTTAGCCGACTTCAATACTGAGAAATCACTCTGTCACTTGCATTCTACACATTTTGTTCCAGCTTCACTCAATGATTCTTATCCTCTATCAGCATCATATTCTATGTGCTGCTTTGCTCTATGACTCAAGGACCAACCTATTTTGACTCACACTCCAGAAGACCCTTCTTGGAAATTGATGTAGAAGGGAGAGAGAGAGAGAGTTCACATCAAAGCCTAATCACTCCAACAGGGGGGAGAGCAACAGGGGAGAGAAATATTATTTTCAAAAGAGAGACCCCAGTTGTTTGGCATTCAAAGAGGAGAGAAGTTACATGTATTTAGAGGGGAAAGACATGCTTATGTCGTTTTGTGTTTGCTTTGCTCTGATTTTCTTTTCCCTATCTTCTCCCAATATCCATTATAAGATTCAGGGGGAGCAAGACATCTAAAGGAAGGAAAACTTCAAATTCATCGCATATCTTTACCTTTGGGGACATGTCTACACTCAATTAGAGTACCCAGTACTCACTCTCCACATGTCATCCCAATCTTGGTACTCTTGTGGTTTACTGCTCTTGCTCTGCTTAGTAGATGTTTCTGTGTTGTCTAACCTTGTTTACTCAGGTTCATCTCTTCCAAAGCTATATCAAGACCACAAGGTAAGTATATGCATCACACTCATGTGCATGAGGATATCTTGTTGATGTACATATTGTTTGCAAGAAGGACTCATGATCATGAAGGTACATTTCCCATATTCACACCATTTACTCTGATGCATATAGCCAAGATACATGTAACTCATTGCTTGCTCTGTCATGTTTATGCACTCACATGATCTTATGCTCCATATTTACATGATTACATACATGTACGGGGAGCCTATGCATGTTAAATGTATCTCCAAAGCTTTACTTGTTTTTCTCTATATCTTTATCTAAAGCTTTGATGTATGTTGTCACCAATTACCAAAAAGGTGCAAATGGAAAGCACAAGGGCTCCCTGGGTGATTTTGGTAATTAATGTCAACATATCTCTTGTTGGACTAATACTTTCATCTAGTATATTTCAGATAAGTCCAACAGTGGAGTGGCATGGACAAGAGGATGTGGAACCCCTTCAAGATGCTAAAGACAAAGGATTGGCTCAAGCTTAAAGCTCAGGACTCTGCATTTTCTATTTTCAGTGTTCCAAGATCACATTGAGTCTATAGGAAAGCCAATACTATTAAAAGGGGATGAGGTGTTGCTTAATGGCTTGCTTGCTCAAAGTGCTTAGTGATATGCTCCAAAGCCCTCAACCACTTTCTTATATCCACATATGTCCCAAACCAAAAGTCAAACTCGGCCCCACCAATTTGATCCATCCGGCGCCACCGAGTTCATTTGACATAGCCACTGCCAAAAACCCTAGTCACTTCGGTCTCACTAATAGGGATCTCAGTCTCACTGATATGGGATTGCAAAGTCTCTGTTTCCCTTCGTAACGTTTTGGTTTAACCGAGATGAGCAATCGGTCCCACCGAGTCTGCAATGCAAACTCCGTGTTTCCTTTTCGTAACACTTTGGTCCCACTGAGACGAGCGAATTGGTCCCACCGAGTTTTCCTGATCAACTCTCTAGTTAGCTTATTACCAAAGTCGGCCCAACCGAGTTTGTGTAATCGGTCCAACCGAGATTACATTATGCCCTAACCCTAATGATATCGGTCCCACCGAGTTGACATGTTGATCCCACTAAAATTGCCTAGCGGTCACATATGTACTGAATCCGTCTGACTGAGTTTTCTGATTCGGTCCCACCGAGTTGGTATATTGTGTGTAACGGTTAGATTTTGTGTGGAGGCTATATATACACCTCCACCCTCTCCTCATTCGTGAGGGAAGCCATCAGATCGTGCCTACACTTCCACTACTCATTTTCTGAGAGAGAGCCACCTACTCATGTGTTGAGACCAAGATATTCCAATCCACCATATGAATCTTGATCTCTAGCCTTCCCCAAGTTGCTTTCCACTCAAATCATCTTTCCACCAAATCCAATCCTATGAGAGTGAGTTGAGTGTTGGGGAGACTATCATTTGAAGCACAATAGCAAGGAGTTCATCATCAACACACCATCTATTACCTTTTGGAGAGTGGTGTCTCCTAGATTGGTTAGGTGTCACTTGGGAGCCTACAACAAGATTGTGGAGTGAACCAAGGAGTTTGTAAGGGCAAGGATATCGCCTAATTCATGAAGATCTACCCTAGTGAGGCAAGTCCTTCGTGGGCGATGGCCATGGTGGGATAGACAAGGTTGCTTCTTCATGGACCCTTCGTGGGTGGAGCCCTCCGTGGACTCGCGCAGCCGTTACCCTTTGTGGGTTGAAGTCTCCATCATCATGGATGTACGATAGCACCACCTATCGGAACCACGACAAAAACATTCGAGTCTCCAATTGTGTTTGCACTTTCCAATCCCATCCCTTTACTTTCTTGCAAGTTGCATGCTTTAATTTCCGTTGCCCATATACTCTTTGCATGATTGCTTGATATGTATTGTGAATGGTTAAACTTGTGCTTAAACTCCACCTAAACTTGAAAAACTTAAAAACTGCCAACTTTGTGTGTTGAGGGTCTAATCACCCCCCTCTAGACACCTCCTCTCGATCCTTTTAAGGGGGCGGTGCCCCCCCCCCCTCTTTCCTTCTAACTCTCCTACTCCTTCCCTCTCTCCCCTCTTGGAAAAAGGAAGGGGACTCCAACTAGGATTGGGAATCCTAGTTGGACTCCCCCTATAGGCACACCCCTCCTAGGCCGGCCTCCTCTTCCCCCCTCCTTTATATACATGGGCAGGGTCACCCCAAAGGCACTCCAAGATTGGTCTTAGCCATGTGTAGTGCCCCCCTCCATAGTTACACACCTCGGTCATATCGTCGTAGTGCTTAGGCGAAGCCCTGCGTTGGTAACTTCATCATCACCGTCACCATGCCGTCATGCGGATGAAACTCTCCCTCGGCCTCAACTGGATCAAGAGTTCGAGGGACGTCGCTGAGCTGAACGTGTGCAGATAGCAGAGGTGTCGTGCGTTCGGTACTTGGATTGGTTGGATCGCGAAGACGTTCGACTACATCAGCCGCGTTACTAAACGCTTCCGCTTTCGGTCTATGAGGGTACGTGGACACACTCTC
Source organism: Triticum aestivum (assembly GCF_018294505.1). NCBI lineage: Eukaryota > Viridiplantae > Streptophyta > Magnoliopsida > Poales > Poaceae > Triticum > Triticum aestivum. The sequence goes on from NC_057795.1 coordinate 197,235,285, forward strand.
CCCGCTCGTTGCTATGCTTCTCCCAGATAGATCTTGCGTGATTGTAGGAATTTTTTTGAAATACTACGTTCCCCATCAGGCCCCGACTAGGCTGGCCGCCGTGGCGCCATGGACTCGATCTCGGTCGCGTCTCCCTGCGCAACGAGGTTCCGCATCACCCCCTTTGACGTGTGAACAGAAGGAGGACGCCCACCACCGCCATCGACTAGTGGGCTTTGCCCGACAACGTCCACCTACGACGACTAAGGGAAGGGAAGGAGGGAAGGAAGGCCCCGGCGGCTAGGGTTGGAGCCCCTCCCGAGTCGCGCGAGTGTGGGTGACAAAGAAATTTACAAAATAAACAAATAACAAAAAATCCCACTTTCTTCATCAAAGAAAAAAGAAGAAAAAAGTTGATACAAGCATTTCCAAGTGACATTTGTCTTATGACTCTTTACAGCATCTACTATTAGTTAGTTTTTTGAAAAGGAGGATTACCCCGGCCTCTACATTGGCATGATGCACACAACCACCTTTATTAATTATTCACTATAGTCTGACAAAATGAATACATGTTCAACCCGAAGCCCCCTTCTAGGTGAACAAAGTCGATCCACGTAACTACAAAAAAATACACTTCCATGATGATACGTGTTTGTCACAGTAGGTCGCGTTTTTTGTCATGCATGTACATCCATGACAAATTTATGATAGAATCAAGATAGTCATACCTGTGTTGTCGTAGAAGTGTTCCATGACATTACCAAAATTATCATCACGGAAGTGTCCACTTCCATGATGATAAATCGCGCGTCACAGAAGTGCTTTCGTCAAGGGTGACTGACACATGGCATCCACCATAACAGAACGCCGTTAAGCTATCGGGTCGGGTTTTGGATCCGATAACCCGTTAATAGCCCCGACCAATGGGAAATTTCTACGTGTAAAATTCTGATTGGCCGAAGGGAACACCTGTCAGCTCGTTAGTGGGCTAGATGTCGCCCGTCCATTGGAGGAGACATGCCTATGGTACATCGACACGTGGCTGGGCCCAACAAAGGCCCATATAGGTTAAAAAGGCCGGCCTAGTCAAAGGCACGTAGAACTTAATCAGGTACTAGTGGGCCAGCCCAATAACGGCCTGCTTAATAAAGGCCCATTTACAGCCCGAAACCAGATCTGGCCCATTAATTGTTCGCCCAATATTTGGGCCCATTTGCGGCCCGAAGCCAGATCTGGCCCGTTAATTGTTCGCCCAATATTTGGGCCCATTTGCGGCCCGAAGCCAGATCTGGCCCATTAATTGTTTGCCGAATATTCGGGCCCAACTACAGCCCAGTGACTTTCGTCCTATTAGAGGCCTGATCTAGACATGGGCCCATTTCAGCCCGGTGTGACTTTCGGCCTGGGAATGGCCCGTGCCGCCCATGGGCCATATATGGTCCGACGGGACATCGGGCCCACTAACGGCCCGTGCTAAAGGTGGCAACAGTTAAGCCCAACGTGACTTTGGGACTATTAAAGGCCTCTCGCGTAATTCGGCCCGTTGATGCCTGTACTAAGCTTTCGGCCTCTTAAAGGCCCATGATATCAGTGGGCCAACTAAGGCCCGAGATATGTTTCGGCCTGGTAACGGCCCGTGAGCTAACTGGGCCCATAACGGCCTGGTCTACATTTTGGCCTGCTGAAGGCCCGTCGACGACTAGTGAAAATTGAGGGCCAACATGCATTTTGGCCTGCTACAGGCCCGTGGTTTCATCTCGGCCGTAACAGGCCAGTACAATATTCAGCCTGTTAATGGCCCAACGCTACCTGGGCCGAACTAAGCACTGGGTCGACAAAAGGCCTAACTAAAATATAGGCCAGTGTAAGTTTGGGCCTGGCGCAATGTGTGAAGGCCCCAATCATTCGGGCCCAAGAAAGACGCAGGACGGCCCAATTGTGGCCCGCTAAAAACCTGGCCCGTTATCAAATGTTTTGGCCCGGTCGACTACATCTGATTTTTTTTCAGATAGCGAATGATGGCAGTAACTAGTAGGAATTAAGAACAAACCTACTCTACACAATAAAGAAATTATGGCATAGTAACTAAGAATAAACCTACATTATACAATAAAGGATTTAAGGTATATTACATCCACTGGGTATCGAAGTTCGCCACCAGTGATCATAAAGCGCAACGAATAAGCAGATTACAAAAACTGGGCACCATTGCAGCGTAACAAAATAATACTTAAGCGAGACCACTTCCAAGACAGTTCAAGAAAGGTTAGCCTTGCGGGGGAACTGCTGCGCAAGCTGCTGAGCAAGGCTATGAGACCGGCCTAGCATGTCGGTCATAGTTTCTAGGTGTAGCTGTTTAGCGATGAGGTTCTCATTGGTGTTCTCCGCAATCTTTCTTAGAGATAGGACTTCAAGTCGAAGTTGAGTTGCAGAATGCCTTTCTGCTAGAACTTGGGACCAAAGAAGTCGAACTGATTCAGACAATGAATTCTGTGAGCTTGTCTAACTGTTAGTCTCAAGTAACTTGAACACTGCATCAAGACAAGACTTTGGGGTTGTCTCGCTATCTTCAAGATGTTTTGCCTTCTTTGCTGCAATATATGTTGGGTTTGTCTCACAGCCTTCAGCAGACTTGTGCATGCCATCAGGCATATCACCCTGAAACAAAGCAGAGAGATGACAGGTTTTGCACGTGTATAAACAAAGATGATAACTATTCTGTCAATTCTATCCAGTTTAAAATTAGAAAATAAAGAGTAAGTTTAAAATATCAATAGCATAATTTGGCATTGTTCATAATGCGGGGAGCTTCACCACACTACTGGATTACCATGTCAACATAACAAGCATAGATGAAGGGCAAAGAAAATCATTGTATCTATTTTGGATAATGTGCATGGCATGTTGTTCATATCATCAGCCACATCAGTAAGATAAAATAGGAGATGACAAGGTGCAAACGTGGGCTGCTTCACCACACACTGGATTATAGATCCACAAAACCAAGCATACATATAGGGAGTATTAAGTAATGTGCATGGTATGAATAAGAAATTTGGTTTTACAAGTAAAACTTAGAACTTACGGTTCTTACGAACATGCATTTTGGTAGAAACAGCAAACTAAACAGCAGTAAACGATAGGGAGTATGAGCAAATTAAACAGTTGTTGAGGATAAAGGCTTTAGAAGGACTGACTTACATTAACAGTTAACACCGGCTTTATAATGCCCTTCTCCATGTCAAGGGAAGGATAACTCAAGAATTTCAACACAGAATCTTCGTCATAAGCATTGCCTGTACTCTACATTTTGTAGAGAGTAATTATAGATATGATAATAATAGAAGGGATAGAGGATAATGAAGATAAGATGCAGATTGATGCAACATAATCAACTACCAATCCCTGGAAGTACAAGCGTTACAGGACAAAATGTACTGACAAGAGCTATGGGCTACACTTCTGCACTGGCATTGTCTGTGTATTCTACTTGTTGGTAAGATTAAATATAGATCTGATTTTTTTTAGTAAATGGTGGGCGAGGGAGATAAGGTGCAGAATGCTACAAAATGAACCAATCCCTCTTCCCATAATACAAGAGTGTTTTTAACACTAGTGTACTGTACAAAATGTTCTTATATTATGGGACGGAGGGAGTAGCTATTAATGTAAGTACAATGATAGACCACGTTCAATCCTTACAAGAGGACTGCAGAGCTAAACCTCTTCAAAAGCATTGGGTTGATTCTAAATTTGTGTAAGAGTCCATACGGATCTTATAATGTCCACCAAATGGGCGATTACGAGGCTAACATGTGCAGTGATGCTACATAATCAAACAGCTATGAAAGTAAGTATGGTCATACAGGGCAAGAGGTACTCACGAGAGCAATGCAGTGTGCAGTATAGTTGCGAGATTCTGTGGTCCCTTGAGAACGAATGTTCTTCTACTAATAGTTTTCGTACAAGTGAGACATTAAGGCAAATGCAGAAATGTAGTTCAAATTGTGATGTGATATCACAGACAGTACCTTACGCTGCAGCCGAGACCAATGTGTAACAAGATTATTCCAGTCACCGTCGGATAAATGTAGCACCGGAGACTTTACAGAAATTTCGTTCAGAGGCTTCCATCGAAGTGCGCTTGCCTCAGGTAGGAACGATACTTCATCAACGAGTGCTTGAAAAGCGCAACCAACTCTTGCTCGTCATGACAATCCAGTTTGCTCCTCGCCTATTTAAAATAATGAAATCTTGTGTCTTCTGTCAGCAGAAACATATGCAGTAATGACCATGAATAACATTAGTACATTACTTACGCGTAAGTTGTGGAGGAAGAATGGAAATTGTTCTATGTCTGCGGTATAATCTTTCCATGAAGGAAAGATGTGCACAAAGTTCCTGACAACAACATAAGCTTCGTCTTCTAAACTGGGAAGAAATGGAACAGGGGTCCTATTTACTGCAATTGGGGCTCTCTCTGGTTCGAAAAGGGATTTGGCAACTGGATTTGGTGTACTCTTTGCTAGAATGGGGGTTTTGCGTCATAGAGCTGGTGCTATGTCAACTGGCATAATCATACTGTTTGCTGCAGTTGGGGTCTGCTGAGTTGGGGCATCAGAAATGACCAGTGTAGTAGGGCTAGAGTCTGCTAGAGTTGCGGTATTTTGTGGGTCAGGTGATATTGCAACTACACCTGATGGGCTATTTGATTTATCAGGTGCCACTACCTTTTCCAAATACTTTGCTTGTGCTCCTCCAAGTTCAGCAATCGCCCTCTTCCTTTTGAACGTCTGATACACAAGAACAACATTTGAATGGATAAATATGGTATGATGACAGATGGAATATGTACTGAAAATGGATAGGCAGGGCATATTCACATACACGATGTGTAAACTAAGCTAATGGAAGTTCAACAAAGTAGAAGCAATGCAAAGCATCATTTGCAAGATATGTGCGAGCAATGTAACCTTGGAAGTTAGAGCAAGTACCTTGATGGGTGAATAAGATAGGGCATCTTCCTCTGACTCCTCCACTAGGGAGCTACATTGACTTAGGTCTCCCTCTAGCTCAGAATCACTGTTAGGATCATATTCTGAGCATGAATCTATAGGTGGAGAGCGTTTGCATTGCATTGCATCCAGACTTGATTTCAGTCCCTTAATGCCAAGTTTGACAGCCATGGCATTGTTCTGCTTTATTCTTTTCATGCGCGCAAGCTCATAATCATTATGATGCTGTTCAGAATCTGAGATTCATGAAAACATAAAAAGTAGTCAGATAATCTATGGAATGCATTGCGGATTCAACTTGGAGAGTGTCTCCCTATGAACCCCTGCATATGCAAAGTTCACCTCCCCAACCATGCTGACCAGACCACACATAGAAATACAAACCCCTTATGTCTCTATAGCAGGCAGGCACACATTTCAAAACTGAAGTAGGAACATTAGAATCATATGAAATTCATATTTGAACAAATAAACTAAGCAATTATGAGTGGCGTAATGTTTAGCTTCAAGGGTGGAGTGTTGGTAGTGTGACACAAAGCAAGTAGGCAGATTGTATTCCATGTAAAAGATCGAAACCTATGTAAAAGCTGGAAATGACACTTTCTTTCTATACAATGCAGTGTTCGTTACCCACACATGATGGAAGAGATTAGATAGAGAAATACTATTCACTCATGTATACGGTTCCAGAATTTAGAAACAGGGTGGTCCACCCTAAAAGAATATTGACAACAAATATGACAAGGCAAGCATAGATGTAGTGAATCAATCATTTACTTGTGAGCTTATTAGGACAAGTATGCAGAATTGTAACTGCAGTAAGAGACCGTCCAAAATCTGAATGAAGAAGTTTGTCTAGCACTTATTGTTTGCAACTAATTGACGTGAATAATTGGATATTATATCGAATGAGTAAGAAAGACAAGTAAAATTGTCAACAAACCTGGCTTGCAGTAGTAATCTGGGTCAAAGTCACTACGACCAACAATCCAAAATGACTAGTTTCTGTTCCGAGGGCCGCAATTTTGAAAACCCTATGAACTTTAGAGGTACTAAAGATTACCGAAATACATCTAAACCATTAAGTGTAGGTAGCACTGAGCACACAACAAACCCTAATGACAGTCCTGCCTAATGAGTAATGAATCAATTAGAAAATGGGTGATGAGGAGTGGTTGCTGAGTGTTAAGGACGTATCTCAGGATAAATCGGGTTGGCTTGGTGGGTGATGCACGCCTGAGCCCTGAACGGACTGGGAAGGTAGGCACGGCGGCGCGCCCGGGCAGCGGTGACGCTGTTGGGCGAGCGACTCCTGGCCTCCTGTTAGTTCGGCGTCTCCTCCTAGAGTCATGCCCTCCGGGGACGGCAAGTCGCTGGCGAGGCAGGCGGCTGGGGGCGAGTAGAGATCGGAAGCGCGCAGCAAAACAGAGGGGAATCGGGGCCTGGGACGACCCAAAATCCGAGGGTGGGCCGGCCCGCCGTGGGCACCCTATAGAGATACACACCCGAGCGGAGAACATGCATTTTCAAAACTAATTTAGGAACATTTAGCTGACCAATTAAACAACATTGTTTTAATAATAGCAGATTCGTATTTGAACATCTAAGCTTGTTTAGCTTGATGCCTGGAGCAGTGTTATTATGACACGAAGCACGTATTCTGATCGTATAGTGATCATAAAAGGGGGAAACTCTAAGCATATTTTTTTAGCAAAAGAGGGTTTTCCCTCCGATTTCTATTAAAGAAACCACCACGGAACCAACATGATCAATTAAACCCTAAGCATGATCAATTAAACCGTATTATGGCTGTGCCATGGCATAATTGAAGCTGCAAACCGGAGAAATGATATTTAGCATCCATTGTTTGCTTCGAACTAAGAACTAAATTCTAAGAGATGGAAAGAAAGTAGAGTAACCAAGTTAAGATCTATTTTCTGGTTGAGATCAAAAAGTTGAGGAGATATGAAGTACCACCTCTCTTGCGGCGCCGTGTAGGCATCGGGGGTGCGATGGCTGTCGGTGGCGTTGAAGCAGATCTGCGACAGTAGATGGGTGCATCGGGGGATAAGTCCCGTTGCGGTGGAAGAGAAGGTCGTGTGAGCGGCCCCGGCAAAGAGGACGACGGCGCCGATGAAGCAAGAGGACACGATGCAAGGCTATTGGTCCGTCATCGTGGATGAGAAACGTCCATCTCTAGCAGTGGACGACGCGGTCTTGGTAGGCGCTCTGGCATGGTGGAGGACGGTGGCGATGGATGTGGTGGAGGACGGCGGCGATGGATGGGGTGGCGGACGGAGGCTGGTGTGGGGATGGGGTGTTCTAGCGCGGACGGTGTATGAATGGGAAAATGGAGGGAGAGGTACGGGGAACCATGTTTTTGGGACGCGCCTGTCTGAAATATGGGAAAGTTACGAAATTAGCCCCCGTTTAAAATTTGGACGTCTCGTCGGTTGGGGATAGGACGGTAATCTCGCATCTCGCCAATATTTTTCCAGAGCGATTTCGGGCGAGGAGAGGGTTTGCACCCCATGCCGAGCTCTCTCTCTCCCCCCTCTCCCTCTCACCCTCTCGCGCTAAATACGTGCATTGCCTATCTAGCCCCCCCCCAACCTCTCGTGCGCACGAACGCACGTTGTATATCTAGGTCACTCCCTCGAGACTGTCTCACTCTTTCTTCCACACGGCGGGCCACACTCTCTCAATCTCGCTCTCTTTATCTGAGTCTCGTTTAACCTTGTTTTCTTTCACACACAAATGATATATCTCCCTGTTCAGGCCTCGATCGACACACTCTATACTCTCTCATGCAGATTGTCTATCTAGGTCAGTCCATCCAAGCCGCCACCACTCTTTCGACCTCATGGTTGTCCACGCTCACTCAATCTCTCTCTCTCTCTCTCTCTCTCTCTCTGTGTGTGTGTGTGTGTGTGTGTGTGTGTGTGTGTGTGTATGTCTCGATTTACCTCGCTCTTTCTCGGACAAAAATGATATATCACCATGTTTGAGCCCAATTCGACCTATTCACATTGTATACTCTCTTACGCACATCGTCTATCTAGGTCACTCTCTCCAACCCGTCTCACTCTTCCGATTGCACGGTGACCCTATGTGATCGGTTGACCTTGCTTCCTCCCACGCACAAAATATATCTACACGTTTGTGACTGGATCGTCTTTCAAGCTCTATCTTACAGTCCTCACCCTTACCAAAAGCTCAATCAGACAATATCTCTCTGGAGCATATATATTTGTTCAATGAATATCGGACCACACTCACTTTGTCTCTCTATCTATATGTCTCTCGATTGACCTCGCTTTCTCATACCGTATCTTCCACGCGTTGAAGCTACTACCTCTCCATCCCTCGCAAAGCCGGAGCTATTTACATTGTGAGGGGCACTCCAACCTTGGATTAATTTGTGTAGGCATTTATTTCGGTCAGTTTAGATTATATTTTCGTAGCATTCGGCCCACAACTACTCCAAACGCCATTGCAACCCACGCAACTCCCCTAGTTGATTTCCCTCTGGCTCGGTCATCGCTCTCTCGCACGTCCTTTCTCACCTTCAACGTCGCACCATGGTATTATTGAAAAAACTATGTTGTTCTCTTTAATTATTATAAATAAGCTACAAAACTACACACCGATAGTCCACTTGGAATGGAACAAATTTTGACCCACAAATTAAAGTGCTACAAACTACACACCAAGGGGCCCACATGTCATGAAACAAATTTGGGCCCATATACAAATTAAAAAATAAAGGACGAGGATCGAACATGCGACCGGGCCTTCAAGCCGCACGTCAATAGGCAACATACGTAGAATAGCAATGTTTGTTGTACCCCCTTTGTTCACATAATGTTTTTATATTACCACAGCCTAATTAATGGATAACATGTAATATTATTTTTAGTACTATTCGCCTTCACTTACTGGTGGGTTCCATGTGTGCTCTCTCTCTCCTCCCCTTCTGCGTTTAGACGCACGGGCAAACAGGAAGAACTCGCGGGCGATGTTGCCGTTGACCATATCTGGACGCGTTCACAACTCACAAGTCACGGCACCAGTTTCACGTACTAGCAGCACTAGTCAGTGTGTACGTGCAATGCACATTAATTTGGAAGTATATTAAGTGCATGCGGATATTAACTACTAGGATATTATTTGCATGTTGTCATGTGATTAGCACTATTTTTGGCATGAAATTAACTGCACACTAAACGTGTTGAGCGCTCGACATTGAAGCAGTCTAGGTCGTTGGATGACAAGGAATACATGTGGCTTGATGACGTTTTATATTTAATTTGATACAGCTCTAGCAGAACATTCAATCGATCAAACCATACATTTCGTTTAGTCTGACTCCGATTTTAAATTATACGACGATCGATATAAAATAAACGGAAATGATAAACGTTCGGATTTTAAGCATGGCAATCCGAATGTTTTTCATGGCAAATTTAGATTACGCGGCGGCGGCAGGGGCGTCTCGCGGTGGGAAGCGGCTCCTCTGCCGTGCTCTGTGTGTCTTCGGGCCACTGACCGACGGCGATGGCGGCGTCTTGCGCCGTTGTTGGCGTACTCCTGGACGTTGGCCTAGCTTCAAGGAAAGCCAAAATGTTCTGGACTTCGGAGCGAGTCAACTGGCGGGAGGAGGCGACTGGCATTGGTGCAAGGAAGCGGTCGACAGCGGCCATACATGCTGCTGAGGGGGGCACTGGCACCCGCACGGGGACAGGCGCTGTCAACGGCGCGACAGAGACGTTCGTGTGCATGGGCACCAGCATGGGCGCGCACGTCAGTGCACGCGCAGGCGCATGCGTTGGCAGGTGCACGGGCACCGGCAAGGGCGTGCGTGTCAGTGCACGCGTAGGCGCGCTGGCAGGTGCACGGGCGCGTGAAAGTCGGCGGGGACCTCGTGGAACCCCGTGGCATCAAGCTCGGCGACAATGTGCGGCTCCCAGCCCATCAATGCCACGGGGATGGGCGCTGGCGCAGTCGGGGCGACGGGAGCCGGAACGGGAGCGGGGACAGGCGCGGCGTCTTCCCGCAAGGCCAGTTCAAGCTCGTCCCAAAGCGCCTTATGTTCTTGAGACTCCGGCTGGGTGTCTTCCTCATGAAACTGGAACACTAAGGGCAGACCATCGTGATGTGGCATGGCATACATTTAGGTCAGGCTAGTTGGAGGTAGACGATAAGAGAATCGGAGAGGAAGAGAGAGGATTGTAGCAATACCGGGTAGTGCGGGGTTGATTTTAAACTGCGGCGCCGGCGACATTAAAAGTGGGAGCAGTTGGGACGACGGTGGGCGGCGGAGCCTGGTCAAAGGGCTCGCCTCCCGGTGAGTCTGCACAGCGGTCTGCTCGCATGCCTCCCTGACAGCCGGCGCAGCGGTCTGCTCGCACGCCTGCCGTCGACTCACACGCTTGCTGGGACGGCACCTGCCGATGAGAAGCAAGGACTCGTGGCGGCACGTAAACGCCCATGGTTTCAATAGTGAAAGCGTTCACCTTAACATGACAGGTCTTTTCCCTCAAAAAAAACATGACAGGTCTTTGTTCCAAAATACCTTGGCTCTTCATTTGTGCAACTTGTCATAAGCAGCTTGTCTCGAATTGAAGAAAAAACTTACGAAGTAATATTTGTGCCATATCACATGACCATGCTCAGTTTCAAGAATTTATGCTCCCTTTTGGATTTTCTGAAATTTAAGACCCAGGATTCGAAACAATATCATAACCTGCATCATGCAATAAATTTTCAAGCCATACATCTGTCCTGTTCTATTTCTTAAGAAAGGATTTGGTCAAACATTTTGCTTAGTTAAACCTCCTTTCCGGTTTATAGGGCTCAATTCAAAAATCTCACCAACCAAGGTAGATGGTGAGTGGTGGAAACAATTGTTGTTAGTTTGCAAAACCACTCAATTAATGCGCTTGTTTTTCCTCAAAAATTGTGTTTACGAATGCATTAATTGCAATGCATGCATGCATAAAGTACATGCATTGGTCAATTTTCTCTTAATACTTGCATGTAATGATTTATTGCACCTTGAAATCTGAACATGTGATGGGGAACAACCAAACTGAGACTTATAAATGGGAAAACTAAAATTTTGAGATAAGCCCTATAAACCGGAAAGGATGGAGTAAAAGGATAATCCCTCCATACCAGTGCATTGCCTGATATATTAACTCAAGTACTAGGCACGAACAAAAAAAGTACTAGGCACGAACAAACGGGCTCAATTCTGTGCTCATCCTGGTGTAGTAGTAGTAGTACTAGGCAATGCAGTTGACGGGTGACATTGACGAGCGGCGACCGAGGGAATTGAATCGTGCTCGGCACGGTAGGTAACGTTGTCTAGTTACTAAAGCATCCCTCCATTGTCCATCGGTAGTCATTATGGACCGGGGACATGAGGGGAATTTCCTAGGGCTGGAATTCTGGCCGCCAGATATTTTCGACTTGAAACGCCAAGGCTCGACTGGTTGGGATTGCCTAATGTGCATACCACGCACGCCACCGAAGGACATGAGCCCGCTTTTTTTAGGATCAACACGAGCCAAGGTCTAGCTGGTACGCCGTTGGGTCCTACCATTCGAGAATACGAAAGGAACCTTTTAAATTGCCGAACGAATCTATGTGTATTACAATACCCGTATTTTCCTTGCAAATACTAATCTCAACGTGGTAATTGATTCATGACGAGTCGTTGAATTAGAGTGAGTTTGTGATATAGTGATCTCAACGTGGATTTCACATTTCATGGTATCCCTAGTAAGTTTTCCAATGCAAATTCAAATTTAAAATATGAACAATATGGAGGTGAGAAAACTTTGTATGTATCAAGCATATGACCACACACACACACACACACACACACGCACACACGCACGAACACAACAACAATCCAATAAGTATAGTGCATCTATTTTTCCAACCCATGCATGTATGACACGAGTTCAAAAATACTCCTTCTATTCCTAAATATTAGTCTTTTAGAGAGTTCAGCAAGTGACTACATACGGAGCAAAATGAGTGAATCTAGACTCTAAAATATGTCTATATACATCCGTGTGTGCTAGTCCATTTGAAGCCTCTAAAAAGACTAATATTTAGGAACGAAGGGAGTAAAATGTAAGACATCCATGGTACTCAGTTCAATATTTAAAATGAACATGAAACTGAAACATGAATATTAACTCTAGTACTACAGTACATGCAAATGTTGTGTTTAGGAGGAGCTATGATTGTCGGGGGCCAACCCCTCGACCTTAGATAAAACTGTGGAGCTCTGTTTAGGGTTGTTTAGATTATATTTGTTCCCACCCTCCCAACCACTGATTGGTTGTGCACCCCCCACCCCTCCTCCCCGGGAGAATATCATGTGCCCCCATACCTTACATGCTATATGCCGATACGAGTTGCTTGGAGCTTGTAGATCTAAGATATAGCATCTCGCATGATGTGTCTTAATTTTTTTGCAGGAAACCTTGATGAGTTTGAGAATTGCACACAATTTGTACAAAAACTACTTAGATGCCCTTTGATCCCATATCCAACGACCTCGAAGCTCGTATCACCGTAGCATCTAAGATGAAGGAGGACATCATATTCTCCTGTATGTAAGAATATCATGTGCCACCACACCTTAGATGCTTCGGTGATACAAGCTCTTCGGAGGCGTTGGATTTGTGACACAACACCTCCTCGGTGGTTCGAATGGTTTTTTGCAGAAAAGCCCCAAAAGAGTTCGGCCACTGCTTACAAGCACAAAGACTGCTCAGATGCCATTTGATCTCAGATCAAACGACCTCCAAGCTCGTATCACCGTAGCATCCAAGCTGCGATAGCACCTTATGTTTTCTCGCACGGGAGAGTGTGAGGTGCTCCCGCACCGTAGATTCTATGGTGATACGAGTTCACTGAGATCTAACGGCCCACAGTAGGAGGTTTGAATGTTTTTGCAATATACGGCTGATAGAGTTTGGGAAATGCGCAGAAAATACAAGTACTATGCATGTGCCATCTGATCACTGATCATACGACCTAGATGCTCATATCACCTTAGCGGGTAATTAAGCTACGGGGAGCACCTAATATTAGCACCGGGGAGCCGTTGGATCGAAGATGCAGCGGCACACACGAGGCCTGAATGTTTTATTTGCAAAAAAAACTTTGGAGAGTTTGGAAATTGCGCATAATTACAAAGACTACTCCCAAGCCATTGGATCTCACTTCCAACGGTGTAAAAACTCGTATCACCATAGTATCTAAGCTGCGGGGTGGATGTGATATTCTATGCCGCTGTCATTTTTGTTTGTAAACTTGCAAAATACGTGTAACTCGTGCCATTACTTGTCTAACCGCGCAAAGTGTTTGTTCAAAAAAACCATCCTACACTGAAATATCGGAACAACACATGGGGGTCCCACTTGTCATTAATCAAATTTGGACCTAAAACTAACAAATTTGAAAGACGAGATTCGAACTGGCAACCTGGACTACAAAGCGTAAGTCGATAGCCTGAAAAAACAAACGGTTGTTGGCTTTGTCCCATAACTTGATTTTATACAGTACTTGCGTTGAGTAGAGTAGAGGGAGTGCCTTGTCAACACGTGCATGACCGTTGTCTCACTTACGGGTGGTCCCAGGTCTGCGATCTCAATCTCTCTTCTCTCCATCGTCTACCCTTTGCACGGGCACACACGAAGAGCGGCGCTAGCTTGCCGTGGTGTTATTATAACTAAAAAAAGCTTGGAAAATAGAAGAATCGCCTAGAACAAGAGACGTTGCGGCTGGTCGAGACGGAGCTAACCGTTCCACGTTTGCATGATGAAGTTGTGTGGCTAGTGGGGTGTTTTCGACCGACTGGCTGGGTCTCGAGGTCGAACAATAGGTACTACGTCTGATACAGTATATTTTTACACGCACATTTTTCCTCCGTGCCGAGACGTGGCACACCCTACCGCGCAGTTTTGGGGTCCTCCCGGGTGGTGCACGCATATATTCTTCCTAACATGGGACGCCCTACCGTGCGTTTTCTGCGTCCTCCTTGGTCGTAGTGCCGAAGCAAGTAAATGAGTTGTCAAATCACGAAAGACCACCTTTCCCGCCGAGTACATCAGTGAAGCACGGTGGCTAGCTAGTTGGGCTAGTTCGACTGATTAGCTAGGCCGCCGCCACATTTGTTTTTTCACCCCTTTTTTATCTACTTGCCGCAGGTAAATTTAAATATTCACCATGGCATTGCTCTGGTGTTTGGGTGCGGCGGGATTTTAAATTTTTTGATTGACGGGAGAAGGCGCTGCAGGATTTTTAATTTTTTGATTGACGGGAGCAGGCGCGGTAGCAATTAGTCATGATGACTCCGCCTGTAAAAACCCACTGCTCCCTGATGTGAGAAGTCGTCGACTGGTGTTTTACCGTGGTGAAAACCAAAAGATTCCCCGCTCCTCGGCTGGCTCCCTCCGCCTTCCCGTAGATTGCATTGCCTTTCAGCCATTTCGCCCCCTTTGCTTCCTCTCCCCATTGCTTCTACCTGGTGCCATGGCGGCGCAGCAGATCACGGAGTCCGAGGTGAGGCGCCTAACACAGGAGCTCCATGCCAAGGATGCGGAGCTCAGGGCCAAGGACGTGGAGCTTCGTGAGCTCAAGGAGGAGAGGAGTGCCATGCTCCTCCATTATGTGTGGGAGTTCACGGAGCTTCAAAAGCGGCAGGTGTCCACCACAAAGATGCTCGAGGCATCGGCAGCGTTGCTGCAGAAAGCGGGAGATACGACAGGCCGTCAGGGGAGCCGACTGGAGTGCGAGCGGGCCGATCGTGACGAGGTCCAGGATCGCCTCAGCCACTTGGTGAACCAAGTTGCCACACACGTGTTGCGGCTGCGCGATGCCTACCATCGTGCCAGCGCGACGATGCCGGCCGTCGGGCTGAACCCGGTCGACTTCAATGAGCTGTGGCTTCCTGACCTGGTCTCCTTCTTCACCTATATCTCCGAGGAGCTGAGCCGTCTTCGCGTGATGGTGGGGGCTGAGCTGGACAAGGAGGGGTTGGGCGCTGCCGTCGCCGTTGCCGGGCGAATCCTTTCAGGGCTCCGTCACCGGAATCCATTCGTGCCATTGGATGTCGTCTTTGATGAGCTGGCTCCCGTCGACCGGGAGCAGGCTCTACGGGCGGTTGCACCCTGCATCACCAACGTCGTGCGCCTCGAGAAGCAGAGGGACTTCGGTGGTGTTTAGGCACCCTCTGCATGGGCATGTCCATGTCTCGGTGCAACATGACCGTTGGATCAAACTCAGACGATGAAGATCCGTCACTGTAGCACAAAGCGTGTGGGTGTTTTTGGTTGCATTCTCATCTCAATATAGTTGTTTCCTCTTCGTGTATTTTTGTCAACCTACTAGTGTGGACTCATGCACCCTTCATGCACTCTGCCAAACACCCAAAAGTGGGTCGAGAAGGGAACTTTTGCTCCCATCCCGTGCACCCTTCATACACCCTGTCTAACACTATAGGATGTGCTTCATATGGTTCATGTTTCATGGAGTACTGTAGCACCGTACTCTCCATGCGCTGTGGACCTAGTTCTGTTAACATTGATCCCACCGTTCATTCTCGACCGGACAGTCGAAAAAGCGGTACTATGTTACATATAGGAGTAGTTGACATGCGCACAACACAGCAACAAGATTGTGTAGTACTGACATATGAACCACTGCACATGCCTAGTAGTAGGAGCATTGTGTATGTTCAAGTGGCTGCCGTGTTTCGCACTCCTCCGTCGTAAGAGTGGAAACGCTTGTTGTAATCATTTTTTTCTTCAGAATGAAAAACAGTGGACACGCTCTACTGTGCGGATCCTCCTCCAACCATGCACTAAATTACTCACTTTCACCGACGTGTGGGACGGCCAGCACCTGGGTCCACCAGCCATGCACTAAATTACTCTGTAGTAGAGTGACGGTAGACTACCCCGATAGAACCGCCACAGTAATGCCCAATGAGCCGTCAAATCACAAAGCCCCCTCCTTTCCAGCAGTAAGTTGGACGGACGAAGCAACCATCATTTCACTCTTCTCTCTCAGCTTCCTCTCTTGAAGAAAACCCCCACTCGCTTCGCTTCTCCCTCATCTCGTTCCTCCTTTCACTCTTCTCTCTCAGCTTCCTCTCTTGGATGGACGCCGGAGCACCGGCCGACGTGATGTCTATGGCTCTGGCCAAAACCGTCGAGGCTCATGGTACGAAGAAGCGCAAGCACCCCGCCGAGACTACCGCAGAATAGCTCAAAGCCATCGCCCTGTCCAAGCCCCCCTCTCTGGGATCCCTCATTAAGCAAGTCTAGGTAATGTCTCTTGTTGACGATCTTTTTGTCGATCTTGATAGTGTTTTTTCATCTAACATGCAGTACTAGTACTGGTAGTACAACTTTCTGGTTGCATGTGATTTTAGTGTGCCAATTGACGGTTCTAAATTCCTCTTTTGACCAAAACATGCGAGAGGTTGACACTGATTTCTTATAGATTACTTTCAACTACTCCCTCTGTCCCAAATTTCTTGTCTTAGATTTGTCTAGATACGGATGTATCTAATACTAAAATGTGACTTGATACATCCGTATCTAGACAAATCTAAGACAAGAATTTTGGGACGGAGGGAGTACTTTATGAACATCAATGCTACCTTTTAAGAGGGTATATTTGCCTCAGTAACTTGTGTTATGGATATTGCATGTAATCCCTCTGCTCTCATGCCTTTGAAGACATGTTCTAGTGTCTTTGTTCACTCATTTCTGTGCGTATATGTAGTCATATATGGAGTATAATATCGAAAATCATCTTATATTTCTGAACGGAGTAGTAATGAAATATGGTTTCTGTTTGAATTAGAACTAGGTCTGCGATGGAGATGAAGTTCTCAAAGTCATGCCATGCGAACTGGAAGACCTGATGATGAGTTCTACTGCTGAACTATCCAGCTGTTGTGTCCTTGTCGCCACGTGTCATGTACTAGTGTTTTCCTGTAGCATTGTTGTCAGGCGTGTTCTCGAGGCTGTACTTGACCACAACAATTTCCTGGTTGTGCCTTCGATTACGAAGGGTGTGGTTCTTGTAAAGATTCCCAACAAATCTGATGCGGCCTATCTTCATCATCATGTTTATGAGTGGAAAGACCACTCTGTTAGGTTCTCCAAGGTTGACAAGATGGTGATGGTGCATGTAGACATCTCACACGAAGTCCATGGCCTAGTCAGTTATGCGGGGTTCATCCTGTAGGTCGGTGGCAAGAAATAGTCTGCGGAGTTTATTTAGTGCAACTTTGCTTGTCTATAGTAAGTACTATTGTTTAGTACTTGATTTGTGTTTGTGAACCCTGTATTGTTTATTAGTACTGCCGCTTTTGGTGTGTGGTCAGTCCTGAGAACGGTCTATGTTAATGTCTGTCCACTCAATTCAGTCTGTACATTTTGAAGTATCCAGATCATATTTTTTGTGAGGACGGTTTATCAATTATGGTTACACTCCAATATCTGTATGCATTGCAGGGTTTATTGCACCCACCAGGATTTCCAGTCCCATGGATGTTCGGTCCATACGATTTGTCACGACCTTTGGACTGTCCTGCTTGTGAGAGTAGGCAGGGCCCCTGCATGCCACGCGTAGTTGGACGATCAATCTTCTGTTTAGTACTTCAACATAGTGATTTCCTGGTAAGGATTCACTCATGTCACATCAAGTAAATCTTATTGATTTACTGTCTAAATCTTATTGATTTAATATCATGTTTTCTTTCTTTTCCTGCAATTTTACGATGCAGGTTTTGCCATGTGACATTCATCACAGAATAAACCATTTGGTTTGCTCTACGATGGCTATTTTTGCAGGTTTCACTTCTTATGTCGTGTCAGTAACGAAGGCATTGTCCATCACTTATATTACTGGAAAAAATTGGATCAGTCTGTTGTCTGAATACAAGCTGAATCCCTATGATGAACTGTAGTTTGGTTTAACAAAAACGCCACAATTAGTCCTTCTCACATTTAAAAGAAATGAAGAAAAAAACTGGATCACGGTCACGGATCCTAGTCAAGTTAGAAAGCTGATCATAGAAGACCAGACACGATCGCCGCTATCTCGCACAGATCGAGCACCGGCAGTTGCTCTAGCACTAACAGCGGCAGCAGCTCAGTCTGATCCAGCTGAGGATTGGGCACCGACCGCGTCAGTGGATCAGTCTGATCTACCGAAGGATCAGGCATTGACACCGGCACTAGCCCTACAAGGAGCACCATCTCCGGCAGCAGCAGCGGCTTCGGCACCTGCACCAACACTTGCACTTGCATTTGGTCCGGCCCGTGCAGTTGCACCGGCAACAGACTGGGCTGAAGTTCGCACTTCATATACCAAAGTCCTTACAAAAACCGACATGTCCACCTTCTTGGTAAGCATTGGTTGCCCAAGTGCTTCGTTCTTTTTTCTTTCCATGTTGTTTCACATGATTCACTGTGTTGATCTAACTGTTTGGGTATGTCTTCTTGTTTTCAAACAGAGAATTCCTAGAGCAACGAGGGAGTCGTTCAACAATCCGGGCGACCGCGGCCAAGTTTCTCTTACCATGCGCGGCCTTGGTGTGAATGAACCTGCTCAATATACCGTAAGTACAAAGGATGGTCGCATGATGATTGATGCTAAAGGATGGTCAAGGTTCAAATCTAAAGCATATTTTGTGGTAGGGGATGATGTCAAAATCGAACTTTCTCGGCAAGGAGAGCTGGTCCAAATCAACTTTGAAATTCTTTAGTAGCAGCACGCAACTGTTGAACTGATCTATCCTCCGAGAGATTTTGATGTAATAATCTGGCATGGTGAAACAAGTGTCCTGTGTGTATAAGTAGTACGACAGTATTATTTATCACATGGTATATCGTTGATAGAATTGCAACTCTGATTGTTGGTTAGGAACTGTCGTTCGATTTCATTCCAACAGCTGCCATGCTTTATTCAATTTTGTGTATTCGCCTTGCGACAGCATCTAAAACTAGCGCAGTACCGATCGCTTGCAATATGAAAAGCGCTGAAGTAGAACACATGGGCCCCCAAACATGCAGGGTCGGCCTGCGGCCCAAAGTCCAGAACCGTGAGCCTATCTGAGTATTATATTCTCAGCTAAACCCCCATAAAAAAAGTTGAACCCCCATAATGCCCATGCGTTGCAGAGGGAGTATATTTCTCGGCAAGGTGAGCCTGTGATATAAAAGATTTGTATATTTCTTTACAGAGGGAGTATCTCTCTGTCAAAAAATATATTTATGTGTAACTAGTTACTCCTGTCTTTCTACTTCCTTTTGCTGATATGTGGGGCAACCGGCAACGGGGTCCATGTGCCATATGCACAAATTAGAGTGCACAACTTCATGGTAGACACACCCCGGTCGTAGCGTTGCAGTAATGCCCAATGAGCCGTCAAATCACAACCCCCCTTTCCAGCTTTAGCAGTAAGCTGGACGGACGAAGCGGCAATATTTCACTGGGCCTGAATCCCCTTCTCCCTCGTTTGCTTGTTCAGAGAAAACCCCCGCTCGGCGATTGCATAGGGTTTTCTCATGGAGAACCAGGTACGAATTCTTCATCTATCCCCGATAAATCCAAGTCCCTTGGTCGCAGGTAATCCTAGGATGGCAGCCTCCATAGTTGATGCATTTTTCTTCGTACTGAATCTAGTGTGTTTCAGTTGCAGTGCCCAAAGTGCGAGTACCCTACAGATTTCTGCGCCCACGGCGAGACGCCACACTTGTTCCTTCTCATCCTACCACAGCATTTTGAAATGCACACAGTATGTTCCTAGAATCCTCTTCTCTATCCGGGAGGGTGGGGTTTTTTTGAACATGATGTGTTCTCATATCATTTTTCCTGCAGTGTATTATTTGCTCTGCCAGAACACATGTACTCAAGATGCTCGGCCTTTCCATAACTGAATACACTAGTTTAATTGTCACAGTGAAGACAATCCATGGATATTGCTTCCCAGTTGGATTCATGAACCAAGAAGATCGCTGCTTTTTTTATGGCCGAACTTGGATAAACTTTCTCAAGTGTTACGGACTGAAAGTTGGCGCACAAATGTTGATGGAAATAGCAGAACCTGGTCTCATCTTCACTGCAATCTTCCACCCCGACGTTGTTCCAATTGTTCATCCATGTTAGTTTTGTATTTGGTTCTTGCTTGTTGCCTTGATTACTTCTTAATCCACCTATTCTGTCTAACTAATCACAATTTAACTTTAGAAGTAGCAACGAATCTATCACGAAGATGCTACTTCTAACTAATATTGTCTTATAATTGGTGGCACGTGTAGGTTTTTTCAGAGTTAAGCAGTCTGCTCGTTTTTTACTCTGTAATAACTCGGTTGTTACTAATGGCACTGAAGTTGACTGGATCGACATCCACATGTTCCTACACTTTATTGATCGTCTTGAGGTCCTTGTGGGGCGTTTCAATGGTGAAAGGCCACGTGGGATATGTGTGCCACTGCTGCACTCGTTGAACAGGTCCAACTGTGTCGAGAAACTTATGGTATGAGCTATTTTCTGTTATATATGTTGTTCATAAACTATTGCTTATACACAGTTTTACAGCTGTGATCTTCTTGAAACATGAACTGCCGAGTTCTATTGTTCCTATACAGATGCCTGACCATGGTCGGGTCAGACTTGCGCTTGGTCACAACATGATGTTTATGTCAACCTACTCAATTCCCCTTGGAGGCGAAAAGATACTTATTCGTGGGTGGTCTCAGATAATGAAGGCCCGTCCATCTTGGAGAATAGGACAGAAGATTATGTTCATGCTTTTCATGGCTCTAAAGCGAATATCCTGTTTATTGACCACGTTGCGAGATGAAGCCACTTTCAGAAGGTTGTGGATGCGCGGGGTGGCGCCTGGGCCTTGTCCTAGGGTTTGGCGGCCTCACCCTTGGTTAACTGTAGCCTGTAGGCAAAGTAGCACTGTTCGAGCCGTGCTTTATATGGTTGAACCTCTATAAGTACTCATACTGCTTTCAGCTTTGGTTTTTAAGTGCCCCTGCTGGTTTCAGTTAAGGTTGTTAAGTACTCCTGCTGCTTTTACAGTCTGTCATGTTTCTTCAGTCTTGTCTTCCTCCAGCCGCCAAAACCAAACCAGCGCCGGCGGGGCTGCCTGCTTCCGCCTCCCACGGCTGGCTGCGCCTCAGCGCATGCATCATCGCCCCACCGTCTCCTAAATCGTTAATGTCGACGTCCTCCGTGTGCTTTGGTGCGCTCGCCACGGCGCCGCCCTCTCGTGCTGTCAACATGGTCAACAAACAACAGGAATCGGCAGAAGTACGTGGAGAGGATGACAGTAGGAGCCCACCACGTCAGCGTATGGAAAAATAAAATGCTTCCTCCTAGTGTTTCCGTGACATCTGGGACCCACGACATTGTGAGCGTATATAGTCAATAGACAAGAGAACAGCACAAGATCGGCTGACACCTGGGACGTAGCTACTCGAGCAGTATTTTTTTTGTTTGGTATTGTTGAGACGGAGCAGGGTTTGAACTAGGTTGTGGCCCGTCTAGCCCAGGCTTATATTTTATGTTCACCATGTGACCAGCCCAGCTATTTTTTTCTTTGTGCACATGAGCCCAGTTTATTTTTTCTGAAGGATACCCAATCCAGGCCTACTTATTTTTCTATGCCTTGAAAGTAATATGAAATGGGTTGTAAATATAAAAACAGATGACAGATTGGCAATTACTTTATAATTTCTGATTTTTTTCACATTTTCAGATTCCTATTTCACTGGGCATTAACCTAATTCAAATATATCTTCAAAATACTTTAAATCTGGCTCGACATTTCGGTATTAAAAATAGTTTGGAACCCACAGAAATATGCGAAATTGGCCCTGGCCAACCAAAAAAACGACTGCAATAAATTGCATAAGAAGTTGCCATGAGCTATATATAAATTATTAAAAAAAGAGGGAGTGGTCTGACTTGTGGGCCTGTTTAGTTGACGCGTATGCAAGACTTTTTTAGTTATTATATACTACGTCAATAAACGATTCTGGCAGACGTAACCGTTGGATGTCAATCCAACGGTCGTCGTGTTTCTTCAATCTCTGATCTTCTTGCTCCAGCCGCCAAAGCAGCGACGGCAGGACCGCCTGCTCCCACCTCCCGTGGCCGGCTGTGCTGCTGCGCAGGCCTCAGCGCCCCCTACTACTCCCACCGTTGGCCAGGGCATCCCTCTACTCACACACACCCCCTGTTATTCTGCGGCGACGGCGGCCTCACACCGCAGCCGAACCGGTGAACCCTCGTACTCCTCTCCGCGCGGGCTTCCACTGTTGCGTCTTCCCCGGCTCCGTGTCGTCCCCTTCCTAGGCCTCGCTGTCGTCCACCACCGTGGTGCTCTCAGTGCGGCGTGGTTAATGTGGTCAACGACCGACTTCCATCGGAAGAGTACTGTACGTGGAGAGGCTGACAGTTGGGTCCATGGCAGACGCAAGGAAGTGCCTCCTTATTACGCGGAAAATAATTATTCCTCCACCTGACATCTGGGACCCACTGGACGGGCCACCAGTATTTCGCGAAAAAAACGTTTCCCCCTGACTGCTGGGACCCACAGGTCGGGCCACCGTATTTCGCGAAAAAAATGTTCCCCCTGCTGTCAGCTCGGACCCACCGGAAGTGCCTCCTTATTACGCATAAAAAATGAATACCCCCTGCTAGCTGGGACCAACCTTGGTGGGAGGCTGACTTGTGGGCCTACTAAGTTGACTGGGACGGAGGCCTTTGTCAACTTTAGTCAATATATGAACGATTCTAGCTCCAGTGACCGTACGATGTCCATCCAACGGCCGTAGTGCTTCTTCAACCTCTGGTCTTCTTGCTCCAGCCGCCCAAAGCAGCGCCGGTCGTGCCGCCTGCTCCTGCCTTCTATGGTCGGCTGTGATACCGTGGAGGCCTCACCGCCCCCTACTACTCCCACCGCTGCCAGGCCATCCCTCTACGCACCCACACCCCATGTTATTCTGCGGCGACGGCAGCCTCACATCGCAGCCGAACGAGTGAACCCTCATACTCCCCTACGCGTGGGCATCCACTGCCGCGTCTTCCCCGGCTCCGCGTCGTCCCCTTCCTAGGCCTCACCGTCGTCCACCGCCCTGGTGCTCTCGGCGCGGCGTGGTCAACATGGTCAAGGAATGGCTTCCATCGGACGTGGACTGTACGTGGAGAGGCTGACAGCTGGGTCCATGGCCGCAGTAAGGAAGTGCCTCCTTATTACGCGCAAAATAATTATTCCTCCACCTGTTAGAGGGGACCCACCGGACGGGCCACCGTATTTCGCAAAAAAAAACGTTTCCCCCTGTCTGCTAGGACCCACCAGCTACATCTTCGCACGCAAGGAAGTGCGTTCAAAAAAAATCGCCCCCCTGACTGCTGGGACCCACCAGCTACATCTTCGCACGCAAGGAAGTGCGTCCGGGCAAAAAAAACCAAAACAATTCGCCCCCTTGACTGCTAGGACCCACCAGCTACATCTTCGCAGGCAAGGAAGTGCTTGACAGTCGGGACCCACCTGGTCGAAGCGTACGTAGCGTTGTCATTCTGGTCGCGAACGTGTATGTACATATATATTGGTGGATGTAGAGGCGCGCACGTGTCGTAGTAGAGGCGCGCACGTAGCATGTACACGTACATACAGCGGCGAGGGTGCAAGAAAGAAAATACGGCCACGTACATACATACGGGCAGGATCTCTAACGCCTATCGTGCATACGTATATGGCTGGGTCGGAACGGAGAAACAGCGTCATCGTCGTGTTCATGGGGAGCCAACCGGCTGGGTCGGAACGGAATGCGTGGTCGTGTTCATCGGGAGGGCTTGGACGGAATAGGCGATGGAAACGAGGCCTGGCGTACCGCACAACAGAGGAAACAGCCTTGTGTTCGACCGGCCACGTCCGAAACGGGGTCATGTTGATCGGAGGGGCCTGGCGTACCGCAAAACAGAGGAAACGGACCTCCTACGGTCGAAATGGGGGTCCTATTGATCGGGAGGGGTGTGGCGTACCGCAAAACGGATGAAACGGACCTCCTAAGGTCGAAACAGGGGTCCTGTTGATCGGGAGGGGTGTGGCGTACCGCAAAACGGACGAAATGGACTTGTGTTGGAGCGCTATGGTCGAAATGGGGGGTGTGGTGTACCGTAAAACAGGACTCCACGGGATACTGTTCATCTCCACTGTCGACCTCCTCCAGCCTCCACGGGCTACCGTCGACCTCCTCCAGCCTCCACGGGCTCCTGTTCATCCAGCCTCCACCGCACGCTACTCCACCGGCTACTGTTCAACCACCCCTCCACGGGCACCCCTCCACCGTCTACTGTTCATCCAGCCCTCCACACCACGGGGTCCTGTTCAACCACCCCTCCACGGCCACCCCTCCATCGTCTACTGTTCATCCAGCCCTCCACACCACGGGTTCCTGTTCATCTAGAGGCAACACCACCGCTCACTGTTCATCCAAACCCCCCCCCCCGCAACGCCCACTGTTCATCTAATCGATTGGCTTCAGTTAGCAGCAGTAGCGAAGGAATCGCTCCATCGGGTTCAGTTAACAGCCATCGATCGATCCCTCGGGTTCAGTAACGCGTAGCCTACAATGCAATCGCTCGGGTTCAGTTAGAGCCCAACGCCTTGCTCGGGTTTAGTTAGAGCCAATGCCTCGCACACACGCGCGTACATACAAGAGAAACGCGCATCGCTCCGCCCCCGACCTCCCACCGTAACCGGCAACTCCCCGAAATTTTCCTCCCCCTCGCTTCTACCACGGTTTTTTCCGTCATGGACGGCCCAAAGAATGTCATGCAACTGCGTCTCCGGCCCGCCCAGGACGAAAAGCCCATTTTCTGTCATGATTTTTTGTCATAGAAGTAGGAGCCCACCACATCTATGATGATACCGAGTTTTGTCACAATTATCATCATAGAAGTGTCATATGTATGACAGAAAAAAATTTCGTTCGGCCCAAAATGTCACGGATGTGTCTTTTTTTTGTAGTGCCTACAAGTATACAGATGTGCCCTGTCCGCATAACAGACACAATCTAATCCACTGGCTTGAAGACCATCCGGTCTAGGCGTCCCGTAACATGCACTGTGATGAGGACATCAATACCATTGTTACACCCACAGACCCTACTGCTACATATACTGGACCAATTACTAGAGCTCGTGCATGCCAATTAGATTATCAGGTACTTTCGTTTCTTGGTAATTATTTCTAATGTTCATGAGAATATGATGTTGCCTAAATTGGATACATTTGTTTTGCTTACAAATGAAGGGCCTAGCATGGATAAGAGGGATGAACATTGGAGCAAGACCAAGCATGGAGATGATGGCATGCGCAAGGGGAACAAGAATGGAGTTACAAGTGATGATTTCAGGACTTTGAAGCCACCATAATGAGTGCATGAAGCCTTGGACGAAATATACAAGATGCCACTTCATAAATTTCATTCAGATGCTATTCTAGGTGTTGTGTCACCTTATTATTGGGCCAGGCCCATTTAATTTTGAAGTCCTTAAGTATAGGTTGTTTTTAGAGTCCGTATGTGTGGGGAAACAAAAGTTAGGGTTGGTTTCGGGCCCCTCCTCCAAGGGACACGAAATCCCCCCCCCCCTCTTCCTCCATATATAAAGCCCTTAGAGCGTCGTTTAGACTTTGGGTTTTGTTTAGATTAAAAGTTTGACATAGCTGCAACTTCGCATACTTCGTTTGTGTTCAACGACCAGATCAAGATGTCACAGTACCCCACTTTCATTAATAAAGCTTTCATCTTATATTCGCAATATGCAGATTGCAATTTCAGTTTCTTGCTTGTTCTTTGTTTGCTTGCAGGAAATAAACCTCTGTGGTCAGGTTGATTGTGCTCCGGCGTGGTCAATAACCCCTCGGAGTTGGTTCAGTGATTGCTAAGGCGCGACGTCCTCGCACATTCGTAGTCAGATCGTCAAAGTCTACTCCACCAAAAACGATAGTCACCATATCATTGAAAGATCGGGCCACTCACCTCTATCAAGTGGTATCAAATTTCCAGGTTGCTCGGCGAGATTTACAGTTTTTCATAGTTTAGATCGAGTATGTTCTTCATACCTACAGTCCATGAAAAGCCAGAAAAAATTAGGGTTAGTTCATTATATCTGAACTAGTCTGAGCCTTTGCATAGTCTTTTCAGTATTTTTGCATTGTTGAATTTGCGGTTGCATCGTCGTGTCTAGTTACTGGTCTTAGAGTATATTCTTTTAGAGTTTCAAGTTCTGGTCATAAGTTGTCACGACGACGCCGCACCATCATCATCGCCCCTGCCATCTACCACCACCGCTTATCCGCCACCGATCCGTATCCATATACCATCACCAATCCATATCCATATACCACCATCAATACGTATCCATATACCACCACCAATCCGTATCCATATACGACCACCAACCCGTATCCATATACGACCACAGCTACCATATACCACCACCGCTGCCATATCTTACCATCATATATCCACCACCAATCCGAATTCTTTTCATAGTAGGTTTGTTTTCGAGATCCATCTATTTTCCGATTCGTGTTTCCTTGCCTTAGTAGGTTTCAAAAAAAAGAGTCCGGAGACCCCCGAGCAATTTTTAGCCCAAAATTCCTGTAGTCGAAAATATTTTTCCCTATCCTGTTTTTAGGCTTTTCTAAGTCTTTTGAGACACTTGCCATCATAGTGATTTTTTGTCACACTTTTTCATTGTCGCTGCCCTGATTTTTGAAGAAAAAAAATCATGCCTATCCTGTTAGTTTGACTTGGTAAGAATTTTGAGACACTCGCAATTATAGTGATTTTCACAAAAAAAATATAGGAGCGCAAAAAAAACAGAGCACATTTTTTTCCAGAGTGTGCTTTTCCCTTGCTTATGTGTCGCGTCGTGATTTTGTTCGTGTTCTAGGCTCGGGTCTCTAGTACGGTCTAGCCTAGGACCAGCACAGTACCGTCGTTGAGCGTTTATTCAACTTTGCATCTTTGAATTGATTATTGCTGACCCTTTTTGCTACCATATTATAAGCCTTCCTAGCTCCACATACATCTACGTCATGCGTTTGACTCTCCTTGGTAATCTCTCTATCTAAGCTTTGAGAGTTTTGACTACAAGGGTTGCTGATCACTGCCTGCTGCTGGGTAAGAACTGGAAAGAATTTGAGATTTGCTTGACGAATTTGTGACACCCACCACCACTTGTTAGTAGTCTGTAGGATCATATTCTTGTGTGTTTCTATTGCTGCTAACCATGGTAGGATCACAAGCCGACGAGATTTACTGGGAGAACTTGACGAACAAGGAGCTTCATGATAAGGTCCAGCAAATGATGAGTGTACAGGTGGACGAGGACGATGTGCTCAACAAATTTGAAGAGGCCATGGAGAAGATAGATGGCATTGAGAAGGCATTCGAAACAAAGCTCGATAAAAAATTTAATGAATTGCTCGCGCGTCTTCCACAACTACCACCCGCTGCACCTGTCGCACCTCTACAGCAACTACAACAACAATATCGCCTTCCAAATCAAGTGGGACGGGCACTGCGCGTTCCCCTTGAGCTTGGTCAAACTTCTGGTGCCGTTGTACCTAGTGTTGATGCTTCTGTAGCTCCTGCTGCTACTGCAGAGGTGGAGGACCATTACGAGGATGAGGTTGATCAAAATCAGAACTACATGCAACCACCACCATCACCAGGTCGTCCTCATGCATATCATCGCAATGGTAGGGGTGCACCACCACCTGAGGTACGAGATCATGACCATCTTCCTAAACTAAAATTGAATATTCCAACATTTGAGGGTAGATATGTTCCTGATATATATCTTACTTGGGAGTTAGAAACTGAACATTGTTTTACATGTTTACAATATCCTGGGGAGAGACGCGTTCCTGCTGCTGTTTGTGCTTTCACTGGTTTTGAATGTGTTTGGTGGTCTGAACATTGTAGATTATATCCTATTCCAGCTACTTGGTCTGCTTTGAAAAATGCTATGTGTACTCGCTGGGTCCCACCGTATTATCAACGTGAATTCTTACAAAAATTACAGCGTTTGAGACAAGGAAAAAATCATGTAGAAGAATATTATCATGAATTACAAAATGGTATGATTAGATGTGGTATTGTTGAGGATAATGAAGCTATGCTTGCACATTTTATGGGTGGATTAAATAAAGAGATTCATACCATTTTAGAGTATAAGGAATATAATAATATCACTCGTTTATTCCATCTTGCTTGCAAAGCTGAACGTGAAGGGCAGGATCGACAGGCATTGGCGCGAACTAACTTTCTGTAGGTCGACCTTCATCATGGACATCACGTGCATCCTCTACTTCCACACGTTTTGCTGCACCGGCACCTCCGTCAGCTTCCACCTCCAACCGTGATACAAGAAAGCAGGCACAACCACCACTATCTGCCAAGAGCACACCTTTTGGGCCTGCACATAGCTCTTCTTCATCCATGGCATCAACAGGGCAAACACATGACATTATTTGTCGTTGTTGCAAGGGTTGAGGTCATTATGCGAGAGAATGCTCATCTAAGTGTGTGATGATTGTTACTGAGGATGGTGGGTATGAGTCCGGTAGTGACTATGATGAGGAGACTTTCTCTTATTACAAGTGATTCTGATCATGAGATGCAATACATGGCTGCTAAAGATGCTGATAGGTATGAATGTTTAGTTGCTCAATGTGTTTTGAGTGTGCAGGTTACACAAGCCGAGCAAAATCAGAGGCATAATTTGTTCCATACAAAGGGAGTTGTGAAGGAATGTTCTGTTCGCGTCATCACAGATGGAGGGAGTTCTACCAACTTGGCTAGCATGGAGATGGTGGAGAAGCTATCTCTCACCACAAGACCACATCCACATCCTTACTACATCCAATGGTTCAACAACAGCGGTAAGGTTAAGGTAACACATATTGTTCATGTGCATTTTAGTATCTCTACATATGCTGATCATGTTGATTGTGATGTGGTACCCATGCACGCGTCTTCCTTATTACTTGGTAAACCATGGAAATTTGATAAAAATTGTATACACCATGGTAGAAACAATCAGTATACTCTTGTTCATAAGGATAAACATATTACTTTACTTCCTATGTCTCCTGATTCCATTTTGAAAGATGATATTAATAGAGCTAATAAAGCAAAACAGGAGAAAAATAAGAGTGAAAATCAGATTGTGGCAAAAGAATTTGAGCAACAAATGAAGCCTAATAATAAACCATCTAGTGTTGCTTCTGAAATTAAATTGAAAAATGCATGTTTACTTGCCACCAAATCTGATATTGATGAGCTAGATTTTAGCAAATCTGTTTGATATGCTTTTGTGTGCAAAGAGGCATTATTTTCATTTGAGGACGTGCCTTCCTCTTTGCCTCCTACTGTTACTAACATTTTGCAGGAGTTCGCTGACATCTTTCCACAAGACGTGCCACCGAGATTACCACCTATTCGAGGGATTGAGCATCAGATTGACTTAATTCCCGATGCATCGCTACCCAACCGTGCACCATATTGAACCAATGCAGAGGAAATGAAGGAGATCATGCGTCAAGTCCAGGAGCTGCTCGACAAAGGTTATATACGCGAATCCCTTAGTCCTTGTGTTGTTCCTATTATTCTAGTGCCGAAAAAGGATGGTACATCGCGTATGTGTGTTGATTGTAAAGGCATTAATAATATTACTATTCGTTATCGTCATCCTATTCCTAGGCTGGATGATATGCTTGATGAATTGAGTGGCTCTACAATATTCTTGAAAGTTGATTTGCATAGTGGATACCATCAAATTTGTATGAAATTGGGGGATGAATGGAAAACAACATTTAAAACTAAGTTTGGATTATATGAGTGGTTAGTCATGCATTTTGGGTTAACTAATGCACCTAGTACTTTCATGAGATTAATGAACGAAGTTTTACGTGCTTTCATTGGACGATTTGTGGTAGTCTATTTTGATATATACTGATTTATAGCGGATCTTTGGAGGAACATTTGGAACATTTACGTGTTGATTTATTGCTTTACGTGATGCACGTTTGTTTGGTAACTTGGGGAAGTGCACCTTTTGCACTGACCGAGTATCTTTTCTTGGCTATGCTGTTACTCCACAGGGAATTGAAGTTGATAAAGCCAAGATTGAAGCTATTGAGAGTTGACCGCAGCCCAAAACAGTCACATAATTGAGGAGTTTTCTTGTACTCTTTGGTTTCTATAGGAGTTTTGTGAGAGATTTCAGCACCATTGCTGCACCTCTCAATGAGCTTACAAAGAAGGATGTGCCTTTTGTTTGGGGTACTGCACAGGAAGAAGCCTTCATGGTACTGAAAGATAAGTTGACACATGCTCCTTTACTCCAACTTCCTGATTTTATTAAGACTTTTGAGCTTGAATGTGATGCTAGTGGAATTGGATTAGGAGGTGTGTTATTACAAGATGGCAAACCTGTTGCATACTTTTTTGAAAAATTGAGTGGGCCTAGTTTGAACTATTCTACTTATGATAAAGAATTGTATGCTCTTGTTCGGACCTTAGAAACATGGCAACATTATTTATGGCCCAAATAATTTGTTATACATTCTGATCATGAATCTTTGAAACACATTAAAAGTCAGGCAAAACTGAACCGTAGACATGCTAAATGGGTTGAATTCATTGAGACTTTCCCTTATGTCATTAAACATAAGAAGGGTAAAGAAAAATGTTATTGCTAATGCATGGTCTCGTCGTTATACTATGCTTTCACAACTTGACTTTAAAATATTTGGTGTGGAGACCATCAAAGATCAATATGTGCATGATGCTGAATTTAAAGGTGTTTTGCAGAATTGTAAGGAAGGGAGAACATGGAACAAGTTCATCGTTAAGGGTGGATTTGTGTTTCATGATAACAAGCTATGCATTCTAGCTAGCTCTGTTCATCGTTTGTTGTTTCGGGAGGCGCATGGAGGAGGATTAATCGGACACTTTGGCATGAAGAAGATGGAGGATATACTTGCTACACATTTCTTTTGGCCAAAGATGAGGCAGGATGTTTAGCGTTTTGTTGCTCGCTGCACTACATGTCAAAAAGCTAAGTCACGACTCAATCCTCATGGTTTATATATGCCTTTGCCTGTACCTACTGTTCCTTGGGAGGATATATCTATGGACTTTGTTTTAGGTTTACCTCGAACAAAGAAGCGGAGGGATAGCATATTTGTTATTGTGGATAGGTTCTCGAAAATGGCACACTTTATACCATGTCATAAAAGCGATGATGATACTAATGTTGTTGATTTGTTCTTTCATGAAATTGTTCACTTGCATGGTGTGCCAAATACAATTGTTTCAGATCGTGATACTAAATTTCTTAGCCACTTTTGGAGATGTTTATGGGCTAAGTTGGGGACTAAACTGCTTTTTAGTACTACATGTCACCCCCAAACTGATGGACAAACAGAAGTAGTCAATAGAACATTGTCTACTATGCTTAGGGTTGTTTTGAAGAATAACAAGAAAATGTGAGAAGAATGCTTGCCTCATATTGAATTTGCTTATAATCGTTCATTGCATACTACTACTACTAAGATGTGCCCTTTTGAAATTATGTATGGTTTCCTTCCTCGTACACCTATTGATTTGTTGCCTCTTCCATCTTCGGAAAAGGTTAATTTTGATGCTAAACAACATGCTAAATTGATCTTAAAAATGCATGAGCTAACTAAGGAGAACATTGAGCGTATGGATGCTAAATATAAACTCGCTGGAGATAAGGATAGAAAACGTGTTGTCTTTGCACCTGGAGATCTTGTTTGGTTTAATTTGTGTAAGAATAGATTTCTTGATTTGCGCAAATCAAAGCTAATGCCACGTGATGATGGTCCATTTAAGGTGTTAGAGAAAATTAATGATAATGCATATAAACTTCAGTTGCGTGCCGATTTTGGGGTTAGTCCCACTTTTAACATTGCTGATTTGAAGCCTTTTTGGGGTGAGGAAGATGAGCTTCTGTCGAGGATGACTTCATTTCAAGAATGGGAGGATGATGAGGACATCAATACCATTGTTACACCCACAGCCCCTACTGCTACATATACTGGACTGATTACTAGAGCTCGTGCATGCCAATTAAATTATTAGGTACTTTCGTTTCTTGGTAATGATTCTAATGTTCATGAGAATATGATGTTGCCTAAATTGGATACATTTGTTTTGCTTACAAATGAAGGGCCTGACATGGATAAGAGGGATGAACACTGGAGCAAGACCAAGCATCAAGATGATGGCATGCGCAAGGGGAACAAGAACGGAGTTACAAGTGATGATTTCAGGACTTTGAAGCCACCATAAGGAGTGCATGAAGCCTTGGACGAAATATACAAGATGCCACTTCATAAATCTCGTCCAAAGACTATTCTAGGTGCTGTGTCACCTTATTATTGGGCCAGGCCCATGTAATTTCGAAATACTTAAGTATTGGCTGTTTTTAGAGTCCGTATGTGTGGGGAAACAAGATTTAGGGTTGGTTTCGGACCCCTCCTCCAAGGGCCACAAAATTCCCCCCCTCTCCTCCATATATACAGCCCTTAGGGCGTCGTTTAGACTTTGAGTTTTGTTTAGATTAAAAGTTTGCCATAGCTGCAACTTCGCTTACTTCATTTGTGTTCAACGACCAAACCAAGACGTCATACTACCCCACTTTCATTAATAAAGCTTTCCTCTTATATTCACAATATCCAAATTGCAATTTCAGTTTCTTTCTTGTTCTTCGTTTGCTTGCAGGAAATAGACCTTCGTGGTTAGGTTGATCGTGCTCCCGCGTGGTCAATAACTGCTCGGAGTTGGTTTAGCGATTGCTAAGGCGCGATGTCCTCGCACATTCGTAGTCGGATCGTCAAAGTCTATTGCACCAAAAATGATAGCCACCATCTCCTTAAAAGATCGGGCCCCTCGCCTCTATCACACCACCTGCACACGCTCTAGGATCCGCCGCCGCCATCTTCCGCCATCCCGTCTTCAGGAGGAATAACTATATCGATCTTGCCGGTCCTATCTGTCGTCGACGTCACCACACCACCAGACAACGCCACCAGCCTGCGCACGTCGATCATATTGTATCCAACTCTGAGACTCCACAGCTCCATGATACGTCTCCAACGTATCTATAATTTTTCATTGTTCCATGCTATTATATTACCTGTTTTGGATGTTTAGGGGCTTTACTTTACACTTTTATATCATTTTTGGGACTAACGTACTAACCGGAGGCCCAGCCCGAATTGCTGTTTTGTAACATCCCAAATTTCCAATTTGGAATGTTATACATAGATCATAAATTGCATATCATATTTTTATTGCATTTGGTTTCGATCCTAGAAATCCTACGCAACTCAAGGACCCACGGAGAGAGTTGGGGATTTCGATATTTTCATATTTGAGTTTTCTCAAATTTTGAAAGTAGGATCATTTGATTTTATTTATTTTATCTTCAATTATTTCAAATATATAAATATGAGAGAGGGAATAAAATGATTTTCCCAAAATAAAGAAATATTGAAGGTTTAATAAAAAATCGAATAAGATTTTATTTTGGATTTTTCTATCTATTTTATTTGAATTTAGGAAAAATGTGTGTTTTCCAAAATTGCATTTAGGCCCAAATAAATGTTCATCTAAACCGGCTTGATTTTAGAAGCCAGGGAAAATTTATTTCGGGATTTTTGGAGTCCGTTTACTATTTCTTTCGTTTATTTTTCTGCGTGATAATTATTTAAAAAAAACTAGGACCGACTTAGGGCCGTACCCGAGCGGGACTCCGCCCGGGGGCAGCCTTTAAATAGCCGCCGCCCGAGCCGCCCCAGCCCACCAGCCGCAGCCAGCCCACCCGCGCCCCCGAACCCTAACCCTAGCCGGCCCGATCCGCCGCCGCCGCACCCGACCCGCGCAGCCGCCGCCAGCCGCCGCCGCCTCGCCGGAGCCGCCGCCCGCCATCGTCGCGACCCGTCGCTTGAGGTGCCTCGTTTTCCGCACCACCAGTTTTTCTCGAAAACCGTTCGGTTTTTCTGCCGGTTTTTTTGTTTCCGTTTTCTTTTATTAGATCGGTTTTTTCGGTTTAGGTTAAATAGCGAACGTCGTTCGTTCGTTCGTTCGTTTTAACGAACGCGTTCATCGTTTAGATCCAGATAACGAACCTTCATTCGTTAATCTGTTTGTCGTTTTTTTTCTTTCTCTCGGATTTAATCCACGATTTTACGATCGTGATTCCTGATCCGATTTTCGTTTTAGTTTAACTTTTCACTCGTTTATCAGAATCAGGCGATTCAAGCGCCTAGAGTTTCGTCTCGAAACCCTCTTTCTGAATAATCTACTCAAACTAGTTTTTGCTTCTTTAAAATTTGAATTAGGTCCATATTAGTAATCGAAGCTTGTTTCTTTCGCCGTTTGAGTTTTGTTTCTTCGATCGATTTTTTTCTTTTTGCAAACCGGAGTTCTTAAGTTGAACTTTCTGGTTAGACCTCTTATTTGAGTTTTACACGTGCATTAGATGAGTACTTACTGTATGCTTGTTTGTTTGTTTGCTTGCGATAGAGTACCCGGATTGCGCCGCTTGCTACTTCGAATCCCTATGTTACGCGGATCATCAGCAAGGCAAGTACCACTTTGATCATATCCCTTATTACCCAGTTTTTATGCATTAGTTTCATCCTCCAAACATTGCATGATTAGGATCTAATTAAATTGTGGGTTTTGGGAAGTAGTTTGAGGTAGTACCTATTACCTGTTTTATTATCAAACCCTTGGGAGTTACTTCTACGTTTGCTTATTATGACATGCTATGCTCATAGATGTGGATTGGGTTTGAGTGAATATCCATGACAGATGTGAGATTGATAATTAATGGTTTATTTAAGGTGGCAACATTAATACACATCTGGGTGGATTGAGGTACCTGGTTATTCCAGGATTGCCTGTCTAGGCACCTGGGTAGACCAGGATTGCCTGTTTTTTTATGGACCGCCACCCAGGCTCAAAGGGATCATAAGATTATTCATGCTAGAAACTTCCGTGTGCAGCCACATGCTATTATGGGCTCTAGCATAGTTGACTAAGTCGTGCGAACTCTTACAGTGGTAGACTAGCAGATGTAGGGGATGTAGGTTGGTACGGTCTACCCATCGTAAGGTGCTAGCGCTTCTGAAAGACTATGTCTCGGTCATCCGTTTCTCAAACACCATGTAGTGCGAGAAATCCAACGGAGGAGATCGAGTCATGTGGGGAAAAGTGCGCAACCTCTGCAGAGTGTACAAACTAATCATGATTAGCCGTGTCCCCGGTTATGGACGTTTTGAGTATCTAGTACCTGGATTTTCATGTGAATCTCAACATGTTACTTTAATTAATATTGTTGGGTTTGTTAATGATGATGCTTAATTGGGATTGAGGATGCTGTCAACCATTCTCAATGTTTAACAACCACCATGATAGTTAAATAAATTTATTCCTTTGCAGTAGGGAAAAACTGGCTTTACGCAAAATTGTAACCATAGAGCTATCCACCAAGCCATATATGCATGTAGTATAGCTTTACTCTTTTCATTATTTTCTCTATGTGTTACTTTGCCAGCATATTCCATGTGCTGACCCATTTTCGGGCTGCAACGTTAATGTTGCAGACTTGTTCAAACGACGAGTAAGATGCTTTAGGATCGTGGTTCTATACTCAGTGATGCCGTTGGAGTTGATGGACTCACTTATCTTCCAAGCCTTCCGCTGTTATCATTATTAGATGGCCTTAAGCCATATTTATTGTAATAAGTTCTCTTTGGAGACACTCGATGTAATAAGTGTGTGATTGCTACTCTGTTATAAACCCTTCAAGTACTGTGTGTGTCAGCATTACTGATCCAGGGATGACACTGAAGTACAGAGATCAGACTGTTTGAGGTCTGGTCGCTACAAGATGGTATCAGAGCACACGCTGACTGTAGGACACGACCACTAAGCAAAAGCCATAGATCACTACTCTCTCCTCTCATTCTAACTCCTCATCTTTTCTATTCTTCTAGGATGGCGGATGCAAAGAACAAGTTCATGCAACCGGATGAAGATACACCCTTTGGACGACATCTGAAGGAAGTAACCAAGTACTTGAAGATTAGAGTACCAAGCTTCACCGGAACCTACAACACCACCGTACCTGTAGAGGAGCACTGGATGATTCAAGTTCAAGTTCCAGGGAGAACGTTCATGCCAGTCACTGAGCCTATAGAGTTTTCCTTTGATGCACCAACCTGGAGTTTAGGGAAGAGCATGGCAGCTCACATCACCATGGGACGCATTGGAGAAGTTTATCACCAAGAGCTTAAGGATACCACCTACCAGATTTGTGGGCGCCGAGATGAGCAATGGGAGATGATTAGCACCATGAAAGATAGATCAGTTATAGGTTTTATCCAGGAGTTAAACCAACACATTTGTTGCCAGGAGAACCAGATGTGTGCAGGCATGATGGATCTGAAGAAAGCCATGACCAAGATCACGGAACTGGAGGAAGAACTTAAGTCTACACGCGATGGATATGAGGAGGAAATATCAATGCTAGTTGAGAAGAATGATGATCTGAAGAAGAAGTTAAGAGTGTTCATGGGATTTCCAGCAACTAGAGAAGACGAAGAATGCACTTGTCCCGAGAACTACATCATCATCGATGACGCTGACTCAGACCCAGATGATAGTGATGATGACTATGTTGATGAAGCTGGAGCAGATATCATGGAGTCTTCATCGAAGCAGTTTTTCTAGTAGACCACCATAACAGTAGTAGAATTTCCCTCCATGTATCTATTATAGTCTGAGCACTTTGTAACGATAGATAGACCGTTGTATGCCCTTGCTTGTTTGAATGAAGTGTTTTGATTGCTATTTGTCTCATGTGCATATGGGTAGTGTTTTCCCCTTAGACCTCATTCTATTCCATATTCTCTTCTTTTCTAAACCCTCAGATGCCTCCGAGACGTGACAACGGATTTGCTTTCCCACCGGAGCTCACCCAGTTGATCCAGCAGCAGAATGCATTGATGCAGATCCTAGTCCAGAATCAGAATCAAGGGAACAACAACAACAACAATCCACCACCACCACCACCTGTTGATCACTTAACCCGTTTTCTTAGGCTGAATCCGCCGGTGTTCTCCAGTAGCACCGAGCCGATTGTTGCAGATGATTGGCTTCGCAAGACAGCCAGGGAGTTGACCACTGCCGGATGCACAGATGCGGAGAAGGTGCGATTTGCCGCACATCAGCTTGAGGGACCCGCAGCATCATGGTGGGAGAATTTCACAGCCACTTATCCAGCAGACACTGTCACATGGGATCAGTTTCAGCAGGCTTTTCGAACTGCCCATGTTTCAGCAGGAGCTATGGCCATGAAGAAGCGTGAGTTTCGCAACTTGCGCCAGGGAGGAAGAACAGTTGGCCAGTATGTGGATGACTTCAGTAAGCTAGCACGTTACGCCCCAGATGACGTCGCTACGGATGCAGCTAAGCAAGAGAAGTTTCTGGAAGGGCTGAATGATGAGTTGAGCATGCAGTTGATGGTAGCAAGTTTCAACAACTACCAGGAGTTGGTAGATCGTGCTCTCATGATTGAAGGGAAGCAGCAGCAGATTGAAAACCGCAAAAGGAAGTATGGACAAGGGAAGTACAATTCTGGAGCTCAGCAGAAGCCCCGTTTTACTCCAAAGTCAGGAGGACAGTTTCAGCATACCCATGGAGGAGGTAGCTCGCACAATCACAAGAATGGTACCGGGAATGGAGCAAGTAGTAGTCAGAACCGTACCAACCCCTCAACACCAGCCAAGAAAGATCTGAGTCAAGTCACTTGTTTTAAGTGTCAGAAGACCGGACATTATGCCAATGAATGTCCTGAAGGCCAGAATGGAAGTGGTAATGGAAGCTCTGGGAAGAAGCCAAACCCTTTCAATAGAGGACAAGTGAACCACGTTAGCGTGGAGGAGGTTGAAGCCCAACCCGATGCAGTAATAGGTAAGTTTTTGGTTAAGTCATTTACTGCACTCTTTCTTTTTGATACTGGTGCATCGCATTCATACATATCAAGGGGATTTGTGGATCAATATAACCTGCCAACCCAAGCCCTTAAGGCACCCATGTTAGTAACCTCGCCAGGAGTAGAGTATATGGCCAGGCTATGGTGTAATCGGTTACCATTAAGGATTGGTAACTACGTATTCCCCTCAGACCTAATAGTTTTGGAATCACAAGGATTGGATGTGATATTAGGCATGGATTGGTTACCAAAGTATGGTGGTAACATTGAATGTGCCAGTAAGACAATTCTACTTACAACCCCAGAAGGGAAGAGGATCAAGTATGTTTCCAGGCATAAAACGAAGGGAATGCAGATAAATTCCTTATCGAGTTGTGCAGGAGGAAGTACCAGTGGTAAAGGATTTTCCTGATGTATTTCCAGAAGAGTTGCCAGGCATGCCACCAGACAGGTCCATTGAGTTTCTGATAGAGCTTTTGCCAGGCACAGGGCCAATATCTAAGAGACCATACAGGATGCCAGCAAAAGATTTGGAGGAGATTAAAAGTCAGATTAAGGAGTTACTGGATAAAGGTTACATTCGCCCAAGTTCTTCACCTTGGGGATCACCAGTACTTCTAGTGGAGAAGAAGAACGGATCATTATGGATGGTTGTTGCTTATCGAGGATTGAATGCAGTAACCATCAAGAACAAGTACCCACTGCCAATGATCAACGATCTGTTTGACCGACTGCAAGGAGCAAAGGTATTTTCCAAGATCGATTTGCGATCAGGATACCATCAGCTAAAGATTCGAGAGCAGGATATACCCAAGACGGCTTTTACCACTAGGTATGGTACGAGTATACCGTTATGTCATTTGGTCTGACTAACGCACCTGCATATTTCATGAACATGATGAACAAAGTATTTATGGAATTTCTGGATAAGTTCGTCGTGGTGTTCATTGATGACATCTTGGTCTACTCGAAGAACGAAGAGGAGCATAAGGAGCATTTGCGTTTGGTATTGGAGAAGCTCAGAGAACACCAGTTATATGCCAAGTTTAGCAAATGTGAGTTTTGGTTGAAGGAAGTTGGATTCCTCGGACATGTTATATCCGGAGAGGGTATAGCAGTAGATCCCACCAAGGTTGTCACTGTGACAAATTGGGAGGCACCAACGACAGTTGGGGAGATCAGAAGTTTTCTTGGACTGGCAGGATACTACCGGAGATTCATTGAGAATTTTTCAAGGATTGCAAAGTCCATGACGGAGTTGTTGAAAAAGGATATCAAGTTCAATTGGAGTGAGGAATGTGAGGCCAGTTTCCAGGAATTGAAGAAACGTCTAGTTACTTCACCAGTGTTGATTCTGCCAGATCAGACGAAGGATTATGAAGTGTACTGCGATGCTTCACGTCGAGGACTTGGAGCAGTACTTATGCAGGAAGGAAGAGTTGTTTCGTATGCGTCACGACAGCTTAAACCTCATGAGATGAATTATGCCACACATGATTTGGAGTTAGCAGCCGTAGTGCATGCATTGAAAACGTGGAGACATTTTCTTATCGGAAATCATTGTGAGGTGTACACGGATCACAAGAGTTTGAAGTACATTTTCACGCAAAAGGAGTTGAATCTCAGGCAAAGGAGATGGTTGGAACTCATCAAGGATTATGATATGAGATTGCAGTATCATCCCGGAAAAGCTAACGTTGTAGCCGACGCGTCGAGCCGTAAGAGCCACATTAATACACTCAGGACCGCAGGACTACCAAAGGAGTTAGCCGAGGACTTCTGCGAGCTATGTTTGGAAATAGTTCCGAGAGGCTATGTAGCAACACTAGAAATTCAGTCGACTTTGATGGATAAGATCAGAGAAGCTCAGAAGACCGATAAGGAGATTGCAGAGATAAAGGGGAAGTTGAGTAAAGGAAAAGCCAAGGGATTTCGTGAGGATGAGCACGATACCCTCTGGTTTGAGGACCGCGTTTATGTACCCAATGACCCCGAGATCAGGAA
Organism: Triticum aestivum; assembly: GCF_018294505.1. NCBI lineage: Eukaryota > Viridiplantae > Streptophyta > Magnoliopsida > Poales > Poaceae > Triticum > Triticum aestivum. The sequence continues at coordinate 197,275,466 of NC_057795.1, forward strand.
ATTGATTTTGCAAGAGGCCCATGATTCGCCATATTCAATTCACCCAGGGAATACTAAGATGTACTTGGATTTGAAAGAGACCTTTTGGTGGACCGGAATGAAGAAGGATATTGCGGTGTATGTAGCAGTTTGTGATGTATGTCAGAGAGTAAAGGCAGAGCATCAGAAGCCAGCAGGATTGTTGCAACCATTGCCGATACCCGAATGGAAGTGGGATAAGCTAGGCATGGATTTTATCATGGGATTGCCCAGGACTCGTTCAGGCTATGACTCGATTTGGGTTGTAGTCGATCGTTTGACGAAGGTAGCTCATTTCATTCCAGTAAAGACCACTTACACCAGTGCCAAATTGGCCAAGATTTACATGACCAGGATCGTATGTCTGCATGGAGTTCCAAGGAGCATTGTATCAGACAGAGGAACCCAATTCACCTCAAAGTTCTGGAATCAGTTGCATGAAACCTTGGGTACTAGACTAGAGTTTAGTACCGCTTTTCATCCGCAGACAGATGGACAGACCGAAAGAGTCAATCAGATTTTAGAGGACATGCTGAGAGCCTGTGCGCTAGATTATGGATCTAGTTGGGACGACAATTTACCGTATGTGGAGTTCTCTTACAACAACAGTTATCAATCTAGTTTGAAGATGGCCCCTTTCAAAGCCTTATATGGAAGGAGGTGCAGGACCCCGTTGTCTTGGGATGAAGTTGGAGACCGTCAGTTGTTTGGACCAGATTTGATTAAGGAGTCTGAACGGAAGGTGAAGTTGATTCGCGACCGGCTCAAGGTAGCCCAGTCTAGGCAGAAGAGCTATGCTGACGCAAAACGCAAGGAGACAGTTTACGAAGTTGGGGATAGAGTTTATCTTCGGGTATCTCCACTTCGAGGAGTTAAGCATTTTGGTGTTAAAGGAAAGTTAGCGCCATGTTTTGTGGGACCATACAAAGTTTTGGGTCATATGGGAGAGGTTGCCTACAAGTTGGAATTGCCTGAGGGATTGTCAGGAGTTCACGACGTGTTTCACGTTTCCCAGTTGAAGAAGTGCCACGCAGAGATGGCTGATATACCACTGAGAGATACAGTGCCACTAGAGGCGATTCAGTTGGACAGTGATTTGACTTATGAGGAGAAACCAGTTAAGATTCTTGAGTATGCCAGCCGAGTCAATCGCAACAAGGTTATCAAGTTCTGTAAAGTTCAGTGGAGCCACCACACCGAGAATGAGGCCACCTGGGAGCGAGAGGAAGATTTGCTGAAGGACCACCCTCACCTATTTTCTAGCCAACCCGAATCTCGAGGGCGAGATTCATCTTAAGGGGGGTAGGTTTGTAACATCCCAAATTTCCAATTTGGAATGTTATACATAGTTCCTAAATTGCATATCATATTTTTATTGCATTTGGTTTCGATCCTAGAAATCCTACGCAACTCAAGGACCCACGGAGAGAGTTGGGGATTTCGATATTTACATATTTGAGTTTTCTCAAATTTTGAAAGTAGGATCATTTGATTTTATTTATTTTATCTTCAATTATTTCAAATATATAAATATGAGAGAGGGAATAAAATGATTTTCCCAACATAAAGAAATATTGAAGATTTAATAAAAAATCGAATAAGATTTTATTTTGGATTTTTCTGTCTATTTTATTTGAATTTAGGAAAAATGCATGTTTTTCAAAATTGCATTTAGGCCCAAATAAATGATCATCTAAACCGGCTTGATTTTAGAAGCCGGGGAAAGTTTATTTCGGGATTTTTGGAGTCCGTTTAGTATTTCTTTCGTTTGTTTTTCTGCGCGATAATTATTTAAAAAAAAACCTATAACCGACTTCGGGCCGTACCCGAGCGGGACTTCGCCCAGGGGCAGCCTTTAAATAGCCGCCGCCCGAGCCGCCCCAGCCCACCAGCCGCTGCCAGCCCACCCTCGTCCCCGAACCCTAACCCTAGCTGGCCCGATCCGCCGCCGCCGCACCCGACCCGCGCGCCGCAGCCGCCCGACGCCGCCACCTCGCCGGAGCCGCCGCCCGCCGCCGTCGCAACCCGCCGCCCGAGGTGCCTCGTTTTCCGCACTGTCGGTTTTTCTCAAAAACCGTTCGGTTTTTCCGTCGGTTTTTCGCCGGTTTTTTTTAGTTTCCGTTTTCTTTTATTAGATCGGTTTTTTTGGTTTAGGTTAAATAGCGAACGTTTGTTCGTTCGTTCATTTTAACGAACGTGTTCATCATTTAGATCCAGATAACGAACGTTCGTTCGTTAATCTGTTCGTCGTTTTTTTCTTTTTCTCGGATTTAATCCACGATTTTCTGATCGTGATTCCTGATCCGATTTTCGTTTTAGTTTAACTTTTCGCTCATTTATCGGAATCAGGCGATTCAAGCGCCTAGAATTTCGTCTCGAAACCCTCTTTCCGAATAATCTACTCAAACCAGTTTTTGCTTCTGTAAAATTTGACTTAGGTTCAGATTAGTAATCGAAGCTTGTTTCTTTCGCCGTTTGAGTTTTGTTTCTTCGATCGATTTGTCTCTTTTTGCAAACCGGAGTTCTTAAGTTGAACTTTCTGGTTAGACCTCTTATTTGAGTTTTACCCGTGCATTGGATGAGTACTTATTGTATGCTTGTTTGTTTGTTTGCTTGCGATAGAGTACCCGGATTGCGCTGCTTGCTACTTCGAATCCCTAGGTTACGCGGATCATCAGCAAGGCAAGTAACACTTTGATCATATCCCTTATTACCCAGTTTTTATGCATTAGTTTCACTCCTCAAACATTGCATGATTAGGATCTATTTAAATTGTGGGTTTTGGGAAGTAGTTTGACGTAGTACCTATTATCTGTTTTATTATCAAACCCTTGGGAGTTACTTCTATGTTTGCTTATTATATGCTCGTAGACGTGGATTGGGTTTGAGTGAATATCCATTACAGATGTGAGATTGATAATTAATGGTTTATTTAAGGTGGCAACATTAACACACATCTGGATGGATTGAGGTACCTGGTTATTCCAGGATTGCCTGTCTAGGCACCTGGGTAGACCAGGATTGCCTGTTTTTTTTCATGGACCGCCACCCAGGCTCAAAGGGATCATAAGATTATTCATGCTAGAAACTTCCGTGTGCAGCCACATGCTATTATGGGCTCTAGCATAGTTGACTAAGTCGTGCGAACTCTTACAGTGGTAGACTAGCAGATGTAGGGGATGTAGGTTGGTACGGTCTACCCATCGTAAGGTACTAGCGCTTCTGAAAGACTATGTCTCGGTCATCCATTCTCAAACACCATGTAGTGCGAGAAAATCAACGGAGGAGATCGAGTCATGTGGGGAAAAGTGCGCAACCTCTGCAGAGTGTACAAACTAATCATGATTAGTCGTGTCCCCGGTTATGGACGTTTTGAGTATCTAGTACCTGGATTTTCATGTGTATCTCAACATGTTACTTTAATTAATATTGTTGGGTTTGTTAATGATGATGCTTAATTGGGATTGAGGATGCTGTCAACCATTCTCAATGTTTAACAACCACCATGATAGTTAAATAAATTTATTCCTTTGCAGTAGGGAAAAACTGGCTTTACGCAAAATTGTAACCATAGAGCTATCCACCAAGCCATATATGCATGTAGTATAGCTTTACTCTTTTCATTATTTTCTCTATGTGTTACTTTGCCAGCATATTCCATGTGCTGACCCGTTTTCGGGCTGCAACGTTAATGTTGCAGACTTTTCAGACGACGAGTAAGATGCTTTAGGATCGTGGTTCTATACTCAGTGATGCCGTTGGAGTTGATGGACTCGCTTGTCTTCCAATCCTTCCGCTGTTATCGTTATTAGATGGCCTTAAGCCATATTTATTGTAATAAGTTCTCTTTGGAGACACTCGATGTAATAAGTGTGTGATTGCTACTCTGTTATAAATCCTTCAAGTACTGTGCATGTCAGCATTACTGATCCAGGGATGACACTGAAGCACAGAGATCAGACTGTTTGAGGTCTGGTCGCTACATGTTTTTTTGCCTATTTCAGTGTTTCGAAGAAAAGGAATATCAAACGGAGTCCAAATGGAATGAAACCTTCGGGAGCGATCTTTTTGGAATAAACGTGATCCAGAGGACTTGGAGTGGAAGTCAAGCAACAACCGAGGCGGACACGAGAGTGGAGGGCGCCCCCCTACTAGGCGCGCCCCCTGTCTCATGGGCCCCTCAGGCGTCCACCGACCTATTTCTTCCTCCTATATATACCCATGTACCCCGAAAACATCAGAAGCGACCACAAAAAACTATTTCCACTACCATAACCTTCTGTATCCGCGATATCCCATCTTGGAGCCTTCGCCGGCGCTCCGCCAGAGGGGGAATCTACCACGGAGGGCTTCTACGTCAACACCATAGCCTCTCCGATGAGTTGTGAGTAGTTTACCACAGACCTTCGGGTCCATAGTTATTAGCTAGATGGCTTCTTCTCTCTCTTTGAATCTCAATACCATGTTCTCCTCGATCTTCTTGGAGATCTATTCGATGTAACTCTTTTTACGGTGTGTTTGTCGAGATCCGATGAATTGTGGGTTTATGATCAAGTTTATCTATGAGAAATATTTGAATCTCCTCTGAATTAATTTATGTGTGATTAAGTTATCTTTGCAAGTATCTTCGGATTATCAGTTTGGTTTGGCATACTAGTTTTATCTTTCTTGCAATGGGAGAAGTGCTTAGCTTTGGGTTCAATCTTGCGGTGTCCTTTCCCAGTGACAGCAGGGGCAGCAAGGCATGTATTTTATTGTTGCCATCGAGGATAAAAAGATGGGGTTTATATCATATTGCATTAGTTTATCCCTCTACATCATGTCATCTTTCTTAATGCGTTACTCTATTCTTTATGAACTTAATACTCTAGATGCATGCTGGATAGCGGTCGATGTGTGGAGTAATAGTAGTAGATGCAGGCAGGAGTCGGTCTACTTGTCACGGACGTGATGCCTATATACATGATCATGCCTAGATAATCTCATAATTATTCGCTTTTCTATCAATTGCTCAAAAGTAATTTGTTCACCCACCGTAATACTTATGCTATCTTGAGAGAAGCCACTAGTGAAACCTATGGCCTCGGGTCTATCTTTTATCATATAAGCTTTCAATCTACTTTTATTTGCATCTTTACTTTTCCAATCTATATTATAAAATACCAAAAATATATTTATCTTATCATATTATCTCTATCAAATCTCACTTTCGCAAGTGGTCGTGAAGGGATTGACAGCCCCTTTATTGTGTTGGTTGCGAGTTCTTGTTTGTTCGTGTAGGTGTGTGGGACTTTTGAGGAGCCTCCTACTGGATTGATACCTTGGTTCTCAAAAACTGAGGGAAATACTTACGCTACTATTGTTGCATCACCCTTTCCTCTTCAAGGAAAACCAACGCAAGCTCAAGACGTAGCAAGGAGGATTTCTGGCGCCGTTGCCGGGGAGGTCTTCGCTCAAGTCAGGACATACCAAGTACCCATCACAAACTCATCTCCCTCGCATTTACATTATGTGCCATTTGCCTCTCGTTTTCCTCTCCCCCACTTCACCCTTGCTGTTTTATTCGCCCTCTTTTTCCCAATCTCCTCTCTCTTTCGCTTGCCTTTTTGTTTGCTTGTGTGTTGTATTACTTGTCGCGATGGCGCAAGATAATACCAAATTGTGTGACTTTTCCAATACCAATAATAATGATTTCCTTAGTACTCTGATTGCTCCCCTTAATGATGTTGAGTCTTGTGAAATCAATGCTGCTTTGCTGAATCTTGTTATGAAAGATCAATTCTCCGGCCTTCCTAGTGAAGATGCCGCTACCCATCTAAACAACTTTGTTGATGTGTGTGAGATGCAAAGGAAGAAAGACACGGATAATGATATTGTTAAATTGAAGTTATTTCCGTTTTCACTTAGAGATTGTGCTAAAGTTTGGTTTTCATCTTTGCCTAAGAATAGTATTGATTCATGGAATAAGTGCAAAGATGCTTTTATCTCTAAGTATTTTCCTCCCGCTAAGATCATATCTCTTAGGAACGATATTATGAATTTTAAACAACTTGATCATGATCATGTTGCCCAATCTTGGGAAAGAATGAAATTGATGATTCGCAATTGCCCTACTCATGGTTTGAATTTATGGATGATTATACAAAAAATTTATGCCGGATTGAACTTGGCTTCTAGGAATATTTTAGATTCGACCGCGGGAGGCACGTTTATGGAAATCACCTTAGGAGAAGCTACAAAACTCCTTGATAATATTATGGCTAATTATTCTCAATGGCACACCGAAAGATCTACTAGTAAAAAAGTGCATGCTATAGAAGAAATTAATGTTTTGAGTGGAAAGATGGATGAACTTATGAAATTGTTTGCTACTAAGAGTGCTCCTATTGATCCCAATGATATGCCTTTGTCTACTTTGATTGAGAATAATAATGAATCTATGGATGTGAATTTTGTTGGTAGGAATAATTTTGGTAACAATGCTTATAGAGGAAACTTTAATCCTAGACCGTTCCCTAGTAATTCCTCTAATAATTATGGAAATTCCTACAATAATTCTTATGGTAATTTTAATAAGATGCCCTCTGATTTTGAGAATAGTGTTAAAGAATTTATGATCTCTCAAAAGAATTTTAATGCCTTGCTTGAAGAAAAATTGCTCAAAGTTGATGATTTCGCTAGGAACGTTGATAGACTTTCACTTGATGTTGATTCTTTGAAACTTAGATCTACTCCTCCTAAGCATGATATCAATGAGTCTCTCAAAGCAATGAGAATTTCCATTGATGAGTGCAAGGAAAGAACCGCTAGATTGCGTGCTAAGAAAGATTGCTTTGTAAAAGCGTGTTCTTCTAGTTTCCATGAAAATAATGATGAAGATCTTAAAGTTATTGATGTGTCCCCTATTAGATCTTTGTTCTGCAATATGAATCTTAATAATGATGGGACTGGAGATGAGTCAACTTTAGTTAAAAGGCGGCCCAATGATTCGGAGTTTTTAGATCTTGATGCTAAATTTGGTAAAAGTGGGATTGGAGTGGTCAAGACTTTAAATAGCATTGAACCCACTATCTTGGATTTCAAGGAATTTAATTATGATAATTGTTCTTTAGAAGATTGTATTTCCTTGTTGCAATCCGTTGTGAATTCTCCTCATGATTAAAGTCAAAATAAAGCTTTTACCAAACATATTGTTGATGCCTTGATGCAATCTTTTGATGAAAAACTTAATTTGGAAGTTTCTATACCTAGAAAACTTTATGATGAGTGGGAACCTACTATAAAGATTAAATTAAAGATCATGAGTGTTATGCTTTATGTGATGTGGGTGCTAGTGTTTCCACGATTCCGAAAACTTTATGCGATATTCTAGGTTTCCATGATCTTGATGATTGCTCTTTAAATTTGCACCTTGCGGATTCCACTATTAAAAAGCCAATGGGAAGGATCAATGATGTTCTCATTGTTGAAAATAGGAATTTGGTGCCCGTAGATTTTTATCGTTCTTGATATAGATTGCAATCTTTCTTCACCTATTATTCTTGGTTGACCTTTCCTTAGAACGATTGGTGCGATTATTGATATGAAGGAAGGGAATATTAGATTCCAATTTCCATTAAGAAAAGGCACGGAGCACTTTCCAAGAAAGAAAGTCAAATTACCTTATGAATCTATCATGCGAGCTACTTATGAATTGAGTGCCAAAGATGGCACTACTTAGATCTATCCTCGCTTTTATGCCTAGCTAGGGGCGTTAAACGATAGCGCTAGTTGGGAGGCAACCCAATTTTATTTGTGTTTTTTGTTTTTGCTTATGTTTAGTAATAAATTTTGCATCTACCTTCTGTTTAGATGTGTTTTTATGTTTTAATTAGTGTTTGTGCTAAGTAGAACCTATAGGATAACCTATGGTGATAGTTAATTTGATTCTGCTGAAAAACAGAAAATTTGCACGCACGAAAATAATTTTAGTAATTCACAGAAATGTTATTTTGAGTTGATTATTTTTTCTGTAGATCAATAGACAAATTGCCCAGGACTTCCTATTTTGGTAGGATTTTTAGAGTTGCATAAGTATTCAATAGTTACAGATTGCTATAGACTGTTCTGTTTTTGACAGATTCTATTTTTTGTGTGTTGTTTGCTTATTTTGATGCATCTATGGCTAGGGTGTAAGGGTATGAACCATAGAGAACTTGGAATACAGTAGGTTTAACACCAATATAAATAAAGAATGAGTTCATTACAGTACCTTATGTGGTAATTTTTCTTTCTTTCACTAACGGAGCTTATGAGATTTTCTGTTGAGTTTTGTGTTGTGAAGTTTTCAAGTTTTGGGTAAAGATTTGATGGACTATGGAATAAGGAGTGGCAAGAGCCTAAGCTTGGGGATGCCCAAGGCACCCCAAGATATTCAAGAATAGCCAAAATCCTAAGCTTGGGGATGCCCCGGAAGGCATCCCCTCTTTCGTCTTCGTTTATCGGTAACTTTACTTGGAGCTATATTTTTATTCGCCACATGATATGTGTTTTGCTTGGAGCGTCCTGTATGATATTAGTCTTTGCTTTTTAGTTTACCGCAATCATCCTTGCTGTACACACCTTTAGGGAGAAACCCACTTGTTTGGAATTTATTAGAATACTCTATGTGCTTCACTTATATCTTTTGAGCTAGATAGTTTTTGCTCTAGTACTTCACTTATATCTTTTAGAGCACGGTGGTGGCTTAATTTTGAAGAAATTGTTGATCTATCATGCTTCACTTATATTATTTTGAGAGTCTTTTCGAACATCATGGTATTTACTATGGTTATAAATTTGGTCCTAGAATGATGAGCATCCAAGTTGGGTATAATAAAAACTATCATAGAAAGTGCATTAAACACTAGGATCAGTTTGATGCTTGATAATTGTTTTGAGATATAAAGGTGGTAATGTTATAGTCATGCTAGTGGGTAATTATGAAATTGAGAAATACTTGTGTTGAAGTTGGCAAGTCCCGTAGCATGCACGTATGGTAAAAATTATGTGACAAATTTGTTGCATGAGGTGCTCTTTTAATTGTCTTCCTTATGAGTGGAGGTCGGGATCGCGCGATGGTTAAATCCTACCAACCCTTCCCCTAGGAGCATGCGTAGTAGTACTTTGCTTCGAGGGCAAGTAGATTTTTGCAATAAGTATATGAGTTCTTTATGACTAATGTGAGTCCATGGACATACGCACACTCACCCTTCCACTTTGCTAGCCTCTTTTGTGCCGCACAACTTTCGCCGGCATCATGAACCCATTACTTACCTTCCTCGAAACAGCCACCATACCTACCTATTATGGCATTTCCATAGCCATTCCGAGATATATTGCCATGCAACTTTCCACCGTTCCATTATTATGACACGCTCCATCATTGTCATATTGCTTTTTGCATGATCATGTAGTTGACATTGCATTCGTGGCAAGGCCACCTTCATAAATTTTCATACATGTCACCCTTGATTCATTGCATATCCCAGTACAGCGCCGGAGGCATTCATATAGAGTCATATTTTGTTCTAAGTGTTGAGTTGTAATTCTCGAGTTGTAAATTAATAAAAGTGTGATGATCTTCATTATTAGAGTATTGTCCAAGTGAGGAAAGGATGATGAAGACTATGATTCCCCCACAAGTCGGGATGATACTTCGGACTTTAAAAAAAAGAGGCCAAAGAGCCCACCAAATAAAAAAAGGAGAAAGGCCAAATAAAAAAATGAGAGAAAAAGAGAGAAGGGACAATGCTACTATCTCTTTTCCACACTTGTGCTTCAAAATAGCACCATGATCTTCATGATAGAGAGTCTCTTGTTTTGTCACTTTCATATACTAGTGGGAATTTTTCATTATAGAACTTGGCTTGTATATTCCAATGATGGGCTTCCTCAAAATGCCCTAGGTCTTCGTGAGCAAGCGAGTTGGATGCACACCCACTTAGTTTCTTTTGTTGAGCTTTCATATATTTATAGCTCTAATGCATCCGTTGCATGGCAATCCCTACTCACTCACATTGATATCTATTGATGGGAATCTCCATAGCCCATTGATACGCCTAGTTGATGTGAGACTATCTTCTCCCTTTTTGTCTTCACAACCACCACCATATACCACATATAGTGCTATGTTCATGGCTTGCGCTCATGTATTGCATAAGAGTTGAAAAGAACCAATTGCGTGGCTGAAACCGGGGTTGTGCATGATGGGAGTATTTTGTGTAATGAAAATGAAGCATGGCCTAACTATATGATTTTGTAGGGATAAGCTTTCTTTGGCTATGCTATTTTGATAAGATGTGATTATTTGTTAGTATGCTTCGAATATTATTATTTTTATGTTTTATAAGCTTTTATCTTGAATCATTTGGATCTGAACAATCATGCCACAATAAAGAAAATTACATTGAGAATTATGCTAGGTAGCATTCCACATCAAAAATTCTGTTTTTATCATTTACCTACTTGAGGACGAGCGGGAATTAAGCTTGGGGATGCTTGATACGTCTCCAACGTATCTATAATCTTTTATTGTTCCATGCTATTATATTACCCGTTTTGGATGTTTATGGGCTTTACTTTACACTTTTATATCATTTTTGGGACTAACGTACTAATCGGAGGCCCGGCCCGAATTGCTTTTTTTTTGCCTATTTCAGTGTTTCGAAGAAAAGGAATATCAAACGGAGTCCAAATGGAATGAAACCTTTGGGAGCGATCTTTTTGGAACAAACGTGATCCAGAGGACTTGGAGTGGAAGTCAAGCAACAACCAAGGCAGCCACGAGGGTGGAGGGCGCCCCCCCCCTACCGGGCGCGCCCCCTGTCCCTTGGGCCCCTCGGGCGTCCACCGACCTACTTCTTCCTCCTATATATACCCATGTACCCCGAAAACATCAGAAGCGACCATGACAAACTATTTCCACCGCCATAACCTTTTGTATCCGCGAGATCCCATCTTGGAGCCTTCGCCGACGCTCCGCCGGAGGGGGAATCAACCATGGAGGGCTTCTACATCAACAACATAGCCTCTCCGATGAGTTGTGAGTAGTTTACCATAGACCTTCGGGTCCATAGTTATTAGCTAGATGGCTTCTTCTCTCTCTTTGAATCTCAATACCATGTTCTCCTCGATCTTCTTGGAGATCTATTCGATGTAACTTTTTTTGCAGTGTGTTTGTCGAGATCCGATGAATTGTGGGTTTATGATCAAGTTTATCATGAGAAATATTTGAATCTCCTCTGAATTATTTTATGTGTGATTAAGTTATCTTTGCAAGTCTCTTTGAATTATCAATTTGGTTTGGCCTACTAGATTGATCTTTCTTGCAATGGGGGAAGTGCTTAGCTTTGGGTTCAATCTTGCAGTGTCCTTTCCCAGTGACAGCAGGAGCAGCAAGGCACGTATTGTATTGTTGCCATCGAGGATAAAAAGATGGGGTTTATATCATATTGCATGAGTTTATCCCTCTACATCATGTCATCTTTCTTAATGCGTTACTCTGTTCTTTATGAACTTAATACTCTAGATGCATGCTGGATAGCGGTCGATGTGTGGAGTAATAGAGTAGATGCAGGTAGGAGTCGGTCTACTTGTCACGGACGTGATGCCTATATACATGATCATGCATAGATAATCTCATAATTATTCTCTTTTCTATCAACTGCTCGACAGTAATTTGTTCACCCACCGTAATACTTATGCTATCTTGAGAGAAGCCACTAGTGAAACCTATGGCCCCGGGTCTATCTTTTATCATATAAGCTTTCAATCTACTTTTATTTGCATCTTTACTTTTCCAATCTATATTATAAAATACCAAAAACATATTTATCTTATCATATTATCTCTATCAGATCTCACTTTCGCAAGAGGCCGTGAAGGGATTGACAACCCCTTTATTGCGTTGGTTGCGAGTTCTTGTTTGTTTGTGTAGGTGCGTGGGACTTTTGAGGAGCCTCCTACTGGATTGATACCTTGGTTCTCAAAAACTAAGGGAAATACTTACGCTACTATTGCTGCATCACCCTTTCCTCTTCAAGGAAAACCAATGCAAGCTCAAGACGTAGCACTCCGCGCCATCGAGACTCATCGTCATCAGTGCGATCGATGAAACACCACTCCACCTGTTGGCCTCTCCAGTGAACCAGTACTCCAAGGAGATGCCCCAGGGAGAAAGAACGACACCAAAGTCTCCATCATCATCTGATCTAGGAGACCCAGATCTAGGGTTTCCCCCAAAACAACTGCCACTTGGAGGGAGGGGAACGCCATCTTCAACTGCTGATACACGCAAGCATGCCCACTACCACATTGCTCTCACGATGCCGCCTTCAAGAAGGACACGATGCGGAGAGCGTCATCGCCGCTCTAGGTTTTTACCCGAGAGACCGTGAGGTGAGAAAAAGTAGGGCGGACCCGAACACCGTCTCCGGGAAGAAAAACGGTACCCTCAGGTGGCGTCGCTATCGCGGCCGGCACGAGCCAGCCTGGGAATTATCCCAATTCGGATCCTCACCTCCCGCTCCGTCCCAACCCAGTAACCAGCTAACAGCACAGTCATGTCCAGTAAGACAAAGTGCACGCACCATGGATTGGAGGAAGGAGCAGCTCGGCGCCGTTGGACGCCGGAGTATCAAACCCCGGCATTATCCCAATCCGGATCCCCACCTCCGCTCCATCCCAACCCGGTAACAGGCTAGCAGCACGGCCATGTCCGGTAAGACAAAGTGCACGCACCATGGTTGGAGGAAGGAGCAGCTCGGCGTCGTTGGCCACCAGGGCATCAAACCGCGGCACCAACCCGCCGGTGAATCACCGGCCACCCGGTCCGAACCCCAGCAGCCCACCCGCCCCGCCGCGCCACCGAAAGGGGAAGACTCACCAAAGGGATCACCGTCCTTGATCCATGGATCGCAGCCGCCATACCAGCGCCGAGCAACCGGAGAAGAGCCTCACGGTCGCCTTCCTTGGATCCATCCAGACTTTGCCGGAGTGCGCCTCAGGCGACCGCGAGGGGAGAAAGGTGCGGCGGAGGAGGAAGAGGCGTCGGGCTGAGGTGGCGGCGAAGGAGGGATTCGTTGGCGGTGCTAGATCGCGATCCCTTTTGGCCTGGGGGAGTCGCGTTCGCCTCCCGGTCTATTCTTCACAGAGCGACTCCTCCTCAGCCCAGTTCTGCATCTACTGTCAGTTAAGAGCATCTGCTGCAAGACAATCAGCTCATACAGTTCCCTGAGAAATGCAATGGCGTCGTTGAGGCAGACCATTTTCGGTCGCCTGCACCTCCTCTTTGATAAGCTATAGTTTTCTCGACCACAAAATAGTGGTTTGAACCATGTGGGATACAGTATTTCTCAATCCCCAATGATAGCCTTCTCTCTGGAGAAACTAGGGGCGTGTTTGGTTGCCTGCATGAGGCCCAACCAGGCCCGCGCGGGAAGGAAACGGGTTGTTTGGTTGGCTGCATGCACTGCTGGGCATGCATAGCATGGAACTTAAAGCACCTCTGTGCGTGGCTCGTTGGAAATGCTTAGATCGGCAGTTTCTTGCGAGCCAGGCCGAGGCAAGCGCAAGTGAGCAGGCCCTTGCACGAGTGGAGACAGGAGGGATGCGATGTGATTAGTAAGGTCTTCTTCAACCTCTAGTAAGCTTCTCCCTAAGCTCCTCTCTTCCATGTCTCTCTGATCTACACAATGGTGCTTCGATTCGAGGTAAGCTCTACATGAAAAAGATGCACCTCGATGCTACTGTTCCATTCAGGCGATCGGTTCATACTTTCGTTGGCCGGAAGTTTTTTATTTCATGTTCCCATTTGGAGCTTTTCTGGACAAATTTTGTCAGATTCCTCGCGCACGATCGATTGTTTGATATTTCCTTTGGCCAACAGCCTAATCTCGCAGCTCCGCACAACATTCGTGTTGTAAGTTTTTGGTTTCAACGATCGTAGCTTCATCTCCCCTTGAACAGCAGTCTAGTGCACTCACGCCGCCATGTCGAGCTCCTCTGTCCTCTGCTCAGAGCCCTCCTATTCGTCCCTCTCGACGCCGACGCCCTTCCCCTTGATCTCCCTGCCCGCGTCCTACTTCTGGCGTCGCTCATCTCGGCCTACTCTTTGTCGTCCTCCTACTGCACTGACGCTGCGATGGCGCACACACTGCTTTCTTGTGTCTTCTGCCTCCGTGCACACTACAGTTCGCCGCGCCGCCGACGGGGTCGATCATCTCCGCCTCCTCTCTCTCGTCCCACTACACTGGAGTCATTTCCAGCGTCAATCATCTCAGCCTCCTCTCTCGTCCTACTGCACGGACGATACCATGGCGCGAGCACTGCATTCTCCTCCTCCGTCCACTGTCTTTGCGCGAGCACCACAACTAGTTCGCCGGCGGTGTCGCTCCCCGTGCCGCCGACAGGGTCGCTCACCCATGAGTCCATGCTCGTCATGTCGGACATGGCGCCACGGCCACTATCCACCGCAGTCGTCATGGTCCGGTGCACACATCATTTCTTCTCCCCTTCCTCTGCTAACTCTTAAACCTGTGTGCTAAGTGCAAGTGCTAGCTCTTAATCACACCCCATGCGGGCAACCAAACATCGTGTAGTTGCATGCGCCGAGACAATGCAGGCAACCAAACAACATGCCAAAGTTGATCCCCTAATACAAGAAGTCCATATACAGGCAACCAATCAACTTGCAGATGTCGTATATGAGGCTGTTTTTTCAGAGTTAGGCTGAGTGGAGAAGGGTATGTGTTGAGGATATAGCTACTGAGTGTAAACCGGCCAGGAGGACCCGGTTCACCCTCGACTATGCTGAAGCCCATGAAGATCCAGAAGATGGCATTTTACTAAATGAAGCTTAGAGGCCCGAAGCCCAAAGGCGGATTAGGGCCTATAGTGGTAAACCGCCATGACTATGTAAACTTGTAATATAAGTTAGGAAAGGAGAGACCGAGCCGGACACTTAGTATGAGTCGGCCTCGGGGCTCTGTAGACCGGTCGGGCGTCAACCTGTGTATAAAAAGGGACGACCCGACGGCGGTTCAGGAACAACAGACAACAACTCGAGACTCAGGCAAGCGTATTTCGCTCCCTGGTCATCGAAACCCAATCAATCCCATCACAACTAGACATAGGCTTTTACCTTCATCGAAGGGGCTGAACTAGTATAAACTCCCATGTCCCTAGTCTGGTTTAACCCCTTCAAGCTAACCCGTTGCGATGGCTCCACGACTAAGTCCTTTCATGAGGACATCTGACGTGTTAATTCCACGACAGTTGGCACCCACCGTGGGGCTATCGCACGATGGTGTCGAGTTCTTAAAGGGCTGCTCTGAAGGACTTAAGGGGTACGTGATCGGCCGGATGACCAAAACTCATCGCGGCAAGCTCTACATCGACGACGAAGGATGGGGCCCTGAGGCCGACTCAATCGAGTACGGGTACCGGGTCCCCTTCGGCAGAATTCATGTCTTCATCGGCAAGATCGGCGAACCGGGCCCTGAGCCGGACATCTGCACCGACCTCGTCGAGACGGCTCAGCGTGCGAGTCCAGCCCGGGTTAAGCCTGCTGTGAAGCGTGCGTTCGTAGGATGTGTCCATGGGATCAGATCTGAACCGGTGTCTGAAGGCGAGACGGCCGTATACTCCGACGGCGAGTCATCCACTGGCGAAACTGAGTCCTTGTACCAGATTCATAGCGGTGTGTTCGAAGGATATTCCGATGGCAATAGTATTCCGGACCTCCTTGAACCACCAAGTTAGGTTGCTGTTTACATGGCCGGAACACAGCCCATGTTGTAGTCTTCATCTACCGCAGCGATGAATACCAGATCGGCAGCCGCGGCAGGAGTCCCGGCGCACCGTCCAGTGCAAGTCCTCTCCGGTTTGATGGATGCCTGGGCGACCTTGTTAACCGCGACAGTCACCCCGGAGACGCGGGATCAGCACAACGCGGACGTTGCGAAACTGAAGGACCAAATAGCACAGGCTAAGGAGGACCTGGCAGCCGAGGATACTAGGATGGCTGAAGAATGGGCCGCTTTGGATGCCCAATCTCAGCGGATACAGGCACAGAATTACCAGCTCATGCTGGATCGGACCGCATCAGAGGATGTAATGCGAAGGAAGTACCGGTCATGTCTGCCGCCGGTTTACGAAGGGTTAAATCTCTTTCAGACGCCAGGCGCTGGGCCGAGCAATCCGGCAGCTGCAAACTGGATTGAGGCGCCTAGGACAACTCCGTATCAACTACGGATGACGGAGCCACCCCGACGAACAGATAACCCACCACAATACGTGTCTACACCACCGGGTCACTTCTCGAGCCCTCTAGATAACATGATTGCCACAGCCTCATGCCTGGCAGCCATTCCTATGGAGGGTGATTCAATAGCAGTAGTTGAGATGCGGCGGGCGAGAGACCTTCTTCAAACCGTCGTGGTGCAGCAATAGGCTTATTCATATAGCCGGGATAGAATTTATTCAACCCCTCGTCTGAGCCCAAGTTATAGCAGGCGTATGGATGAACCGGAGGTGTCTAGCAGCGCGCGGCATCGCAATGCTCAAGATGTGGTGGATCATGGCAGGGCACGAAGGGATGCCGCTTTGGGTCGTTATCAACCCACCCCGGTTCAGCCAGCAGCGTCAGTTGACCGAGGCACCGGGCTTGCCTTCGGTTCCTGGGGAGTGCCGTGCCTTATTCTAGCTCTCCGTAATGTGCGTCTGCCCAAAGATTTCAAGAGTCCATGCAAAGTGCCTAATTACACGGCGGATCAGCCACCTGAGGCGTGGGTCGAGAGTTATGAGATGGTAATGGAGATGATGGATGTAGATGAAGCAGCTTGTGCAAAGTACTTCACGATGATGTTGGAGGGAACAACCCGTACTTGGTTGAAAAATCTACCAGCTAATTTCAAAGACACGTGCAAACAGCCCATGTCCATTGTGGATCTGGATGCTTGTGTTCAAGGAGAGAACGAGTCCACAACTCATTGGGCACGCCGGGTTTCAGAAGTTTTGCACTCGTCCGACCGGATTAACGCTGGTCAAGCGATTATCAAACTGGAGCGCAATTGCCGGTTTAAGTCACTGAAGATGAAGTTGGGACGGCTCAAGCGCTACTGCAATGACATGGGAACCCTCATGGCAGCCTTGG
Source organism: Triticum aestivum (assembly GCF_018294505.1). Classification (NCBI taxonomy): domain Eukaryota; kingdom Viridiplantae; phylum Streptophyta; class Magnoliopsida; order Poales; family Poaceae; genus Triticum; species Triticum aestivum. Next base: position 197,292,657 of record NC_057795.1, read on the forward strand.
TAAAGTATGCCTATTCTAATAATACCAAGGATCCCGATTCTGATAATGAGAAATCGGAGAAGGGAAAGAAGAATGGCGGTGCAAAGGGACAGCAGCACAACCAAGGAGGCCATGGGAATAATGGTAAGCGTAAAGCGGATTCAGATTTTGTGGCTAACGCTATTGTGCAGCACCGAAAAGGTAAACCGCCCCAGCGCGGCAGGGTGATGAATCTGGAGCGTTTGTTGAATCAGCCCTGTCCAAAGCATGGGACCAAGGAGGCTCCTGCAACGCATCTCTGGAAGGATTGTAACATTATGAAGGAATTCAAAAACTCTGATCTTTTCCGGTATGATCAGGGTCCTTCGGGCGGTTCAGGTGTAGGTTTCCATGGTGGCGGCGGTTCAAACTCTGGGTTTCAGAATAATCATGGCAACCAGAACAACCAAGGTGGTAATAACCAGCAGAATAATCAAGGGAATCAGCAGCAGTCGGGTTACCAGAGTCACCCAAAGCAGTTGAATGGTGGGCAGTATCATGTGTTCACCACTAGTCTGTGCAAGCATGATCAGAAGCTTCACAAGAGGGCAGTCAATGCTGTTGAACCGGCAGTTCCACGTTATCTGCGGTGGTCGGAATAGCCTATTGTGTGGAGTAGGGAGGATCATCCGCCCGAGTTGACAATCGGGTCAACTAGCTCTGGTGGTGGTGCCTCAGGTGGGAGTTCATAAGTTCACCAAAGTACTCATGGATGGAGGAAGCAGTATCAATATTCTATATTATGAGACATTCCGTCGCATGGGGTTGACAGATAAGAATCTTAAACCGTCCAACATTGTTTTTCATGGTGTGGTACCAGGTACATCGGCGTATCCCGTAGGTAAGATCACATTGGAAGTTGTGTTTGGTGATGAGCATGACTCTAGGTCTGAGACATTGACCTTTGAGGTAGTGAGAATCCAGAGCTCGTATCATGCGCTGTTTGGGCGGCCGGCTTATGCAAAATTCATGGCAAGGCCTTGTTATATTTATTTGCGCTCAAGATGCCGGGTCATAAAGGGACTATCATGGTTCATGGAAGTCAAAAAATCGTGTTGGATTGCGAGGAAGGTGATGCGGCTTATGCTGAGGCGGTTTGTGCTACAGAGGAGCTAAAGGTTTATAAGGAGAATGTTGATCCGGCAGATATGACCCCTCTGAAGAAGCCCACCACTGAGCATGACCCAACCCTGCATTTCAAACCGACTGATGAGACTAAGCTTGTTGACTTCGTACCTGGCGATTCGTCCAAGCAGTTTAGCATCAGCACCAATCTGGATCCAAAATAGGAAAGCGCGCTCATCGAGTTCATCCGTGAGAACCGGGACATTTTTGCATGGAAGCCTTCTGACATGCCAGGTGTACCGAGGTAACTCGCTGAGCACACTCTTAATATTGATCCGAAGTTTAAACCGGTCAAGCAATTTCTTCGTTGCTTTAATGAAGAAAGACGCAAGGCAATTGGTGAAGAGGTAGCCCAGCTGTTGGCTGTTGGGTTTATCGCCGAAGTGTTTCATCCTGAATGGTTGGCTAATCCGGTGTTGGTTCTTAAGAAAAACGGCACTTGGCGTATGTGTGTGGACTACACGGACTTGAATAAGGCTTGCCCGGCCGATCCCTTTGCTCTCCCGCGTATTGATCAGATCATTGATGCGACGGCGGGTTGTGAGCACCTGAGTTTTTTGGATGCTTATTCAGGATATCATCAAATCAAGATGGCAGTTAAGGACCAGGAGAAGACAGCCTTCATCACTCCCTTTGGAGCCTTCTACTATGTTTCTATGCCCTTTGGGCTCAAGAGTGCTCAGGCAACTTATCAGCGTTGTGTACAAAATTGTCTTCACACGCAGATTGGGCGTAATGTTCATGCCTATGTGGATGACATTGTGGTAAAATCCAGGAAGAAGGAAACACTGATAGATGACCTCAAGGAGACGTTTGACAATCTTCGGGTTTACAAGATGATGCTTAATCCGGATAAATGTGTTTTTGGTGTTCCGGCAGGCAAGCTTCTCGGGTTTCTTGTATCCAACAGGGGCATTGAGGCTAACCTAGAAAAAATTAAGGCAATCACATCCCTGGCTAAACCGAAGTGTATCAATGATGTTCAGCGTCTCGCAGGTCGGATTGCAGCCCTTAGCCGGTTTATCAATCGTTTGGGAGAGAAGGCAATTCCTTTGTATCGGATGTTGAAAAAGACGGATGATTTCGTCTGGAGTGACGCAGCCAATGCGGCTTTTGAGGAGCTAAAGCGGCAGTTGGTTGAACTGTCGGTTCTTGCGGCCCCAGTTGATCATGAGCCTTTGCTGTTATACGTGGCTGCCAATGCCCGAGCGGTCAGTGTGGCAATTGTGGTTGAGCGTAAAGAAGCTGGGAAGAAATATCCGGTTCAACGACCTGTATACTACATCAGCGAAGTCCTGATCGAGTCAAAACAACACTATCCACATTGGCAGAAGTTGGTGTACGGGGTTTTTATGGCCAGTTGAAAACTCAAGCAATATTTTCAAGGACATCCAATCACAGTGGTTAGTTCTTCTCCTTTGGGCGATATAATTCAAAACAGGGAAGCAACTGGTCGGGTTGCAAAGTGGGCAATCGAGCTTGGTCCACACGGTTTAAAATATGTACCTCGAATAGCCATCAAGTCTCAGGCTCTTGTGGACTTTATCAATGACTGGACCGAGTTGCAAGCACCGGAAGATAAACCGGATAATACGTACTGGACTATTCATTTTGATGGATCCAGGCAGTTGGAAGGCTCTGGGGCTGGAGTTGTCCTTACTTCCCCTCGAGGTGATAAAATTTGCTATGTCCTCCGCTTGATGTTTCCTTGTACTAACAATGCAGCTGAGTATGAAGCTTTATTCCATGGTCTCCGTGTGGCCAAAGAGATGAACTTAAGTCGAGTTCGTTGTTTCGGAGATTCTGATCTGGTGGCTCAGCAAGTTTCTGGTACTTGGGATTCTAAGGATCCACTCATGGCGGCTTACAGGCGTGAGGTGGATATTGTGGCGGATCATTTCAAAGGGTATCAGGTTGAGCATATCGATCGGCGCAAAAACGAAGCAGCAGATGCTTTGAGCCGGCTTGGATCTCAGCATAAACCGGTACCTCCTAACACCTTTTTAGATATCTTGCATAACCCGTCTGTTAAGTTGCCTACAGAAGAGGATTTGGTTGTTCCTGATCCGGAGGCTCAATTGGTGGCCGCTTTACATGTTGTACCGGATTGGACGGTTCCATATCTGGCGTATATGAGCCGAGGCGAGCTACCAAATGATAAAGTCCTGGCTCGACAGATAGTCCGGCGATCCAAGTCCATGGTTATTCACAATGGCGAGTTACACCGCTGTAGCGTTTCAGGCGTATTTCAGCGTTGTGTTTCTCCGGAAGAAGGCCAAGAGATCCTACGGGAAATTCATGAAGGGGAATGTGGTCATCATGCCGGTTCAAAATCCCTGGTTGCAAAAGCTTTTCGTCATGGGTTTTACTGGTTGACAGCTCATGCTGACGCGGAGGATCTGGTAAAGCGATGTGATGCTTGTCAAAAAAAAATCACGCAAAGCTCATGTTCCGGCTCAGGAACTACGGATGATTCCTATCACTTGGCCTTTTGCTACTTAGGGGCTTGATATGGTGGGACCCTTTAAACGTTCCCAGGACAAGAAGACCCACCTGTTGGTGGCAGTTGATAAATTCACCAAGTGGGTTGAAGCGGAGCCTGTTAGCAAGTGTGATGCAGCTACGGCGGTTCAATTTCTTAAAAAGATTATCTTCCGTTTTGGCTTTCCACACAGTATCATCACAGATAATGGTACCAACCTTTTCAAAGGTGAGATGGAGGATTTCTGTCAGAGAGAGCACATCCGGCTTGACCTAGCATCTGTGGCGCACCCTCAATCCAACGGTCAAGCAGAGCGAGCTAATCAAGAAATTTTAAAGGGTCTTAAACCCCGGCTCATGATTCCCTTGAAGCGGACGCCGGGTTGTTGGGTGGAAGAATTACCTTCTGTGTTGTGGAGTATCAACACCACCCCCAATCGATCAACAGGTTACACGCCTTTCTTTATGGTATATGGGGCAGAGGCAGTTCTCCCAAGTGATATACGTCATGACTCGCCCCGGGTTGCTAATTATGTTGAAGCGGACAACGAGCAAGCTCGCCAAGAGGCACTGGACCTGTTACATGAGAAACGGGATATGGCTTTGGCTCGATCGGCGGTTGATCAACAAGACCTATGGCGTTATCACAGCCGCCGGGTTAGGACAAGAACCTTTCAAGAAGGTGACTTGGTGCTCCGGCTCATCCAGGATCAGACCGACATGCACAAGTTATCCCCGCCTTGGGAAGGACCCTTTGTGGTCAGCAAGAATCTGCACAACGGATCATACTACCTCATTGACGTTTGAGACAACTCACGCAACTCTAAGGAGGAGACCCGGCAGCCATGGAACATAGCTCTCCTCCGGCCTTATTACACTTGAGCCATAGGCTCTTCTTATGTACATATTTCGACAATGTATATATTATGATCAATAAATAAATCAGCATCCTTGCTCTAAGCGGGGCTTCTACTGTTTTTTCTCAAACATCCTTTGAGTTACATGGGGGCTTTAGCTAACAAAGCGGAGTACTACCAGTTAAACCGGCTATCACGCCACAAAGCTTGGGAGCTTCATACCCAAGGGGCCAAAGAGAGTCTGGATGCTATGCACAACTCAAACATAGGCACCCAATGAGCACAGCTCATCACGTTACTTGGGGGATCCTTGTGTCAAATACCAAGGAGTTTGAATGGACCCTTGTAGCTGGGTATCAACCCACGGCTTGGAAGCCTGGTATATTTACCTAAAACCCCGGGTTAACCTGCCTTCATCAAGTAAGACACTCCTATCCAGGTCATCCTGGCACGGCCCTCCGAACGTTTGACAGTTACTCTCATTGAGACCCTGCACTTGTCAAAGTTAAAACGGTGATTGGTTAGTTGGAGGTCCATCTTAAAAGGCTTTGTTAAATGGTTCAACTCAGTGGCCTGGCAGCCCACAAAAAGCCTCAACTACACGGTTTTATTTGCGTTTTGCTGGATTTTATGTTAAACCGATTTTCTTGGCCTGGCCAGTCCTCTTATTAGCCCGGTATTCTTTAAACCGGCTTGGTTTGCAACTACATGTTGACAGACCTTATTCTTAAACTGGAGTTTATTAACCCAGCCTGGCGCTGACTACCTGTCACCAGCTTTGATCATCTGGTGTGCATCATCACCCGGTATGACTTATTATACGGCAGCAGTACATGATGGAGTTATACAAGAATTTCATATTTGGGTTTTCACCCTTATTACAATTAAAATTGACCAACCAACTGAACAGGGATATTACATCACAGGTATGAATCATTTCATATTTTTACAGTTTGATTATTGATCAGGCCATTATCTTGGGCATTATGACCCGTCCAGCGGTGAACCGCCAAGACAATTCCTTTTTATGCAGACATAGGGATTGCATACTATGACATATGAACCAACATTGAAATTAGTATGGCGGATCACATAAAGTAACTTCTACACGATGGCAGCAAATCAAAATAGTTTTTGCTACCCTATTACAAGGCACTCAACGACCCAAAATATGGCATTGTTTCACAACGGACAGTTTATGACATGTCAACTGGATTGACGGATTAAGCTTCATCGCCGGGTTGATGTGAGGTAGATGGGTCATCTGGCGTCGGTTCAGCCTCCTCCTCTCCATCCAATGGCTGGAAGTCATTGGTGGTCCAGTCAATCCGGGTTAAGGCCTGAAAGACAGCCTCTTCACTTATAAGCTCAGCCGGATCAACGTCAGGGGCGTAAGTGTGCTTACGGATTGGTGGAACAAGGTTCTACACTTCAGGAATAACAGCTTCAACCCGTTTGTTGTTTGCGTCATAGAAGGATTGGTGAACCGTCAGGTTAGCCTCGTCTGCCAACTGACTCACCAGAGGACGCATCTCCCTTGTTACCCGTCTAAGAGCGTCGTTGTCAAATACTTCGTCATTTTCTTGTGCACTGGGGAAGCCCTTGGCTATATCAGCCGGATCAAGATCAGCTATCCATGCCTTGGCTCGAGTCAGTGCTAGTAAAGTGCCAGCCCGGGCAGCGAATCGCTTCAACTCTTCTATCTGCGTTGGCGTCATAGATAGCCGGTCCAGCGTGTCCTTGATCAGTGTTGGCGCCGCATTGTCATAAGAAGTGGCACAGATAACCCATTGGACGCCGGTATACAGTTGTTCAATCAGCGTATACACGGCCTTGAGTTTCTTCTGCATATCAGAACCCAGATGAGCAATGCGACTACCTATATCGGTTTAGGAAGTTCATGTTAAACCAGAGGAATTTCAAAGCGAAATATTCATAAAGCCTTGGCAAACAGTGCTTACCAAATATTGCAGAGGTCATGGCATTGACTTGGCGCTTTAATCCAGTAAGCTCTTCTGTCATGGTTTAAGAGTTGATTCAGCGTTTTCCGCCCGCTTCAGCAACCCGGCCTTTCCGGTATCCCAGTTGGCCGACTCAGACTTGAACCATTCTTTGAGCTGCTCCATTGTGGTTAAGACGGTTTTCAACTCATCCTTGGCCTTGGTGGTTTCTGCTTGTTGGGATTTCAGATTTTCTTGAAGGTCGGAAATTTGCGAGACTTGTTGGTTTATTTCACTCTGCAACAGTAAGAGAGCATGTCAATATCTTTGTTAAAGTCCCAAGCATATAACCAATTATACACTTGGCACTTGGGGGCTAATGCGGATCATTTTTCTGCTGATTATTGAAGTCCCAAGGATTAATACAAGTTTTAATCATGGCACTTGGGGGCTAATGTGTGTTTGATCAGAAATACACAAGGAAATTTCATAAAGTACAGTATGGAATATACAAAGTCCCGGTTTGACTTTCTAAAGACAAACCGGCCCTTGGGGGCTACAATGCAATGAAGGTATAGAGCAAAGAGCAAAATTGTTTACCTCATAGTGCTCCTTCATCAGATTTACTAAACCGGCTTCATAATCACGGCTTGTGTAAAGCCGGTTCAAGAAGCCGGAGTGAAGGTCTTGAGCAGAGAGATCGACATAAGCTGACAAATCAGTCTTCCCCTTCCCCTTGCTCATAGCAGCAAATTCATCCTTGGCAGTGTGCTTTGATAGAGCAACCGGATTACCAGGGGCGGTATATGCAGTGCCAGTAACAACAACGTCATCATCTTTGGCCAGACTGGATGAATTGACATTCTTAACAGGGCTTGGCGGTTTGTTAACCGGGCTTGGCGGATCAGCAGTTGAGCCCCACTGTTCTACTGTTGGGCTTGGAGGAGCAGGAGGATGTGAAGTATCAACCTCTACATTCGGTTCAACCTCTGGCAGGTTAGCATCAGCATCTTGGTTTTGCCCAGCAGAGCTGTCTATGGCAACTTCAGGGTCTTCGCCATGATGCTCTGGAGTCTTCTTCGGATCAACATCAACAGTAGGGTCGCTGGTCTTGGCTTTCTTACTTAATCGAGCCTTGGCACTACAACAACAAAGGTTAGAATATGGTAAAGCGACAAATAAAAGAAATAAATTAAGGAGTAATATACTTACCCAGCGACGACTTTGAGAGGAGGCAGCTGAGTGGTTGATGAACTGCCAGACGAGTTGGAAGAAGCCTGGTAATTCGGGTCAGACGGATTGAGAGGGCATCGGAAGAAACCTTTCAAAGGATAACATTTTTCAGGAGAACGAGTCACCTCTGGACGACGTTTCCGGGTTGGCGTATCAGCTAAACCGGACGACGTGATTTGTTGACCGCTATGCCGGGTTGTGCGGCGTTCTTCAACTTGCTGTGTCTTCAAAGAAAATTTTGGATCCAAATGAGCAAGGGGGTGAGATTGTTTTACTTTCCGGACTGTGCGGCGAATTCTTTGAACCGGTACAAGATCTGAATCGGAAGAAAGAAGGATTACCTCAACATGTTCTGCATGGCTGGCCTCAGCGTCATCCTGGGAATAGTCATTGTCAATAAGATGAACGAAAAAGGAACCAAGTGAGTCAAGTTCTACCTCAGCGTCTGATTCTTCATCTTCTGGCGGATTAGAAGACTCGGTGGTTTTCTTCTTGCCAGCTTTCTTGGTGGCCTTGGTCTTTGCACGAGGAGCCCGGGCCGGTTTAGTCCGTTTCCAAAAGGAGCTGTTAGCCTGAAATTAAGACAAGGAAAGGTTAGTACACAGTCGATACAGAAGCAAATCAGTAAAGTATTTAGATGAACTTTACCGCTGGCGGTTTATTGGAGACGCAAAACGGAGCCAACCCGGATTGGCTGCATGCAGAGATCGGTTCATCAAGCATTTTCTTCACCGATTCAGTAACTTCAAGATCGGTCATTACTATTTCGTCATATCGTTGAGGGTCTTTGACATCACCAGTATATTCATGCATCAATCCAGGGCGGCGGCTTAAAGGTAAAATGCCCCAAGAAACCCAGCAGGGGACAAGATCAATGCCAGTTAAACCGTTGGCCATCAGAGCCCGGAGCTTGGCGAGTTGAGGTGCAAAATTCTTCCATTCTGCGGCGGTCAAGCGTGAAGGTAATGGGTGGCCGTTGCTAAGCCGGTGAGGGCGATAACCCGACAAAGGATTTTCTCCATCAGGGGCAGTGTTCCGGCAGTAAAACCAGGTCTGATTCCAATCTTTAGGATGGCTATGATGTTTTGCATGAGGGAAGTCAACTTCTTTCCTTTTCTGAATTGAAACGCCGCCAAGCTCTGTGTTGGGACCATCTGAGAATTCCGTACAGCGGTTCAAATGAAAGAAGTCCCGGGACAGCTCCACGGTTGGCTCTTCTTGAAGATAGACTTCGCAGAATACTTGAAAGTTGCATATATTGGACACAGAGTTTGGACCAATATCTTGCGGATGGAGTTGGAAACTTGCGAGGACATCCCAGAAAAATTTTGATCCGGGCGGACTGAATCCCCGGTCTAAGTGTTGCATAAAAATAATCACCTCTCCTTCTTGAGGTTTAGGTGGACATTTCGATTCCGGAACTCGCCAGTGGAGAACCCTTTTTGAGGCTAAAGCACCAGTGGTGACATAACCGTTGATTTGTGTTTCCGTGATCCGGGACGGAACCCAATTGCAAGAAGCGAATTGTTTCGTCATTCCGGAAGGGGGGAACTGAAAGGAAAAACAAGTGCCGGTTTTACAACTTACGGTTTAAGGTGTACAATTCAGTGTTAAACCGGAGAAAAAATACTATGCAAGGTTCAGTTGGCGGTTTAAGAGAGGGCTAATGATATATGGCGGATTTGCTATCAAAGGTTAAACCGCCCATAGGCAAAAAGGCCAGGATTCGAAATTTCTGCTAAGTGTTGACAGAAACAGGTTTCACACAATGATCAAATTTATTTGGATCTACCGCACATCCGTAAAGCAGTTTTTTCTATGATTTCTAAAGGCGCTAAGCAGAACAGGGAAGGTCGTGTACTCTACAGAAGAAAAAGGATGATCTGCTAGCATTAAAAACGGATGCGGAGTAACTACCGCATGAGATCTATACTGCTATTGGATCAAAACTACCGTGGCAGAAGGAAGGACGAAGAAGAAGAATGAAGAACTGTACAGAGGAGCTCGCAAACCCTAAACACGGATCTAAAGATGAAGGAAAGAGGAAACTTACCACTGCAGATTTGCTGCGGAGGGGTGCGACGAGTTTCTGGTCCGTTTCAGGTTGATGCAGCGGCCTTTGTCGATGCAGTTCTCGAGGGTCGCGGACGGCGGCGGAGCTTCAGAGCTTGGGCGTCGCGAGGAAGAAGAAGGCATAGAAGGGGAAAAGAGAGAAGGGCCCTCGGGCCTTATTTATAAAGGAAAGAATAAACGGCAGGCGCGAGAATCAAGGAGCCTGAAGCGGCAGAATGGGTGCGCCTGTCGCCTCAATTTTTGGGATAACCATTAAGTGAAGGGAATCTTTTTAATCTTTTTATACAGAGATGATGTCATGATGGACTGTTGCTGTGTTCAGAAGATGACGTCATGGCGGTTTACAAAATTTACAGGAGAAGACAATATGGCGGTTTACGAAAATACAAGAAGATGCCTACAAGATATCTTTGAAGTATTGAAGATTGACATGAAAAAACTCAAATCAATCTGGGGCCTAATGTTGAGGATATAGCTACTAAGTGTAAACCGGCCAGGAGGATCCGGTTCACCCTCGACTATGCTGAAGCCCATGAAGATCCAGAAGATGGCGTTTTACTAAATGAAGCTTAGAGGCCCGAAGCCCAAAGGCGGATTAGGGCCCATAGTGGTAAACCGCCATGACTATGTAAACTTGTAATATAAGTTAGGAAAGGAAAGACCGAACCGGACACTTTGTATGAGTCGGCCTCGGGGCTCTGTAGACCGGCCGGGCGTCAACCTGTGTATATAAAGGGACGACCCGGCGGCGGTTCAGGAACAACAGACAACAACTCGAGACTCAGGCAAGCGTATTTTGCTCCCTGGTCATCGAAACCCAATCAATCCTATCACAACTAGACGTAGGATTTTACCTTCATCGAAGGGGCCGAACTAGTATAAACTCCCGTGTCCCTTGTCCGGTTTAACCCCTTCAAGCTAACCCATTGCGATGGCTCCACGACTAAGTCCTTTCATGAGGACATCTGACGTGTTAATTCCACGACAGTATGCAACGCAGGTATTGTAGCCGACGGCAACCAAACACGCCTTGAATGAACGAGCATTGCTTCCAAGGATATGCTAGCATGCATCAAAAAATGTTGCTTCGTACATGGATGGAGAACATTCAGGTGCAAATGCGAAATGGGTGCGAACATCATTTTCACCGAAATTACTGTTACTTCTCATAACTACAATATTATGATGTTAGAAGAATATTTTACTAAAAAGTCTAATGATACTATTTTCACTTACCAATGTGCATAACTTTTTACCTGAGCATCACATGTTTCCATTTGAATATGGCAGTCAAAGAGCGCTTCTGACCTGCAATGGCTTGACTGTCGAACAGATATAAGAACTAAAAGCCACGCAAGCTTAAAGAGAATTTCGGCTGCTGTACAGGGGAAAATCAAAGCAATGCAGTGCAACAACTTCGGAATGATAAAAGGAAATTCCCTGGCTTGTGACCAAGAAGAAATAATGAACCGTTAGAGCATCTCCAGCCATTCGGCCCCCAGAGGCTTGAAATAGCGCCGTCTGGGGGCGAACCGGCCATAAAATCAGCTTGGGGGCGGCCGGTTTCCCAGCCGCCGCCCCAAGGTCGCCCTAGACACCGGTTTTTTAAAACCAAACTCGGCCGAAATTCGTCCAAACACAGCAGAACTTCGGCCAAACTAGGTGATTTCATTGGTATTTGTACAAAAACTAACAAACATAATTTAAAACAACTATTGCGTCGCTGTCGCCATCGCCGCACGCCTTCTACATGCCGAACAGCCGGTACATCTTGGTGTAGTCGTCGTCGTTCGGGCCGCCGACGTCCTTGCTGCAGCCCTAACCAGCGTCGCCGATGCGTGGAGGGTTGGACGGCCCGGGCGCCGCCCTCCTCACGGCCGTGGCGCCGAGCATAGATCTCCTCGAGGGCACGCGTTGGCGCGCCATCTCCTCGCGGACATAGTCCTCCCGCGCCCATCTAAGGGCGGTCTCGGCGGCGGCCATGTCCTCATGCTCCTTCTTCACGGGGAGCAGCCCCGGCTCGGTCTTCGGCTGGACGAGGTGAGAAGATGGAGGAGAGGGGCGACCGCCGTCCTCGTCGATGACTAGGGTGTCGCCGCGGGTGCGGCGCTGGAGCGGCGTCTCCTGTGGCTCCGGCTTGACGGGGCGAAGTGTCGGCGATCCAGTGGACGGGGAGCCTGACGAAGAGGAGGTCGCCGTCTTCATTCGCCGCAGCGTCCAGGAGCTGCCGCGGTGATAGAAGGAGGAGGCCGCCGGGTACTCCAAGTGTGGCATGTTGCCGGACTCGATGTACTCAAGGACGGTCTCGAGGGTACGGCCGGGGACGCCCCACCATTGGCACCTCCCGTTGGTGTTGAGGCAGCCGCAGGGCTCGATGCCGTCGGTGGAGGTAAGCTCCTCCTCGTGGTGGCATTCCAAGTATGCCGTCCATAGCGTGTTGCTGTCGGGGGCGTACCTCGGTTGGTTCCGCACCTCCACCGGCAGCGACGACCAGATGTGGCCGATCTCGGCCCACCGTTCAGCTCCGGTGGGCGCTGGAGGCACCGGGACGCCGCCGGCGCTGAGCCTCCAGGCGCCCGGCACCCGCATGTCCGGCGGGGCCGGGTAGTCGGCCTCGTAGAGGAGGCGCGCCTCGTCCTCGTGCAGGTGGCGGCGGCCGAAGCCGTTGGCTGCCGCACCATCGCCTGGGTAGCGCTCAGCCATGCTCGTCGGAGTGGGAGGGAGGAGAGATAAGCATCGGCGGTGAGAGGTCGAGAGGGGAGAGGGTTATGTGGCGATTGAGTGTGAGCTTACTGGCGAGGGAAGGGTGGCTTTTTATAGCCGGTTGTGGGCAGCGAGAGGACGGCCGACGTGTGTACGCGTGGCACACGTGGCGGGAGCTGGCGGGACGCGCATCGCCGCGCGCCTTCACTGCACCGTCTGTGAGGCATCAATGGAGGCTGACCGGCGCGGCAGCGCGGCAGCCTTCGCATTGATTCCTGCGGGAACCAAGGCGATGATGGTGATGAGGACGACGATGGCGCCGAGTCGCCGACTCGTCGGGCTCGCCAGGTTTTCGCGCCAAAAATGTTTCCCCGGGCGCCCCCAGCGCGCCGGGTTCGGCATGGGTCCGTCGACACCAAATTCGGCCCTAACGGCGAGAAAATGGACTTCTGAAGGCGCGACTGGGCAGATTTTTGACACCGGCGATAAAAAAGGTCTTGAAGGGGCTTGTTGGAGGCGCGGCTGGAGATGCTCTTAGCAAGTCTCTCAGGAAATGTGAGGCTCTGAAATTCTGAATGCCTCACTTCTTCCCTTGCGTTCCTCCCGACACGGAATTTGGTCCAATCCATACACTCAGTCCCACTCAAGTCACACAATTTTGTGCCAATTTCTAAATCAAAAAACATCTAGTACCTATCAGCCTGTTACTTTTTTTAGACAAACTCATAAGCTTTATTTAGAACGTCACAATGTTTATAGGAACGAATAAAAGTTGTTCAGGCTGGCCTAACCAAGCACGAGACCGATCCCTAGAGTAAAAGAATGCTTAGCGAGATTGTAGGCCTCGACATTCGAGGTTCTAAAGTCATGGCTAAAGATACACGACTCAAAATCTTTAGCCCTATCTATTATTTCATGTACTACTGCCGCATACGATGCCGCGCTACCATCTTTGATTGCTTCCACGGCTATCATGTACTACAGCCTGTTACTACAATCCAGGTTCGCTCATCATGTGCGTGTACATATTAAGATGCTGAATTAAAGCCATTGCGAAGGTAGATACAATGGGGGCCTCCAATTTGAGCGCAGCCCCCGCTCCCCAGGACATGTTTTTGGGCCGGCCCATGTGCCAGGAGGACGCACCTGCTTTCCACATCGATATTTTTTTCTTTTTTTCCTTTTCTGTTTTTGTTTTTTCTAATTTAAAATAATACGAGATTTCAAAGAAGCTCCAATTTCAGAATAATAGCGAACTTCTTAACAATGTTAGATAAATCATTAAATGTTCGTCAATTTGAAGAATGTTCCGGAAATCATAGAATGTTTGTGGATTCAAAAAATGTTTGAGACTTTGAAAAAACTGTATGCATATTTAAAATATGTTCATGATTTTTGAAAAATATTCTGGAAAGTAAAAAAACATTCGGATATTAAAAAAATGTTCATGAATTAATATTCGTGAATTCAAATATTGTTAATGATTTTTTTTAGAAATTTTTGGTAATTTTCGATATTGTTCCGCAAATTGAAAAACAAATCACATATTCAAACATAATATTTAATTTTAAAATATGTTTATGAATTCAAAAAAACGTTCATGATTTTTTTACAAATGTTCAGGAAATTCATAAACTGTTCAAGAATTTCAACAATTGTTCCCAAAATACGAAAAATGTTTGTTGATTCAATAAATTGTTCACGAATTTTAAAACAATGTTCAAATTTCAAAAATTATTCATGAATTTTCCTAAAAATGCTAACTATTTCAACAAAGGATCATGATTTTTTTAAATGTTTGTGAATTTAAAAAAGGTTCATGATTTCATAAAATTATTCTTGATTTCAAAAAATTATCATGATTTGACAAGATGTCCACAAATTTGAAATATGTTCGTAAAATAAAAAAGGAAAATATAAAAAAGGTTAAAATATATAATGGAAAAAATAGAAAAGGAAAAATCAAAATAATAATAAAGAAAAACCAGAAGAAGAAAAAAAGAACTGGTTCATGGAAGGTTCTAGAACTTCTTACAACCGGTGGGAAAAACTAGACAGGGTTGGCCTATACACTGGACAGGCACGCGATGGTGGCATGCGTTAGGTCGCTATAGAATGACCTATGCGCCAAATAGAACCGCATGTACAATGCTAGGAGCAACATGAATTTTGAAAATCTTGGGAAATAAATCCACATTGATTTGACAGTATTACGGCCCAGATATGCCTCACCTTGTCGATTATCGGCCCAAGTAGGTCGGTCTGAGGCTCCCTAGTAGCTTGGTTCTACCCTGGGCCATCAGGCTGGCCCATGGGCCTCATAGGAGAAGACTGGAGGCCTTGCCATTCAAGACAAGGAAGCCCGAGCCGTGGAGGACTCCCCTCCACCGACGTTGCCGACTAGGTTGTGTATCCCTATGTGCCCCAGTATCTTATATAAGTCATGGCCGAACTAGTCAATAGATCATCATGCAATTCTTTGGTTATACTTGTACTTTGTACACCCCCAATCAAAATATATACAGAGCATGAGTAGGGTTTTACCTCTATCAGAGGGCCTTAACCTGGGTAAAATCGTCTCCTGTTTGCCTTTCGACCTAATCACCACACCGGGATACCCTACCGAGGGATCTGTTGAAATCATCTCAGAAAATGGTGGCTCATGCAGGTCCCGCGTGGAGAACACAGAGATCTGATGGGATCTTTGATGGACGCCGATGCGGTCTATGTGCCAGGTAAACTCTTTGTCTTTGTCGTGGTCTCATTTGTCGCTGATTCGATCGGACAAATCAGCCACTTTATTGTTTTTTTCCCTTGTGTTGTACTCAATTGTGTAATTGTAACTAAGTAATTTAGCCAATAGTTATGTTGAATACCTTTAGTTTTTGAAGTACCACCAAAGTAGTGTCTCCAGTTCTTTATGTTAGTACACTATATATAGTCATGTAGCCTTTTGTATTTATCCCAATATATAAGAGGTTTCCTGCATATTTTCTGCACGTGTATACTCCCTTCGTTTCAAAATAGATGACTCAATTTTGTACTAACTTTAATATAAAGTTAGGTTTTAGTATAAAGTTAGGTTATAAGGCAATGGGTTGTCCCTGTTGGCTGTTGCATTAATATTGCTCATACGTCATATCCAGTCAGTGGTTTCCAGAAGTTCAAAGGGTCATTGCTCCTGTCCACTTAAAATTATCTTTCTTCAGTGCTTGATACAAGGGCTTCCAAATAATTCCATAGTTTCTAATGAACCTCCGGTAATAGCCTGCAAGACCAATGAAGCTTCTAAGTTGTGTGACACTTGCAGGTGTGGACCAATCTGCAATAGCCTGTAATGTAGAAGGGTCTGTTTTAACTTAGAAATCTGAAGCAACTCCATTTACAGTAATAATGTGCCCCAGGTAGTCCACTTGTTTCTGGCCAAAAGTGCATTCGGACATCTTTGCGCACAGCTGATTCTGTTTTGAGTATTTCAAATACTGCTCTCAAGTGTTCAGTGTGCTCTTTCGAGAGCTACATATGGGCAACTGGAGTCTGGCCATAGAAACAAGGAACTGGCTACTGTGCTTAAGCTTTTAACTTCTTTCGCTTTGAACACTTTAATGGCACATCGGCAAAATCAGTAACGGCCCACCAAAACTATTTTCAGTACCCAACGGCCCATGTAGGATGCCAGCAGCAGGCACATCATACGACATGATCATGTGTGCAATCGAGAACATCATATAAGCAGATTTTGCTACAGCCTCCGATCCATACTACTTGTCGTTCAAATAGATGTATCTAGATCCATTTGAGCGACAAGTAATATGTATCAGAGGGAGTATTAAAAAAGAAAGAGAAGACATGCAGCTCTACTTCGCAGGTACAATGCAAGTGCACATCTGTAGTTATTCGATGAGGACATTACAGATTCAATGGGAAAAATCCCAACCCAGATTCCTAGAGCTGCCACAGAGTTTAGATCGAATCCATGTTAACCTGTTCATGCCTCTTGTACATCGCCAGGCGTCGCAGCAGTCTACTGATTGAGTCTATAGCCTCTTCCTCTGAAGGCAGTAGGGCCTGTGTTAGCTGGCCGGACTGGAGAGTTTGCCTGCACGCCCAACCTGAATCGAGCAACAATCTTGTGTCTGTGCAAGTGCAGCATGTTAAGGAACCAACGAGCATATATCACTGGGAATGAAGTAACAATATCATAAAAAAGCTGTAGTAAACAATGTTGGTAGGTAACTATGATTGAGAGAAAAATGCTTCATAACCATAAGGATACACCCACATAGGAGTCTTGAGGTAGTTCTTTCCGCTAGCTAGCGGATACAACACTGTAAAGAAGTAGTACAGATGTCCAACCATAATGCCCAAAAGGCCAGGCAATATTGGAGAGCCAAATATCACATCCAATCCAAGCATAGCCCATGGTAGATAAAATGACTGCACAAATAGTAAGTACATTTACGACATGAGTATATTCAATCTAGGGCAGTTCTGTGCCACGATCAAGCACTTAATAATAGTATGAGAACAAGGCATTACCCTCAATTGGACGAGGCCATACATGCTTATCTGAGAGTTTGGGTACTCTCGGCTCCAGACATAAAGAAGCATGCTAACCATAGGAATACCCAACAAATAAGTCTCGAGATAGGGAATAGCAGACAGTACCTGAACCAATCAAGATAGAAATAAATTTAACTCTTAGGAGATTTGATTCATTTGTTTGTAACACGTAATAAGTAGGAGTGCCACTAACCAGTAACGAGATTGCACCAAATATCATCATCCACAAGAAATCTGCTGTCCGCTTCTCAAATGAACCCTTCTCCAACTGCACACCATATCTTGCTCTACATGGCAACATACATAAACAATTTCAACCAACAGCTGCCAGTTTATCTTTATAATATTCTGAAAGTAACCGTGTTTATAGTAATTGTGATTAATAGGTATCTGACAAGACTTACATCATCAGAAGGCGAATACCAAAGTTGATGGAGAACTTGCCGAGGAAAAAGAAGCTTGTAAATAGCCTCCATATCTGCGTGGTCCAAAATTGAAGATTACTGTACAATCTCAAAGCAGGATCATAATGTGCTTGTTACAAATAACTAATGCGAGAGAGAGAGAGAGCATGAGCAGATGCTAACCTGAAAACTCTTGAACACATGGGGATAAGATAAATAAAGAAGGCCTGGGTCTAGTATCTGGAGCTGAACCAGCACTGTGGTAAAGAAACACAATGTCCCATATGCCTTGCTTACTGGTGGAAGTGAATTGTAGTACCTGAAATAGGAAAGTAAGTCCTCAATTTTTCCGTACTGCCGAGATTGAACTAATGCAGAAAAAAAATATAGCTCATCCACTGCGATAATGATTCAGCATCCTAACCTATTTCTCTCAATATGCACCCATCTTAACACCATGCATGGGAGAAAACCCACCACAACATGCAACCATTCATGGGAAAATGTTTAGCAAGTTCCTTTCTATTATGCTACTTATACCCAACATTTTTTTACTACTATACAATAATCAAATACAATAAATTACATGCATTTTCAGTTTCAGTTCTCGTATTATTAATACAAATATTCATGTTCTAATATAACCAAATCTCATTGAAATATATTGCAATTAATCCCCGCAGCAACACGCTGGGTATCATCTCTGTTTTCCTATTAGAAGTGAACCACAAAGCTAAACTGCAGCTAGAATTTATATTCTTGTCTTCTAATATTAGAGATCTCCAAACTATTTTTAATGCCAGTGAGAAGTTCATCCAGTACAATCATGATTCAGTAATTAAATTACACATCAGAAGTATTTATCACAAAAGAACAAACAAGAGAATTTTGCAAATAAAACTTCAAGGTGACATACATTAATAGTGCAAAATAAATGTATGGGGCAAACCAACAAAAATCAAGTCAACCTATAAGGAAAACATAAACAGAGTAAAGCCCTTACGCAAGAGAACTAATTGGTGTCAAACTGCTCAAAATTTGCCATATCCAAATCTCAGTTCTCAGTTAACAAATCTAGATAACAATCTTTTAAGCAAAGACAGTGATAGTGTATGAGAATCATACAAAATTAGTTCAACATTTCAAAATTATACCAAAAAGTGACTTCTTCTGACCAAATGTGTATCCTGGAAACATCCAACACGGATACTTCCAACCATTGTTGGCTCTTAGCGGCCAGAGCCTGATTGTATTGCAACTTTGCAAGCATGTTGCAATGAGTCTGTAGTAGGTTCCCAACAAATAGGCACAAAAGATAACACCTCAATTCTTTTAAGTTGTACATCAAGTTGGTCTCACGTGCAACCTTTGACGTATACCTTCTCCACTTGTATGTGAGCAGAAGTTATTAAAACTGACGTAATGTTATTTAAGCATTTCTTAACCAGTCTAGAAATTCATTTTTGTACAAGAAATCTAGATATTATTATTTTTTAGGACATTAGTATCCAATGTTTCACATTTTCACTGCCAGAAGGCTATTGAACTGTACTAGCTATGGAATATTTTAATATTGAAGACTGCGAAATTCCAGAATACTGCACTTGGTGCTACTTGGGAACCATGCCTCCGAAACCAAAATTTACAAACCAAGAGAAACTTGTGGCCAACTACAGCAAAAGTCAGTGTAAGCGGGCATCAGCCTCCCATGGACTTTCCCAAAAAAACATCAGCATAAATAACCGAGCATCTGGGAGAATTGTTGTTCATGAGAACTACTCCCTCCGTCTCAAAATAAGTGACTCAATTTTGTACTAAAGTTAGTACAAAGTTGAGTCACTTATTTTGGGACGGAGGGAGTACAAATTAGCTATTGAAACAACAAGCTTATAAACCAATGTATCCCTTCGAATTGGCGCTAAGCTCCAGAACTACGGCCTAGCTGCTTACGGTCTCACAACTCACAACAATCAATTGGTAGAACCACCAATTCAGGGCTCAGTTATCCTGAAATAGAAAAGGCGGCCATGACCTCCTGCTCAAGTTTGAAAGACGAGCTCCCATGTTCCCCATACATGTCACAAACTCACAAGGATAATCTCTTATGTACACCCAGTGGCGAAGGCAAGAATATTTTTTAGGTGTGGCAAAATTTATGAAGGAGAAAACCATGTATAATACAACTAAGCAAGAGTTAAATAAAATACTAACTAGGTATGTATTTGTGTTCGGCAAGTACAACCAAAAACCAATACTAACCAATTAGTTTCAACAATGTTCGGTGGGCGGTAACAACATTTGCTGCAAAACAAGTTCAGTTTCAGTTATGTATCTTTCATACGTACTTGCCCTCGCTCTTCGACGTTTTCTGCATACTAGCCCAGTAGTTCTCACATCCTTGCTGTCTAGCCCAACCCACCGGCCGGCCAGTGATTGCTATGCTCGCAGCTGTTGTGTGCCTACCGCCTGCACACATGATCACAACTCCACAATTGTTTCGACTTTCCGAGATTTTGTAACTGGCGGCCGCTAATTTTTTTTAGAGAACAGATTGAGCAAAATGATGGTGCTTATTGGCCAGTCGGATCATGTATTGGTGTGTTTAATTTATTTGTGGGGTCAAATCACAACTCGCAAACCCAGTGACAAATGCATCAGGCCCACCAGTAGGCAGCAACCAGGCCTAACGCGCACTGAATCACAACTCGCAAACCAGTGACAAAGTTTACATGTACTAGTGACAAAGTTTACATCTACTAGTATGTGTACTAGGTGTATTTGCAGAAAAATTTAGGTATGGCAGCTGCCAAACCTTGACAGATACTAGCTGTGTAGTATATATAACAGTAAAGCAAGAAGCAGATCAGACCGACGAAATAACACGAAACAAACTGCGCTAACTCTCCAAGGTAGTCCCAACCCTAACACAACTAAATTCGTCGCAAGAACATTTACAGTCACTACACTACAGCGTGTCCCGCCGCACCCGCCCCTCGCTCCCTTGCAAAGCCAGCACAGTCCCATCCAATTAGCTCAAGCATACGAAACTAGAGTCCAATCCGAACAATATTTCTCCAGCTCCTCCGTTAACCGCCCCGCCCAAACCATCGATCCCAATAAGAATAACCGCATCTGTGCCTAGCAATTTGAGAATTGAGCAAAAGACGATGCTAAACTTCTGTAGGATTCGAGAGGACTCACTCTGCGGGTGAAGACATCTCGTCGCGTGGGGGAGCGGCGATGGATTCGGATCTTCCAGGTCTCGGCCTCTCTCGGGTCTCGTCGTCAGTCTCGTGCTCGCTGGGCGTGGGCGGAGAAGTAGAATAAAGTGGTAGTCGCTCGGCGAGACTTCCAGAGGGGGGAAGCTAGATGGACCGCCGGATCCATGACCGGACGCATGCAGGTGGTTCGGACACGTAGGTTGTAGGCTCTATGGCGCACGCCATTGGCCGGGGCCGTGGCTTGGTGGTGAGGTGGTTCCTGTGACGTGGCGAGGAACTACGGGCCGTTGGATTTATGGGACCTGACGGTGGACGATGATGGGGAGATTATGGTAAGATGGCTGGTCCATGATGCCCGTAGAGGTTTTTTTCTTAACACAGTACAGACGCAAACGCTCATATACACGCGCATACACTCACTCTTATGAACGCACACACGCACACCCTATCCCTATGAGCATCTTCGAAAGACTGAGCCGGCATATCATCTTGAAATTTACGAAGTCAGCATAGACACCTCGTCATCAACGGGGACGTCTCCTTCCACTAGATGCGCATCGCCGAAAATTCTGAAATAAATTCAGGAATAAATGCGAGCATCAGGACTTGAATCCTGCTGATCTGGGGATACCACAGTTCCTCTAACCATCCAACCACAGGTTGGTTCGCGATGGCCGTAGATGTTGAAAACTTGATTTTGGTACAATTCAGAAAATAAAGTAGCTTGATTTTGGTAAAGTCTCTAATACTTTATTACTATATATATCCCAAGCCTTTCGTAGTATTTGGTGAAGGCAACGCTGATGAACTATGTGTTGTTGTCGGTGATGATGTGGGGAAGACTTGTGTGAGATCTTACATTAGGTGAGATCAATGAGATCCATTTTTTGAAAAAAAAATCTAAAAGTTCAAACATTCTCAAAAAATTGTAGACGCACATCAATGGTTGATGGTTCAACCTTAAAAAGTTTCAGCTTATAATTCGACATGCATTAATAGAAAAAAAAATTGTACGTGAATAGTATCAAAGTATTATTCACCCAAAGCTGCCACTATTCACATTCAAATTTGTCTTTTTTGCATCTCCAAATATACATCGAGATTTGAGATGATTTTTTCGGAGTTGTAGACGTACCCCACATGGATGTTATCAAATAGTTTCATACTTTTTTTGAAATGTCTAAATTGAATTTTTAGGGTTGATCTCACGATCTCACCTAATGTGAGATCTCATACAATTCTCCCCCTTGATGATGTGATTCGCGACGCTGAAGCGGCACACAATCCCTCGGAAGAAGCTAATGGCGGTGTTGGCGGTGACCTTGGCGATGGGCACGGCCTCCACCCATTTGGTGAACTTGTCGATGACATGTAGAGGTACTCGTAGCCCCCGACCGCCCGGGGCAAGGCCCCAAAGATGTCCAGCTCATAAACCACGAAGGGCTACGAGAGGGGGATGGTGTGGAGGGCCTGGGTTGACTAGTAGATCTGCTTTGGATGGAGTTGGCACACCTCTTGGTGTTGGACCATGTATGTGGTGCCCTACAGGGCAGTACGCCACTAGAAACCCTGCCGAAAAACCTTACCGATCAACGTGCATGAAGCAGTGTGGCTACCGCACGCACCCTCATGTATGACCGCGAGTAGGTCACAACCTTCCTTCCTGAAGATGTACTTGAGCAAGATTCGATCACCGTCGCGCTCGTAGAGCTCTCCGTCCATTAGCATGTAGCGCTTCGCCTGTTCGGTAATCATTTTCGCGTTCACGTCATCTTCATGGAGGATATTAACATCTAGGTAGTCGTTGATCTCGAAGATCCATGAGGGCTCCTCAGTATCGTCCGTGATTCCAAGGTTTTCGCCAAGGAAGGGGGTCGTGCTTGGAGCTTCCTGTGATAGGGGCCGAAACAAAAGGCGTCGCCCGGGTCCCCTCGCTAGAGCGAGAGGGGCCCTTTGTCATGCTCGATAACCAATTCCTCCTACTGGGAGATCCTTTTCTCATGAGCTCCGACCGGGTCTTCATTGCCCAGGTTTCCCCAAATATCAGGATCCATGGAGGTGTCTGGCTTAAAGTGGTGAACGCAAAGTACTTGGGGGATGGTAGCCTCAGTTTGGTGTTGGCCGAATCATAGAGTGACACCGGGGTAACCTCAAAGGAATGAGTCATGACCCTGTCGCCCTAAGTGAGTATCCCAACGCCCTGATCGGGCGGATAACCGGGTGATCCTTTCTTCAAAGATACTGACCGGAACCGCTCCTAAAGGGGGGCCAATAGCGATAGTTGGCCCGCCGGGACATTTTTGTAGTGTGGCATATGCTCCAGCCACAACCCATTGATACGTCTCCAACGTATCTATTTTTTCTCACGCTTTTCTTCTTGTTTTGGACTCTAATTTGCATGATTTGAATGAAACTAACCCCGGTCTGACGTTGTTTTCAGCAGAACTACCATGGTGTTGTTTTTATGCAGAAATAGAAGTTCTCGGAATGAAATGAAACTTTGCGAGGATTTTTTATGGAATAAATGAGGTTTTTTGGAGCCAACAACTACCGGAGAGGGGCCCCTGGGTGGGAACAACCTACCAGGACGCGCCCCCCTCTCCTGGCGCGCCCAGGTGGGTTGTACCCACCTGGTGGCCCTGTAGACCTCAACCCTGACACTATAAATTCCTATTTTCGGAGAGAAAAATGAGGGAGAAAAATTATCGCATTTCACGAGACGAAGCCGCTGCCAAGCCCTGTTCTTCCTCGGGAGGGTAGATCTGGAGTCCGTTTGGGGCTCCGGAGAGGGGGGTCTTCGTTCTTCGTCATCGCCAATTCCATGATACTCCCCACCGGGAGTGAGTAATTCCTTCGTAGGCTCGCTAGTCAGTGAGGAGTTGGATGAGATTCATCATGTAATCGAGCTAGTTTTGTTAGGGCCTGATTCCTAGTATCCACTATGTTCTTAGATTGATGTTGCTATGACTTTGCTATGCTTAATGCTTGTCACTTTGGGCCCGGGTGCTATGAACTCAGATCTGAACCGTTTATGAATTCATCATTATATCCATGTTTTAGATCCAATCTTGCAAGTTATAGTCACCTACTATGTGTTATGATCCGACAACCGCGGAGTGACAACAACCGGGCCCACTCTCGGTGATGACCGTAGTTTGAGGAGTTCATGCATTCACTATGTGTTAATGCTTTGTTCCGGTTCTCTATTAAAAGGAGGCCTTAATATCCCTTAGTTTCCAATGTGGACCCCGCTGCCACGGGAGGGTAGGACAAAAGATGTCATGCAAGTTCTTTTAATAAAGCACGTATGACTATTTACGGAATACATGCCTACATTATATGGATGAACTGGAGCTAGTGTCGTATCACCCTAGGTTATAACTGTCTCATGACGAATATCATCCAACAAGTCACCGATCCAGTGCCTACGAATTTATCATATATTGTTTCTGCTAAGTTACTACTGCTGCTGCTACTGTCACACTTGCTACAAATTACTGCTATCACTGTTACTGTTACCGTTGCTGCTGTCACTACTCTCAAAACTATCAAACTACTTTGCTACTGATCACTTTGCTATAAATAATTAATCTACATGTGTGGTTGAATTGACAACTCATCTGCTAATACCTTCAAATATTCTTTGGCTCCCCTTGTGTCGAATCTATAAATTTGGGTTGAATACTCTACCCTCAAAAACTGTAGCGATCCCCTATACT
Source organism: Triticum aestivum (assembly GCF_018294505.1). NCBI lineage: Eukaryota > Viridiplantae > Streptophyta > Magnoliopsida > Poales > Poaceae > Triticum > Triticum aestivum. The sequence goes on from NC_057795.1 coordinate 197,316,994, forward strand.
TGTGGGTTATCAAGACCTTTTTCTGGCGCCGTTGCCGGGGAGCATAGCTATATTTGTTGAGTCACTTGGGATTATTATCAATTTATCACTATGAAGAATCTGAAGGATCGAAAGACTAAGATATTTCCCTCTAAGATGAGGGGAGGTAAGGAACTGCCATCCAGTTCTGCTTTAGATTCGCCTTTTATTATGAGTAAACTTGCAACACCACCACATGCTATCAATTCTAATATGTCACAAGTTATTGATGATGCTACTTCTGCCATGGATAATGCTTATGATGATGCTAGTACCATGCTTGATAATGATGATGTGCCACTTGGTGAATTTCTTGATGAACAAATTGCTAGAGTAACACAACATGATGTTGTTGAATCTGATGATGAGCTTGAAACTGAAACTCTTGAAACACCTACTAGAACTAGCCTTCCTAGATATGAATTGCCTAGGTACCGTAAGGTTATGTTATGAATGAGGAAACAACTAGAGATATTCTTGCTTGTAAGGATATAGATGATCTAGAGAAATTATTATGCAAGTATAAAGAAAAATCTCTGAATGCTAGAATGAAGTATGATCCTAAGTTTGCTACTTCACCTATCTGTATTGTTGATAAGGATTATGAATTCTCTGTCGACCCAGAGTTAATTACTTTGGTTGAATCTGATCCTTTCCATGGTTATGAAACTGAAACTGTTGTGGCACATCTTACTAAGTTGAATGATATAGCCACCCTTTTTACTCATGATGAGAAAACTTGCTATTACTTTATTCTCAAATTATTTCCTTTCTCATTAAAGGGTGATGCTAAAGCTTGGTACAATACTCTTACTCTTGGTTGTGTGCGTAGTTCCCAGGGATATGGTTTATTACTTCTCTGAGAAGTATTTTCCTGCTCATAAGAAACAAGCTGCCTTACAGGAAATATTTAACTTTGTGCAAAATAAAGAAGAGAGTGTCCCACAAGCTTGGGGGAGGCTTTGCTAGTTACTTAATTCTTTGCCTGATCATCCTCTTAAGAAAAATGAAATACTTGATATCTTCTATAATGGACTAACCGATGCTTCTAGGGACTTCCTAGATAGTTGTGCTGGTTGTGTTTTCAGGGAACAAACTATTGCTCAAGCTGAAGAATTATTAAATAACATACTGAAAAATTATGATGATTGGACTATTCCTGAACCACCGGCTAAACCCACTCCAAAGAAGAGGGGTATATTATATCTCTGTCCTGAAGATATGCAAGAGGCAAAGAAATCTATGAAGGAAAAATTTATTAAAGTTGAGGATGTTAAAAATTTACCTCCTATTTAAGAAATACATGGGCTTAATACACCACCACTGCCTAAGTTGGTAGAGGTAAATTCTCTTTTGAAGTTCAATGAAAATGGTAATCCTCACAATATGCATCCTAGTCAATGCCTTTACGAGTTCGAGAACTACATTAGAAAACAAGATCACTTCAATGCAAATGTTATGGAACAATTGAAATATAACTCTGATATGATAGCTCGCTTGAGTGACTTGTTATTTAGAATTTCAAATGATGTTAGAGGTGTTGGAAAACATGCTTCTATGGTTCAAACCCAACTAGAACAAGTTGCTAAATCTCAAAGAGAATTGCTTGGTGAAATGAATCATAATATGCATGACTTTGCTATTAGAGTTGCAACTAGAGGAGGTAAAATGACTCAGGAACCACTTTATCCTGAGGGACACCCAAAAAGAATTATACAAGACTCACAAGGAAAGAACACTAGTGCACCTAGTCCTACTAAAAAGAAAAAGAAAAATAAAAATGATAGGGCTTGCATGCTTTTAGTGAACCTGAAATAGAAAAACCTCTTGATAATGAAAATGAAACTTCTATCTCTGATGCTGAAACTCAATCTGGTAATGAACATCCACCTAGTGATAATGAAAAAGATAAATATGATGTTCATGAAGATGCTCAACCAAATGAAAAAGAATCATATAATGATGTTGAAATAGAACCACATGTTGATCTTGATAACCCACAACCTAAGAATAAAAGGTATGATAGAAGTTTTCAAATACCTCTACCTACTGTCAAAATGAAATATGAAATGCTTATTGTTGGGGATATGCATATCCCCATTGAGGTAACTTAGTGATTTACGAAGTTCTTCGATTTCATGCTAATCGAAAGTGGTTGTTAATAAGACCTGATCAACCTTATTAATGAATCATTTTTAGTGGTATGAAGTTGATGAATTTAGTAAGCACTACCTTCTGTCTTTACTTTTTGTTTTTTGTTTTTATTAGTTAAATAAAATAAAATGCCATGTTTTGTCTGTTTTCTGAATTTCCCGTGCAATAAAAAATGACCCAAAAATAAAAGTGCTCAAAATGCCCTGGAAATTTTATACGATTTTTTTCTGAATATTTAAGAATTTTTGGTGCAAATAATACTAGAGGGAGGTGCACCAAGTGGGCACAACCCACCTGGGCGCGCCAGGACCCCCAAGCGTGCCTTGGTGGGTTGTGATCCCCATGTGGGCCCCCTCACTTATCTCTTTAGCCCACATCATCACTTACCTCTAGAAAAAAAATCCCCATTGCGCTCTCTCTCTCTCGCGCGCGCGCGTTCTTGAGCTCAAACCCGCGGATTTCGATCTCTTTGCTCGAAGCTCCATTTCCGAAACTATTTCGGGGGATTGTTGCTTGGTATGTGACTCCATCATTTGTCCAATTAGTTTTTGTTTTAGTGGTTTATACTTTGAATAAATAGCTACTCTTGGTGCTGTTGTAGATGAGCTTGCGTGTTGAATTCTTAGTGTTCTAAGTAGTTTGAATGCTTGCTATGGCCTCTATGTATCCCTATGAGTAGTTGCTATCAATTTTGTGAAGTTTTGTTGGGAATTTTTTGTGAACTAAAAATTCAGATTTTTGTTCATAGGAAAAATTGTACGCGGACATGAATATCTTCAGGAAGTTTGGCTCTAAGAAGAACTCCATGGGTGTTATTGGGGAGTCTTTTGACAGTGATCTCCAGCCTCGGAGGTTGGCGGAGGTACGGCCGTGCGAATGGCCACACACCCCGTTCCTGCAGGAGGCCAAAATTCATGAGGAGTTCATGCAATATATTGCTAATGCCGGCCTCACCGACTTCATCGCAGATGAGTGTGACCAGCACCTTCTCACAAACAACTTTGTTCAGAGCTTTACTTTCTTGCCTAGAAATAATTCTCCGGAAGTGAGCTTTGATTTATATGCTGAAAACCATCAGATTTCACTTACTGAATTTTGTGACATATGCATGATCCCATCTGATGGGAGCTTGGCCGAGCCTAGGCCGGCTGAGTTTGAGGCCTTCTGTCCCACTTTGACAGTGAGTGATGAGAGAGGAGTGTCGGCCATCACTGCCGGTGGCTTACATTTTCCTGCTGTTCGTTACTTTGCACTCTTCATTACCAAATGCTTGCTTGCTAGAGAGAAGGTGAGTGCGCTCAGTTCACCAGACCTTGATGTTTTACGTCGTGCATTAGAGGGCGACAACACGCATAGATTGGGAGCTATTGTGGCTCGTCGCCTCCATCTTAATAAATCTCAGGGTAAAATACATGGTGGGATTTTTGCTACTCGTTTGGCAGCTCACTTCGAGGTTGAGATACGCCCTCATGATTACCCTCTGGCTAAGGTTTATCTAGACCGAGCAGCCATGGAACATCATCACTTTCTTGCACATGATCGTCCTCACATTGCCATTCCTTACAACCTGGTCTATGGCGTTGACACTCGTGATGTTATTCCATTGCCTGCACATGCTTTGTTTGATTCTGTTGCCAGGGGCAGATACCAGATTATGCCTGCAGACATCATCGCCTACTGGAAAGCTCCTCAGGATCCCTACTACCCTCCAGAGTCTGCACAGGTACCTCAGCAGTGGGATGAGTGGATGCCCGCTCCTCAGGATCCCTACTACCCTCTAGGCTACTGATCGATTACCAAGCTAGGCCAAAAGCCTAAGCTTGGGGGAGTACGTGTTTCTCACTGACATTATATTCATATTCACTCATATAATTCTGTTTGTCGGTGTTCACACTTTTTCATTGTATCATCCATGCTTAGATTTATTTTCTTGCTTTCTTCTTGTGTGTTTGAAAAACTTTAGAAAAACCAAAAAAATTAGTTGTAGTGAATTTACTTTCTATGCATGCTTAGTAGTACTATTAAAAAGAAAATCCAAAAAGATTTCCTTGTTCTTCTTTTGCTTGTTGGGAGCTTTCCCGTGTAAATAGTTTTTCTCATTTTTGCTTTTCCCTTTTATTTGACTGTTCTAGAAAACCAAAAACTCCAAAAATATTTCAGTGTGTTTCTCTAAACTTCTTTTCTTTTTATTCGAGTCTTACCAAGGAGAAGACCACGATGAAAATGTTGAGTGGCTCTCATATGAATAAATTGTTGAACTAATAAAGAGCCCATTTTACCTTTGTCTTCTCCTGTTGAATAAAATGTCCTGCGGATTCCAACTTAGTCCATGGCACTCTTGCACTGTTATTATTCTCTTATTATTTGGTCGTGCAAGTGAAAGGAAATAATGATGATATTTGATGAATTGGCCGTAGCAAGGAGAAACTGGTATGAACTCGACTTGTTCTATCTGTGTAAATATGTTTGACCTAGTATCCAGGCTTCAGCCCATTATGATTAAACATGTTTTGCAATGACAATTAGAGATTATAGTTTCTCATGCCATGCATAAGTAGCTAGGAGTGAATAATGATTTATCTTGGATATCAACATAGCGTTAAAATGATTGTGATGTAGTATGATGATATGGTATCCTCCTCTGAATGTTCGAGTGGCTTGACTTGGCACATGTTCATGCATGTAGTTGAATCAAAACCAACATAGCCTCTATGATATTTATGTTCATGGTGTTCATATCCTACTCATGCTAGTGTCCAATGTTACTTATGCATAATGCCTAGTTATGATCGTTGTTGCTCTCTAGCTGGACGCTTCTCAATCTAATTGCTAGCCTTCGCCTATACTAAGTGCGAACTCTGCTTGTACATCAAAAACCTTGAACCCAAAGTTATTCCAGATGAGTCCACCATACCAACCTATATGCGGTATTACCCTACCATCCTAAGTAAATTTTCATGTGCCACCTCTAAAAACTTCTAAAAATTATCCTTTTTGTGTGCCTGGATCATTCATGGAACGATAGGAGGTGGTCAATATCTTCCATGCTAAGCGGGTTATTCCTAGGTTGAGTGTTTATTCACTCGCTGTCGCATGAGAAAATGGGCGGTAATAGGGATTCCCAGCCCCGAACTAAAAAAATGCAAATAATTAAACAAAACTCCCCCGGGACTGATGTTGGTATGGACGGCACCCATTGTTTCGGACAAGCTGTGGAGTGTGATTGATGGTGGAGGGGGCGTAAACCTTTACTTTTATCACTTGGAAACCGCCACTAGCGTGCTTAGCATGGAAGATGTTGATAACTGATGGTCGTGAAGTGAATAAGAAGGGTGCATGCCTCAAAATATTATTTATCTCTATTTTAGAAATTGAGCTCTGGCACCTCTGCAAATCATTGCTTCCCTCTGCGAAGGGACTTTCTATTTAGTTTTATGTTGTGTCATCACCTTCTCAAACAAGCGCCAGAAACTGAGTAGAGCACAGTTGTCATGATTTATGCATTGCGTATAGCTAATGTTGGGTGCATCATGATTGGATCTTTTATACCATGAATTACAATGTTTAGTCGCTGCTTGAACTTTGGAGGTGCTCTGCGTTTATGTTTTGTGGTCTCGGAAAGGGCTAGCAAGATACCACTATATATCATAGTTGTTTTGACAACGTGTTGCGCGCCCAGCTGGGTTGTACCCACCTAGTGGCCCCGCGTACCTCAACCCTGATATTATAAATTCCTATTTTCAGAGAAAAAAATCAAGGAGAAAGAATTATCACGTTTCACGAGACGGAGCCGCCGCCAAGCGCTGTTCTTCCTCGGGGGGGGCAGATCTGGAGTCCGTTTGGGGCTCCAGAGAGGGGGGTCTTCATTCTTCGTCATCGCCAACCCATCTCCATCGTCAATTCCATGATGCACCCCACCGGGAGTGAGTAGTTCCTTCGTAGGCTCGCTGGTCGATGAGGAGTTGGATGAGATTCATCGTGTAATCGAGTTAGTTTTGTTAGGGCTTGATCCCTAGTATCCACTATGTTCTTAGATTGATGTTACTATGACTTTGCTATGCTTAATGCTTGTCACTTTGGGCCCGAGTGCCATGAACTCAGATCTGAACCGTTTATGAATTCATCATTATATCCATGTTTTAGATCCGATCTTGCAAGTTATAGTCACCTACTACGTGTTATGATTCGACAACCCCAGAGTGACAACAACCGGGCCCACTCTCGGTGATGACCGTAGTTTGAGGAGTTCATGTATTCACTATGTGTTAATGCTTTGTTCCAATTCTCTATTAAAAGGAGGCCTTAATATCCCTTAGTTTCCAATATGGACCCCGCTGCCATGGGAGGGTAGGACAAAATATGTCTTGCAAGTTCTTTTAATAAAGCACGTATGACTATTTACGGAATACATGCCTACATTATATCGATGAACTGGAGTTAGTGCCGTATCGCCCTAGGTTATAACTGTCACATGATGAATATCATCCAACGAGTCACCGATCCAATGCCTACGAATTTATCATATATTGTTTCTGCTAAGTTACTACTGCTATCATCACTGTTATGCTTGCTACAAATTACTGCTATCACTATTACTATTATCGTTGCTGTTGTCACTACTATCAAAATTATCAAACTACTTTGCTACTGATCACTTTGCTGCTGATAATTAATCTCCAGGTGTGGCTGAATTGACAACTCAGCTACTAATACCTTCAAATATTCTTTGGCTCCCCATGTGCCGAATCTATAAATTTGGGTTGAATATTCTACCCTCGAAAACTATTGTGATCCCCTATACTTGTGGGTTATCATACGTCCCCCAGGCTCGTGCCCCCTCCCCCCGATGCCTCTCCAACCCTAATCTTTGCTCTATAAATACCCAAATATTCCCCATATACCAGAGGGCACACCAAAAATACCGCCGCCACAAGTTTCTGTCCTCATGAGAACCCATCTGGAGACCTGTTCCGCTACTCCGCCGAAGGGGGATTCGATCATGGAGGGCCTCCACATCAACCTTGCTGCCCTTCCGATGATGTGTGAGTAGTTTACCACAGACCTATGGGTGCATAGCTAGTATCTAGATGGCTTCTTCTCCCTCTTTGATCTTCAATGCAATATTCTGCTCGATGTTCTTGGAGATCTATTCGATGTAATATTCTTTTGCGGTGTGTTTGTTGAGATCCGATGAATTATGGATTTATGATTAGATTATCTATGAATATTATTTGAGTCTTCTGTGAACTCTTTTATGCAAGATTAAGATAGCTTTGTATTTCTCTTCGATCTACTGATTTGGTTTGGCCAACTAGATTGATTTTCCTTGCCATGGAAGAGGTGCTTTGTAATGGGTTCAATCTTGCGGTGTCCTCATCCAGTGACAGAAGGGGTAGCAAGGTGATAACCCATAAGTATAGGGGATAAATTGTATCCTTTCTCGATAAGTAAGAGTGTCGAACCCAACGAGGAGCTAAAGGTAGATTTTATATCCCCTTCAAGTTCTATCCACCATCGATACAACTCTATGCGCACTTAACGTTCGCTTTACCTAGAACAAGTATGAAACTAGAAGTACTTTGTAGGTGTGATAGCATAGGTTTGCAAGATAATAAAGAACACATTAACGAAAGCTGGGGGTTGTTTATATAAACAAACAACTAACTTAGTTTTAGTAGAGACCTTTTTGTCACAAGAAAGTTATTTGTCCCTAGGCAATTGATAACTAGACCGGCAATCATCATTGCAATTTTATATGAGGGAGAGGCATAAGCTAACATACGTTCTCTACTTGGATCATATGCACTTATGATTGGAACTCCAGCAAGCATCCGCAACTACTAAAGATCATTAAGGCAAGACCCAACCATAGCATTAAAGTATCAAGTTCTCTTTACTCTCGTACGCAAACAATCCACTTACTTGGGTCTGTGCTTCTGTCACTCACGCCACCCACCATAAGTGAATCATGAACATATTGCAAACCCTACATATGTGATCCCTCATGCGTGCGCGACACGGAGAGCACCATAGGACAACACCAACAATAAAACATACAACTCAAACCAATCATGATCATCAATCAACCCATAGGACAAAACAGATCTACTCAAACATCATAGGATAGCCACACATCATTGGATAATAATATATAGCGTTGAGCACCATGTTTAAGTAGAGATTATAGCAGATAAAGGAGAGGTTACACCTCTGCATAAAGGGGGAGAGAGTTGGTGGTGACGACAGTGAAGATGTTGGTGTAGATCATCGTCACGATGATGGCCCCGGCGGCGTTCCCGCGCCACTGGGAGAAAGGGGGAGAGAGCCCCCCTCCTCCTTCTTCCTTGCCCCCCCCCCCTAGATGGGAGGAGGGTTTCCCCTCTGGTCCTTGGCCTCCATGGTGGTGGAGGGGTGGAAGCCCCTCCGAGATTGGTTCTCTCTCTCTGTTTCCTTCTGTTCTGCGTTCCTGTTTTCTGGCCTTTCACCGTTTCTTAAATTCCTAGAGATCCGTAACTCCGATTGGGCTAAAATTTTAACACGATTTTTATCCGGATATTATATTTCTTGCGGCGAAAGAAGGGCACCAACCACCTTACGGGGTGTCCACAAGCCTCCTGGCTGCGCCCAGGGTAGGGGCGCGCCCCTAGGGCTAGTGGGCCCCTCGGGCATCGTCTCACATTGATTCTTTTTCCCATAAATCACATACATTCCAGAATAAATCTCTGTAAATTTTTATCGCGTTTGGACTTCTTTTGATATGGGTATTCTGGGAAACAAAAAACATGCAATAAATAGGAACTAGCACCGGGCACTGGATCAATATGTTAGTCCCAAAAATAATATGAAAGGTTGCCAAAAGTATATGTAACGTATTGGCATGAAACAATAAAAAATAATAGATATGACGAAGACGTATCACGAGGCACATCTTTGTATATTGTTGCCATTAAGGATAAAAAGGTGGGTTTTACTCATATTGATTGGATCTATCCCTCTACATCATGTCATCTTGCTTAAGGCGTTACTCCGTTCTTGTTGACTTAATACACTAGATGCATGCTGGACAGTGGTCGATGTGTGCAGTAATAGTAGTAGATGCAGGCAGGAGTCAGTCTACTTGTCACGGTCGTGATGCCTGTATTCATGATCATTGCCTTAGATATCGTCATAACTATGCGCTTTTCTATCAATTGCTCAATAGTAATTTGTTTATCCACCAAATGCGTTCTTTCAAGAGACAAGCCTCTAGTGAAACAATGGCCCCGAGTCTATCTTTTATCATATTATTTTCAGGTCTATAAAACCAAAAACCCAAAAATTCCTTGCTGCAATTTATTTACCTTTACTTTATTTTGCACTTCTATTTATATTTTATACCTATCTCTATCCGATCCCATCCTTGCAAGTAACCGTGAAGGGTGAAAGTGCGTTATATCGACTAGAGGGGGGGTGAATAGGCGATTTTTATGAATTCTTCACTGGGGAATTTGCCGGTGAGGAAATTCCTTAGCGAAGAACTACTTGCAACAGAATAAGTACTCAGAAGTAAGCATGACAGAATACACACATGGTCATCATGATGAAATGAAAACAAACACAGAGTACAGAAAGCGTAAACACATGATAACACAAGATGAAGACAAACAGACTGAAGAAATTGAACTGAGGAAATTGAGAAAGTCTTCAGTCAAAGTCTTCAAACACAGATATGAATAATCACTCAACACAGTAATGAAGAAATGAAAGAGTTGAGGAAATAGAACCAGTAAGGTTGGTGAAGACAATGATTTGGTAGACCAGTTCCAACTGTTGTCTCAGTTGTACGTCTGGTTGGAGCGGCTGAGTATTTAAACTCGAGGACACACAGTCCTGGACACCCAGTTGCTGAGCACGCAGCTCAGGACACCAAGTCCTCACCGTATTCTCCTTGAACTAAGGTCACACAGACCTCATCCAATCACTCGTGGTAAGTCTTCAGGCGACTTCCAAATCTTCACAGACTTCGGTCACTCGGCGATCCACAATTCCTCTTGGATGCTCTAGACCATGACGCCTAACCATCTGGAAGAAGCACAGTCTTCAAAGGTAACAAGCGTCGGATCCACGCAGAATCAATCTCTTCAGTGATGCTTAATCACTTTGGGTTTGTAGGTGTTTGGTTTGGGTTTTTCCTCACTCGATGATTTTTGCTCAAAGTCCTCGGAGGATGGGTTGCTCTCAAATGACAAGTGTCAGTTTCTCTCAGAGCAGCCAACCAGCTAGTGGTTGTAGGGGGCGGCTATTTATAGCCTAGGGAGCAGCCCGACATGATAAGACAGAAATGCCCTTCAATGATATGATCGTTATGTGGATAAGATATTTTGGGACAGCTGGCGCGTAGCACAACAACGGTCGGAAATTTGACTCTCAAATTCCTCAGGGCTATCATGTTCCTCACTGTGTAGGCAATCTGCACTGGCGAATTCCTAACTCCTCAGTCAGAACAAATTCCTCAGCGACCAGAAGAACTTCGTCTCTGTCACTGAAGAAATTGACTAAAGTGTATGAGATTTCCAATGGCTTCACTCGAAGGGATTGGTAGGTGTAGGATTTTGAGTTGAGCATCACATGGAAATTTTTCCTTAGTATTTCCTCGACCCCCTTTAACAGTACGGTGTTTCCTATGACTCAAGAAGGAGAAAAACAAAACTATGAAAACGAAAGTCTTCAAGCTTCATATTCCTTGCATGAATATCAAGTCTTCACGGACACACCAATTTCTTCACTTTCAAAGTCTTCATGAAAGTCTTCAGGAATACCAAAATCTTCAGTTGAAGATATTCATTTTTATGGTCGACTTTCTCTGTAAATATCAAACTCCTCATAGACTTATAGACCTGTGTACACTCAAAAACACATTAGTCCCTTAACCTATAAGTCTTGAATACACCAAAATCACTAAGGGGCACTAGATGCACTTACAATCTCCCCCTTTTTGGTGATTGATGACAATATAGGTTAAGTTTTCAACGGGGATAAACATATGAAGTGTAAGTACTGATATTGAGGAATTTGATTGCAATATATAGAAGAACTCGCCCTGAAGATGTGCATAGTGAGGAATTTGCTTTTGAAGCAATGCACACTTGAAGAGTTGAATCATGGAGATCTCCCCCTATATCTTGTAATTCATACATGCATTTGACATATAATATGAAGAATTTGAAGTGCATGATGAAATATGGTGCCTGAAGAAATTCAGCATGCATGCAATAATATTAACGAGGAACAAGCATGCAGAATCAAAGCACAGTGCATCAAAAGTATCAGAGCACCATCGGTTTTAAGATTACAACTCGATCCAATAAAAGTTTCAGAAGAGCGAGAGTTGTAACTTAGCAAAAAATGCCCATATAATAGACCCGCTTGAAGACTAACTCAGATTTCTCCCCCTTTGGCATCGAATGACCAAAAGGATCGAAACTGAGGACTAACGCCCCTGAAGAATATCAAGTTGATGGAGGAGCGTCAGCGTTGTCGGGGTCGGTTGTCGTAGTAGGGCATGCCGCAGTGTCGTCCAAGTCTTCATTTTCATCAGTGTCGCGCGATGAAGAATAGGAGCTGGCCACCAAGGAAGGAACCTTGACCTTCTTGAATCTCTTTGGTGGAGGTGCAGACCAGTCAAATTCTTCCTTGAGACCCATTCTCTTCAGATCTTCTGCGCTGTAGACATGAGATAGAACAGCCCAGGTACGGTTGAAGGTTTCATGAAGGTAGTAGTGGTTTTTCTTCATTGCATTGTGTGTGGAGGTCATGTTGTGAAGAATTGAACCAAACTAACGCTTGACCCATTTATGATTGCGATCAACTTTCTGATGAAGACTGAGGAGTAACTCATGATCAGTCATCACCCTGGGTGCTGTGGCTTGAGGAATTTGCTTGGCAGAGGTGTTGGCGGCAGAGTCATGTGTGGTAGAGTCATCATTGGTGGAGTAGGATGTAGCCTTGCGAAATTGACCATCCAATGGACGAATGCCTTCATTTATCACAACAGTTGCCTTGCCTTTGTCATCAACTGAGGAAAATGTCCATTTGAGGACTTCAATTGGAGGCAAGTAGCTGCCGTGGTTCAGAGTATCAGCCTTGTAATTGAGTGAAGACCTTGTCCTGATGAACCTCATAATCCATGGTGCATAAGGCTTCAGCTCAAAAGGTGACATAGAAATATTGGCCAGAGTCCTCATGAAGAAATCATGGAAGTTGACGGGAACGCCATGAATGATATTGAAAAGCATATTATTCATGATGCCAACGACTTCTTCATCATTTGAGTCGTGGCCTTTGATAGGACTCATTGTCTTCGTCAGAATGTGATAGACAGTCCGTGGCACATACAGTAATTCCTTGACGAGGAATTTGGTTCGAGGGGCTTGCCCTGGCTTCAAAGGCTTCATCAGCACTTGCATGTAATGATTTGTAAGCTCAGGTTCACTGTAGACGCAATGAGCATCATCAAGGGGAGGACTGAGTGGGAGAGCACGAAGCAATTCAGTTGCTGGTGCCTTGTAGTGAGTATTTTCTGACATCCAGTCCAGCACCCAAGAGTTCATATCTTCAGAATTTCCTGTGATGTGCACCGTTGCATAGAATTAAAGAATGAGTTCTTCATTCCAATCACAGATGTCGGTGCAGAAATTCAGCAATCCAGCATCATGAAGAACACTAAGGACTGGCTCGAAGCCTGGCAAAGATTCCATGTCCACGTGAGGAATGTGTGCATGATCGAAGACTTTGTCTTTGTCGAATAGCACAGAGGAATAAAAATTGGCTTGACTAGTAGTCCGGAAACGCCTCTTCCTTATGCGAGCAGAATCATAGGGATTGTAGTCTGTGAAGAACACATGCTCGTTAAAGAAATCTGTAGCCTTGAACTTTTGCTTCTTTGAGAATGGATCCTTTGGCTTGGGCAGAGGAGTGTCAGTAAGTTGCATCACAACCTCAGGAATCGCAATCTCCGGTTCTTCAGGCTGAGGAATTTCTGGTTCCTCTTCAGTGGCAGTCTGCATGTTCAAAGGATCAGCAGCAGCAGTTTCTTCAGCACTAGTGGATGGAATTTCTTCATGCACAGATGAGGTAGGATGAGTTTCTTCAGAGCCCATTTGAACGGTTGGTGCAGGGGACTGAGGTATTTGTTGTATTGGGGTGAAGTGTGGAGAATTGGGATGCTGACTTTCCCAAAAGTCATCATTCATCATAGGCGTAGTGCATCCAATATCCACGTCTTCATCTTCAATTTCTTCAACGCCAGCCTCTTCAGCTGTGAACTGAGGCATTGGTGAGGAAGCAACAGGCGTTGAAGGGATCGTATCCACTTCAATTTCTTCATCAATCTGCTCTGACGAAGCAGCAGAATGATTGTATTCATCAGATCTGCTAGGGATCACATATTCTTCACCAAAAGGAACAAGGTCCTTTGATGGCAGGGTGGAAATCGGAACAACATCAATTGGATTTTCAAGTGAGCTGGCCATAGGCTTCGTTTTCTTCCGAGCTGAAGAATCTGAAGCAGATGATGCTTTCTTTTTCTTCACTGCAGCTCTCTCTGCAGCCTTGGTCTTCCTCACATCTAATGCAGATGGAAGGGTAGGAGTTGGTGTAGGCACAGGAGGAGTTGAGGAATCTGTTTGAATTTCCTCAGGCGCAACTGATGCAGTTGCCCTGACTTCTTCATTTTCTTCAGGTGCACCACTAGTGGATGCCCTGACAATGTCTTCAGCGGCTAGAATGGAGTCATCAGCCCTAGAACTAGCATTTTCATCAGCAGCCTGAAAGTCATCAGCGGTGCTGGCATGTTCTTTAGTTTGCTGAGTAGAGGCTTCAACTTGAGGAATTTCTTGTCGCAATGGAGCTGCAACATTGGTGAACTTCTCAGTCAGTTTAACGAACCTGACTTTGGCTCCTTGCCAATCAGCATAATAAGCATTGAAATCATCGCTGAGGGCTTTGATTTCAGACTGGATCTTGAGGAGTTCATCAGTTGTCATTTTGACAACGTTTTTCCTCAGGAACTTCTATTTCCTGAACTGAGCCTTCTTGATTTGTCTAGTCTTCTCAAATTTCTATTTCTCTTCAGTGATGAAATGGGTCAGCATGTGACTTTGGCCAGGAGTCAAATGAAAATCAGGCATAGGAGTGTTTGAGTCCTTGTGCCAGAGATCAATGTAGTCGAGGATCGCCTTTGGATCCAAAAGCAGTGGCACATTTGTGCCTTTGGCTCTAGCGGCCCTTTCTTGCCTGTCTCTGATGATTTCTGCAAGTTCATCATCATCAGCTTCATCGTCAGATGGCACTTGGAAGGCAACCTATTTTGTGACGCCCCGATAATTAGACTATAGTAAAACTCTCCTGATGATGCCATGCCATCTATGTTACTGTTGCTAATTAAGTGGTAGTTCAAAAACATTGCAAATTCAAAAATGAGTTAGCGACAAACACCCAAAGTTTTCAAAAGTCAAAACAAAAATGTTCGGGGGGTGCCAAATATTGCGTAGGTAATTATGGTGAAGTGAACACATTTTTAGAAAATGCCTAAATACTTTAAAATGAAATAAAACAGAAAAGAAAAATAAAGAAAAGAAAGAAAGAAAGAAAGAAAAGAACCCCCCCCCCGGGCCAGCCGGCCCAACTGGCCGGCCCATTCGGCCACTGGCCCAACTGGGCAAAGGCCCAGCCGGCCACTCCCTCTCCTTATCCCCTCACCCCGCAAACCCTAACCCACTCCCCGCACCCACACCCCACTCTCCCCACGACGCTCCCCTGCCGGACTTCCCCTTCTATGCACGTCGTCCCCGTCAACCTCCCCAAACTCCCCCGCGCCCATTGCCACGATCCCTACTTCCCCCGGTGAGGTCCAGGCCTCCTCTCTGTCCCTCGCCTCGGCGTACACCCCGCGCCACGCGTGCTCACCGTGCGCGCCACATCTGCCGCCGCACG
Organism: Triticum aestivum; assembly: GCF_018294505.1. Classification (NCBI taxonomy): domain Eukaryota; kingdom Viridiplantae; phylum Streptophyta; class Magnoliopsida; order Poales; family Poaceae; genus Triticum; species Triticum aestivum. The sequence goes on from NC_057795.1 coordinate 197,332,138, forward strand.
CGGGAGGCCCGCGCTGGCTCACCGCGCCCCGGCCCGCGCTCACCGTCACCGCGCCCCGGCCCGCGCTCATCGTGGCCTCGCCCCGCCCGGCGTGTCCCTGTACACGCGCCCGGGCGCGCACCAATGCCTCGCCCCCTCCTACGCGCTCGCCCGTGGCCGCGCCCCCTGTTCGCCACCCCCGCGCGCCCCTGGTGGTGCTGCTCGCGGATGCCGCGGCAGCCCGCTCCTCCCTCCATTCGCCCCTGTCCCGTGCGCCGTCGCCATCCCCGTCCTCCGCCCGGTTGGCGCCCGGCGAGCCCCGCCGTGGTCGCCAACCCCCCTGCTCCGGCGACCTGCCGGCTCCGCCCGCCCCTGTGGTGCACCCGAACGAGCGGGTGATGGGCACCCGTTGCGCCCGCGCCCGTTCGGGCGACAACCGCGCGCCCATGCGCCCGAAAACCGCAAGGCCCCTTGGGGCCACAGGCATGTGGGGCCCCGCCCCAGAACGTTTACAAAAATAATAATAAGAAAAATAATATATAAAATAAAATTAATAATAATTGAATTATTTAATTAATTATTTACTTAACTAAATAACTTAATTAATCTTGTTTAGATTAACCTAATCATTTAGTTAGACTAACTAAACTTGATTAGTTAGTCTTAGCCTATGGCATGCAGGACCCACATGCCAGGTTAACCAGTCAACTCTGTTGACTGCTGACGTAAGCATGACCTCATGCTGATGTCATTAATCCAATTTTCAAATTAATTTAAATAATTAATTAAATTCCAGAAATTCATAAAAAATTTAGAAAATCATAACTTTTAATCCGTAACTCGGATTAAATTATTTTCAACATGAAAGTTGCTCAAAACAACGAGAGGAATCCGGATACGCAGCCCGTTCGTCCGCCACACATCCCTAACCTGTCGAACTCGCAACTTTCCCCCTCCGGTTCATCTGTCCGAAAACACGAAACACCGGGGATACTTTCCCGGATGTTTCCCCCCTTCACCAGTATCACCTACTACCGCGTTAGGGCACACCGAACACCGCGTATTGTCTTGTTACTCTTTGTGATGCTTTGATTGCTCTGTTATTTATTGTGTTCCCTCTCCGTTACTTCTTTTCGATAGACCCTGAGACTGCCGGCGACCCCCTGTTCGCCTACGGTGTTGGAGACTCGTCCTTCTTGCCAGAGCAACCAGGCAAGCCCCCCCTTGATCACCAGATATCGCCTATTCTTCTCTATATTGCTTGCATTAGAGTAGTGTAGCATGTTACTGTTCGGTTACTCCTATTCTGTTGCATAGCCTGTCATTGTTGCTACAGTCATTGATACCTTACCCGCAATCCTAAATGCTTAGTATAGGATGCTAGTTTATCATCATTGGCCCTACATTCTTGTCAGTCTGCCTTGGTATACTATTGGGTCGTGATCGCTCGGGAGGTGATCATGGGTATATACTATACATACATATACTATACAGATGGTGACTTAAGTCGGGTCAGCTCGTTGAGTACCCGCAAGTGATTCCGATGTGGGGGCTGGAAGGACAGGTGGCTCCATCCCGGTAGAGGTGGGTCTGGGTTCCCGACGGCCCCCGGCTGTTACTTTGTGGCAGAGCGACAGGGCAGGTTGAGACCACCTAGGAGACAGGTGGGCCTGGCCCTGTTCGGCGTTCGCGAATACTTAACATGCTTAACGAGATCTTGGTATTTGATCCGAGTCTGGCTACTGGCCTATACGCACTAACCAACTACGCGGGAACAGTTATGGGCACTCGACGTCGTGGTATCAGCCGAAGCCTTCTTGACGTCAGCGACGGAGCGGCACGCGCCGGATTGGACCGCGTAACGTCACTTCCTTTATAATGGAGGTTGCTAGGTCTGCTTCCGGCCTCCCTCGCAACGTGCAGGTGTGCAATGGGTGATGGGCCCAGACCCCTGTGCGCATAAGATTTAGACCGGCGGGCTAACCTCTCTGTTGTGCCTAGGTGGGGCTGCGACGTGTTGATCTTCCGAGGCCGGGCATGACCCAGGAAAGTGTGTCCAGCCAAATGGGATCGAGCGTGTTGGGTTATGTGGTGCACCACTGCAGGGAAGTTAATCTATTCGAATAGCCGTGATCTTCAGTAACAGGACGACTTGGAGTTGTACCTTGACCTTATGACAACTAGAACCGGATACTTAATAAAACACACCCTTCCAAGTGCCAGATACAACCCGGTGATCGCTCTCTAACAGGGCGACGAGGAGAGGATCGCCAGGTAGGATTATGCTATGCGATGCTACTTGGAGGACTTCAATCTACTCTCTTCTACATGCTGCAAGACGGAGGCTGCCAGAAGCATAGTCTTCGACAGGATTAGCTATCCCCCTCTTATTCTGGCATTCTGCAGTTCAGTCCACTGATATGGCCCTTTACACATATACCCATGCATATGTAGTGTAGCTCCTTGCTTGCGAGTACTTTGGATGAGTACTCACGGTTGCTTTCTCCCCCCCTTTTCCCCCTTTCCTTTCTTCCTGGTTGTCGCAACCAGATGCTGGAGCCCAGGAGCCAGACGCCACCGTCGACGATGACTCCTACTACGCTGGAGGTGCCTACTACTACGTGCAGCCTGCGGACAACGATCAGGAGTAGTTAGGAGGATCCCAGGCAGGAGGCTTGCGCCTCTTTCGATCTGTATCCCAGTTTGTGCTAGCCTTCTTAAGGTAAACTTGTTTAACTTATGTCTGTACTCAGATATTGTTGCTTCTGCTGACTCGTCTATGATCGAGCACTTGTATTCGAGCCCTCGAGGCCCCTGGCTTGTATTATGATGCTTGTATGACTTATTTATGTTTTAGAGTTGTGTTGTGATATCTTCCCGTGAGTCCCTGATCTTGATCGTACACATTTTCATGTATGATTAGTGTACGATTGAATCGGGGGCGTCACAAGTTGGTATCAGAGCCGACTGCCTGTAGGAATCCCCCTTCCAACTCCTTGGCCAAAGTCGAGTCTAGACTTTACAAAACTTTTACTAACATGGCTGTGCCGCCCATGGGCCCACGTTGCCATTGGGTGGTATTAGGATCTTTTACTCCTCGTCTATACTCTGGGACTCTGATCTCTCTTCTATTCGGGTTTACTGAATTTACTAAAACCTAACTTTAGGATCTCGTTACTACTTCCTCCCGGAGAACCCCTCACTCCAGATGATTACTCCGTGAAACAGAAGAATTCGAAGATACTCTCTGATATTCTCTTGAGACCTTGTGCCTGTCGCCTTTTGCAATTCCCTACCACCGAAACATCCCTATGGATAAATACTTACACCTGTCGTTCTTACTTTTATTCCCAGTTGATCTTGTTATTACAAGATACCTCGAAATTCTCTCTATTGTTCCGAGAATCCTTTTGTGCCTACTGCCTTGCAGTTCCTTGTCGCCTGAATACCCCTACGGATAATTTGTCGCACTTACCGAGTATCCACTCATCCCCAGTTGATGCATGTATGTCACGAATCCTCGAAATATCATTCGATCTTCCGATAATCTTGAGCATCCTATTGCTCTTGAAATTCTTGATTGCTTGCATTATGGTTAATCCCATAAGTCTAGTAATCTTGTTGACATCCATTGTCATTGACATTTTGAGTCTGTTGATTCGATTTGTTGCGAATGCTCGCAATCCTCAAACAGATCCTAGAATTCATCCTTCCGGCTCAGACGTCGTTTTAATCATGAGCTGGTTCTCGCCAATTAAATTGTCGTCGATTGTGCCCCTAAGTATTGAACTTATCCATCCTTGATCAGAGCGTCTGCTTCTGATCCTTCGCGTTGTAAATCATAATTCCTTAGCAATTGCGCTCTAAGTTATTCAGTTGTTTCTATAATCCAATGTCTTTGCCTTGCTTCTTCCTCTGGTTGTGTGCCGATACTCACCCTAGATCCTTGTGGGATTTTATCCGACAATGTCCTTCATATTCAATAACCTTGAGCCTTTCGTAGGATATATACCACCTTTAGTAAATTGTATCCTCTGCTTTGTCAACCATACTCTGCTATCGAGCTTGTGTTATTTACTCCTGAAGTTTGTGGTATATGTTCCTAAGAGGCCCCGATGGGTTGGACATAATGCTTCTCTAAACTGTGTGACCCCGGAAACTATGATGGGTCATACTCCACTAGTGTTATGTCAGATAAAATTTCAAGACACAAATTCGTTGAAGGCGAGAAGTGAATGAAAGGTTATGCATTAAAGAAGTGGGAGTCGACCTTGAACTTTGTGTTCATGCCCATGGACACGATGTAGATCCTATTATAGAAGCTTCTTGTAATAATAACTATTTCCTTGATATGAAATCAGCTGGTATCTACGTATTGATCATTTGCAGTCGTGGTCCCGACCACATTTTCTCTTTGATTCCATTTATCGGACAAGTTAAAGTACTTGCCTTTTGCAGATCAATACGCTTGCCCAACCTCTATTTTGATCTTCCTCGAGTATTAACCTCTGGTATCTCGAGGACTATGTTGCTTCCTGCGAGTCTTCATCTAGTATTGCTTCTCACCGATCTCGGATTCCCCCCAGGTTCTGATTTATTAGTCACTCGAGAACACAGATAAGTGAATCGATTCCGCACTCCGATTCAATAACTCTAAGTAATTCTTGTTGCTTACGAGTTTAATAATCCTTCAAGTCATTCCTAGCCTTATCGGCCATATCATTATCGTGCAAACTTCTAACTGTGCTACCTGGTCCTTCTTCCCGGAGCACAAAATTTTCGACGATGAGCTAAGCTTACGTCGATCTTCCTCGTCCTATCAGTTCGCCTTGAACAACAATCTTGATTTCAAGTTTGTGTCCTACCCATGGTTCCAATAACCTTCCGCTACCTCATTCCTTTGACTTGATGTCGTCGCTGATTGATTACATCTTATTGAAATCTCTCAACAAATTTATCGTGGTCATCGTCAACATTTTGACTCCTTCCAGGATACCAATCGAATTCATGATGATGAGTACCACCCTCGTCCCTTGGTAATTTGAGTTACCATCGACAACATCCTTGCCTTCCTTCTGTTACAAACTTATTCCTGTTATGGATGCAACTTGCAATCCAGCTTGTCTTATGTTCTACCTTGAAGTATTACTATCTCTAATGTCGAGGATGTTGTGAGAATTTCACCACCTCTTAAGAAATTCTTGTTGCAGCGATGCTTCTCGCCATCACCATTCTTTCTTGGTCCCCGTGTTGGTTCTAACCAGGATACCAACAGATGAACGGTGCTATTTGGATTCTGCCCTTCTAGCAACCCTATTGCTTTGAAGTTAATGGTCGGCCATTCATTCTTAGACATTTGGTTATCGAATCACCATTATAACATTGGTCGTGCAACCCAACCCATATTCCGGGCGCACCTTTCCACCAATGTTTAATTGAGTATGTTTTCCTCGAGCATACCTCATTATATCATTTGATCTGACAAATGCTATCTCCCTGTTCACCTAATTGTGGAAATCCATCTTTTGGAAAATCCCAATGAATTTCGCTGAGTTCATCAGCCACCTCCTCATCCTCTCCTTGGTTTAATGATGAACTCATGATTCGGAACTTGCTTCCATAGTTTATTTCCCGAGAATCTTGCAACTCCATCACATCAAATTGAGTTGCACCTTTTCTTCTCAGGCATCCTGAGTCCTTGACACCAATCAGATCTGAATTCCGGTCAGATATGATGGTTGGAACATACTTTTAAGAGTTATAACATTGGTCCTCTTATGACTCGGTAAGGTGATGTCATGCCTAGCACTCCTGACCAAGGGACCCAGTGTTATAGTTTCCTTTTTAACAAGGATAGTCATTTTCCATGAGGAAATGGAATACCTTGTTTAATAAGTTCATTCTGATGGATCCTTTGTGTATCCAAAAATCCGACCTTTGCTTGAAACCCATGTCAATGCTAACTCAAAGCAAGTCTGTGGTACTCCGATTTTCAACAAGAACATTTGAAGCCCAATGCTAAATGTTTCTTTCTTAATTATCCTAACACCGTTGTATGGGTAATGCCATGAAAATTCTCTCCCATTACCTAAATGGTTTTCTACGTTATATCCTGTCATGGGCATCATGCTATGCTTGTCCTTGGGAAGGATATACCCCTGAATTATGTGTTTAAACACATTTTTCTTTCCATTATTCTGATTAAATCGGATAAACACGTTTCCCTTTCCATTAGTTTGTTTAAACCCTTTCTATGATCTATATGATATAAGCAGTAACAGTTCCCTGCTTGTGCAAACACCTCGGTGTACCGCTCTGTCAGTAAGACCCTGTTACTATTGTTGATGACATTCCGGTAGCCACCGATGGACGAGAACCTAGCCTATTGGCCCGCCTCGTTTCAACAAGCAGGAAAATGGTTCTCTTCGTCCCTCGCCCTTGGTACCGATGTTGTTACTGACATATAACTGATAGGCTAACCTCTGACATGCCTTGCTTACATGATCGTGCAAGACGTCATCGCCCTTCCTACTTTTAACCCACATGGTGGGCCCATAACCCACAGGTCCCAGGATCGAAACCTGACTCTCCTGTACACCTTGTTGACAAAGTTATACCTTACTCTTGGTTTCGTGTGTAATTCATGAGCCACCTTCCTAGTGCTCTATTCTGGTATTAGACGCAATACTTACTCTCGCTGCCCGGAACCACTTTCTCACTCTGGTTCAGACTTCGAGCAACTATCTATCCGCTTGGAACCTCTTATTGTACCTTCGTACCTTACTCTTGATGTATTCTATATGTTCAACTCGAGAGATAATCTTATGCTCCTTCATGGGTTAACCCCAAGATTGCTTCCCTCAAAAGCATTATGCCGTAGCTGAGCTGCCCCTTATACTTTTGTAAGTACGATGGAGTTCCCGAAGAAAGGACGACAACTTTATCATGATGCATTGGAATAAAGAATTGAAGACATCAACGAAAGGGATTAACTCCTTCGAGAAGATCCTTTAGAATACCATAACCAGAACTTCCCCCTTACTCCCCTCTTAAATCTCGGGACGAGATTTCATGTAGTGGAGGAGAATTGTGACGCCCCGATAATTAGACTATAGTAAAACTCTCCTGATGATGCCATGTCATCTATGTTACTGTTGCTAATTAAGTGGTAGTTCCAAAACATTGCAAATTCAAAAATGAATTAGCGACAAACACCCAAAGTTTTCAAAAGTCAAAACAAAAATGTTCGGGGGGGGGGGTGCCAAATATTGCGTAGGTAATTATGGTGAAGTGAACACATTTTTAGAAAATGCCTAAATACTTTAAAATGAAATAAAACATAAAAGAAAAATAAAGAAAAGACAGAAAGAAAGAAAGGAAAAGAACCCCCCCCCGGGCCAGCCGACCCAACTGGCCGGCCCATTCGGCCATCGGCCCAACTGGGCAAAGGCCCAGCCGACCACTCCCTCTCGTTATCCCCTCACCCCACAAACCCTAACCCACTCCTCGCACCCACACCCCACTCTCCCCACGACACCCCCCTCCTCTCCCGATCTGGATTGGGATCTAGAGGAGGCCGATGCCGCCCGACGCCGCCCCGTCCACCCCTCCTCCCCGGCCGGCCTCTGCTTCCTCCCGGCGCCGCCCCGCCATCGCCGCCTCGACCCCGACTCCGTCGCCCGAAGCATCCCGGACGCCGCCGGACTTCCCCTTATACGCACGTCGTCCCCATCAACCTCCCCGAACTCCCCCGCGCCCATTGCCACGATCCCTACTTCCCCCGGTGAGGTCCCGGCCTCCTCTCTCTCCCTCGCCTCGGTGTACACCCCGCGCCGCGCGCGCTCACCGTGCGCGCCACATCTGCCGCCGCACGCGGGAGGCCCGCGCTGGCTCACCGCGGCCCGGCCCGCGCTCACCGTCACCGCGCCCCGGCCCGCGCTCACCGTGGCCTCGCCCCGCCTGGCGTGTCCCTGTACACGCGCCCGGGCACGCACCGATGCCTCACCCTCCCCCCTACGCGCTCGCCCGTGACCGCGCCCCCTGTTCGCCACCCCCGCGCGCCCCTGGTGGTGCTGCTCGCGGATGCCGCGGCAGCCCGCTCCTCCCTCCGTCCGCCCCTGTCCCGTGCGCCGTCGCCATCCCCGTCCTCCGCCCGGTTGGCGCCCGGCGAGCCCCGCCGTGGTCACCAACCCCCCTGCTCCGGCGACTTGCCGGCTCCGCCCGCCCCTGTGGTGCGCCCGGACGAGCGAGTGCTGGCACCCGTTGCGCCCGCGCCCGTTCGGGCGACAACCGCGCGCCCATGCGCCCGAAAACCGCAAGGCCCCTTGGGGCCACAGGCATGTGGGGCCCCGCCCCAGAACATTTACAAAAAAAATAAGAAAAATAATATATAAAGTAAAATTAATAATAATTGAATTATTTAATTAATTAATTACTTAATTAATTAACTTAATTAATCTTGTTTATATTAACCTAATCATTTAGTTAGACTAACTAAACTTGATTAGTTAGTCTTAGCCTATGGCATGCAGGACCCACATGCCAGGTTGACCAGTCAACTCTGTTGACTGCTGACGTCAGCATGACCTCATGCTGATGTCATTAATCCATTTTTCGAATTAATTTAAATAATTAATTAAATTCCAGAAATTCATAAAATCTTTAGAAAATCATAACTTTTAATCCGTAACTCGGATTAAATTATTTTCAACATGAAAGTTGCTCAAAACAACGAGACAAATCCGGATACGCAGCCCTTTCGTCCGCCACACATCCCTAACCTATCGAACTCGCAACTTTCCCCCTCCGGTTCATCTGTCCGAAAACGCGAAACACCGGGGATACTTTCCCGGATGTTTCCCCCCTTCACCAGTATCACCTACTACCGCGTTAGGGCACACCGAACACCGCCTATTGTCTTGTTATGCTTTGTGATGCTTTGATTGCTCTATTATTTATTGTGTTCCCTCTCCGTTACTTCTTTCTGATAGACCCTGAGACTGCCGGCGACCCCCAGTTCGCCTACGGTGTTGGTGACTCATCCTTCTTGCCAGAGCAACCAGGCAAGCCCCCCTCCCCCTTGATCACCAGATATCGCCTATTCTTCTCTATATTGCTTGCATTAGAGTAGTGTAGCATGTTACTGTTCGGTTACTCCTATTCTGTTGCATAGCCTGTCATTGTTGCTACAGTCATTGATACCTTACCCGCAATCCTAAATGCTTAGTATAGGATGCTAGTTTATCATCATTGGCCCTACATTCTTGTCAGTCTGCCTTGCTATACTATTGGGCCGTGATCACTCAGGAGGTGATCACGGGTATATACTATACATACATATACTATACAGATGGTGACTAAAGTCGGGTCAGCTCGTTGAGTACCCGCAAGTGATTCTGATGTGGGGGCTGGAAGGACAGGTGGCTCCATCCCGATAGAGGTGGGCCTGGGTTCCCGACGGCCGCCGACTGTTACTTTGTGGCAGAGCGACAGGGCAGGTTGAGACCACCTAGGAGACAGGTGGGCCTGGCCCTGTTCGGCGTTCGCGGATACTTAACACGCTTAACAAGATCTTGGTATTTGATCCGAGTCTGGCTACTGGCCTATACGCACTAACCAACTACGCGGGAACAGTTATGGGCACTCGACGTCGTGGTATTAGCGGAAGCCTTCTTGACATCAGCGACGGACCGGCGCGCGCCGGATTAGACCGCGTAACGTGACTTCCTTTGTAATGGAGGTTGCTAGGTCTGCTTCCGGCCGCCCTCGCAACGTGCAAGTGTGTAATGGGCGATGGGCCCAGACCCCTGCGCGCATAGGATTTAGACCGGCGGGCTGACCTCTCTGTTGTGCCTAGGTGGGGCTGCGACGTGTTGATCTTCCGAGGCCGGGCATGACCCAGGAAAGTGTGTCCGGCCAAATGGGATCGAGTGTGTTGGGTTATGTGGTGCACCCCTGCAGGGAAGTTAATCTATTCGAATAGCCGTGATCTTCGGTAATAGGATGACTTGGAGTTGTACCTTGACCTTATGACAACTAGAACCGAATACTTAATAAAACACACCCTTCCAAGTGCCAGATACAACCCGGTGATCGCCTTCTAACAGGGCGACGAGGAGAGGATCGCCTGGTAGGATTATGCTATGCGATGCTACTTGGAGGACTTCAATCTACTCTCTTCTACATGCTGCAAGACAAAGGTTGCCAGAAGCGTAGTCTTTGACAGGATTAGCTATCCCCCTCTTATTCTGGCATTCTGCAGTTCAGTCCACTGATATGGCCCTTTACACATATACCCATGCATATGTAGTGTAGCTCCTTGCTTGCGAGTACTTTGGATGAGTACTCACGGTTGCTTTCTCCCCCCTTTTCCCCATTTCCTTTCTTTCTGGTTGTCGCAACCAGATGCTGGAGTCCAGGAGCCAGACGCCACCGTCGACGACGACTCCTACTATGCTGGAGGTGCCTACTACTATGTGCAGCCTGCGGACGACGACCAGGAGTAGTTAGGAGGATCCCAGGCAGGAGGCTTGCGCCTCTTTCAATCTGTATCCCAGTTTGTGCTAGCCTTCTTAAGGCAAACTTGTTTAACTTATGTCTGTACTCAGATATTGTTGCTTCCGCTGACTCGTCTATGATCAAGCACTTGTATTCGAGCCCTCGAGGCCCCTGGCTTGTATTATGATGCTTGTATGACTTATTTTATTTTTAGAGTTGTGTTGTGATATCTTCCCGTGAGTCCCTGATCTTGATCGTACACGTTTGCGTGTATGATTAGTGTACAATTGAATCGGGGGCGTCACATGTTTCTTCTTCAGATTTGGCCGAGGACCTCGACCAGCTATTGCCTTTGTCTTCAGTAGAGTGGGGCCTGATGAAGAGTTTGGTTCAGCTGAGGAACTCGCCCAGACACCAGAGGCAATAGAGATGCCTGCAGTCCTTTGGCACGTGGCCAGATGTACAGTTGTTGAGGACTTTGCCGGAGCAACTGAGGACTTTGGGGGAGGAGCTGAGGACTTTGGAGGAGCAGGAGCAGCATGAGGAACTGGCCGTGAGGGCTTTGAAGAATCTGGCCGTGAGGGCTTTGAAGATTCTGGCTGTGAGGGCATTGCTGAGGAACTTGGCCGTGAGGGCATAGTTGGTGAAGCACTTAGCTTGTGATCGGGCTTCTTGGCCATTAATTTTCTAGGCCTGACAGAGGCCTTAGTGGCAGCAGCAGTAGCAGAGTCTTCATAGAATTTCCTCACTGCTTCTTTGGCTTGTCTTGCCAACTTGGCTTGGCGTTTGGCCCATTCTTCAGGGAAATCCTCACCACGCTTGATGCTGGTGGGGTCAGCTTCTTGGCCAGGTGCCAATGGAGCTCTTGGGCATGGAGGATTTAGAGCAAATTTCTTCATATACTTTGGAGTTACATATCTGTACTCCCTCCATTCTCTTGCCCATCTCCTTTCAATCCTCTGTATGTGCACCTTGCGCTGATTTTTGTTCTCCTTTCCGAACTTGGCCTCATCAGATGTGCAATAGTCAGCATAGATGTTCTCAGGTATTTCAAAAGCATTCATGACCTCATGCTTCTTTCCTCCTTTCTGTGGTTTCTTACCTTCTGCCATATTCTTCAGTTGAGGGATTTGAACAATCGAATTCTCTGAAGAAGTATGCAACTTTTTTTTCAAGGAACGCTGCAAATGAGTTAAGTTGATGATAACCTAGTGATTCAGTAGCGGACATGAGTACCTGTGAACAGAGTATAGTTGCAAGGAATTTGAAGAGGTCATATGCGTTATCAGAAAGTTTTCAAAAAGAACAAGTTTGAGGAATTTGACCAGATGAGTCTTGAAGAATTTCACTAAGCATTCTTTGTCTTAGGTTCCAGAGTTGTATAGATTGAGGATCCACACAATTAAGGAATCTTGAATATAAATGATGCTTATAGAAACAAATCAAGAACATATGACTAGTGAGGTGTTTTGTGTGTGAGGATTTGAAGAATAAAACACCTTTGAAGATTTTGTAGAGAAAATTTGAATCAAAGAGGGCAGTAAAAGTAACTTTTAATTACCCTGGATGAAGAACACGACGAACTGAGAAGTGTAGATTTGAAGCTCGTCAGTTCAGATCTTCCACGCCCTAACTTGGCGGAGGAAGACAGCTACGGCGGCGGCGGAGTGAAGATTTCCGCGGCCGGCATGAGTACGACAACGATGATGTCGAGGCAGTGAATCTCTTCCTCACCGGCGATGATGGAGTAGCGGCGGCGCTAGGGTTTGAGAAGCTCGAGCGAGAGAGAGAGCGGTCGAGCGGAGTAAAGGAAGTGAGGAAGGGGAGAGGGGGTATTTATAGTCGCAGTGAAAAACTGTTCGCCCGAAGATTTAGGACGAACGTGCCCCTGACCCTTCTCATTCGCTTGACATGTGTCACCCACATACTGAAAAGTGGAGACCGTGTTAGATCGTGGGTGAATAGATAAGTCTATCGTAGGAAGCGGAACGGTTTGGGCGGCAAAGCCGAAAATTTGGATAAGATTAGTTTTAAAGTTCCATTCGCAATTTCTTCAGCTGACAAGGACACAGTGAAGATTTTGAACGAGTTTCAAATAGAACGCACGTGAAGAATTTGTGAATAGATTGGGTTGAGTATAGCATAGAGGGGGGAAGGGTCCGATCACATTCACTTAGCAGAAAATGCAACTTGAAGAAATAGCCATAAGTGAATGATGTAGAGGACATAAACCTATATATATATAGCCAATGAAGAAAAACAAAGGAAACAGTGAAGATTTTGCAAAGTTGAAGAATTAAAAAAAAACTGAAGAATTTCAAAAAACTGAGGAAAAACTCAAATTGAAGATTTTCAACTTTGGTGGTGGCGTGACCCACCGTATAAGAATGATGATTTCAGACACCGCGTACAATTGTCGTAGGGTTCTGAGAATCAAATTTTTCATTAATTTCTTCACACTTAGAGTGTTATTCTTCATTGATTGAAGAAAAACGTTTCTTCATGTGTTGCACATCTAAGTCATCAATTTTGCATAAGTGTTAGGATGAGTGTCTTTTTTCAAAGAACATTCGAAGACTCTAAGATATTTAGCTCACACCGCAACTTGCTAAATCTCTTCTCATCCAAGGGCTTTGTGAAGATATCGGCTAGCTGTTCTTCAGTCTTCACATGATCAATAAAGATGTCGCCCTTCAACACATGATCGCGAAGAAAATGATGACGAATCTGAATGTGCTTTGTCTCCGAGTGCTGAACTGGGTTGTGAGCAATCTTGATGGCACTCTCATTATCACAGTAGAGAGGCACATTCTTCACGTTGATGCCGTAGTCCTCGAGAGTTTGCTTCATCCACAGCAATTGAGCACAGCAAGAACCAGTAGCAATGTACTCAGCTTCAGCAGTAGACAATGATACGCACTTCTATTTCTTTGAGGACCAACAGACCAAAGATCGTTCGAGGAAATGACAAGTACCATAGGTTGATTTGCGGTCCACACGATCACCAGCATAGTCAGAGTCAGAATATCCAATGAGATCAAAAGTAGAGCCCTTGGGGTACCATAATCCTAGTGTTGGTGTGTGAGCTAGATATCGAAGAATATGCTTCACAGCCTTATGGTGTGATTCCTTCGGTGTAGCTTGAAATCGGGCACACATGCAAACACTAAGCATTATATCTGGCCTAGATGCACATAAGTACAATAAAGAACCAATCATGGAGTGGTATACCTTGTGATCGAAGTCAATACCATTTTCATTAGTGCATAGATGGCCATTTGTGGGCATAGGAATTTTGACGCCTTTGCAATCTTGCATGCCGAATTTCCTCAGAACATCCTTGAGGTATTTCTCCTGAGATATGAATATGCCATTGTGCTGTTGACGAATTTGAAGACCTAAGAAGAATTTCAACTCTCCCATCATAGACATTTGATATTCTTCACTCATCATATAGGCAAATTCATCACTATAACGTTGGTTAGTACAGCCAAAGATAATATCATCAACGTATATTTGGCACACAAATAGTTCGCCATCATAAGATTTAGTAAAGAGAGTAGGGTCGAGTGAACCGGGTGTGAAGCCATTCTTCGCGAAGAATTCCTTCAAAGTATCATACCACGTCCGAGGGGCCTACTTGAGGCCATAGAGGGCCTTGTCGAGTATGAAGACTTTGTCAGGATTCTTTGGATCTTCAAAACCTAGGGGTTGAGCAAAATATACTTCTTCCTCAAGCTTACCATTGAGGAATGCACTTTTCATATCCATTTGATATAAAGCGATATTATGATGGTTAGCATAAGCAAGTAATATGCGAATAGCCTCAAGTCTAGCAACAGGTGCAAAAGTTTCATCGAAATCAATTCCTTCAACCTGTGTGTAGCCTTGAGCTACAAGTTGTGCCTTATTCCTCACCACAAAGCCATTTTCATCTTGCTTGTTGCGGTAGATCCACTTTGTGCCAATGATATTATGCTTGCGAGGATCTGGATGTTTGACCAGTTCCCAGACATTGTTGAGCTCGAACTGATGTAATTCTTCTTGCATGGCCTGAATCCACTTAGGCTCTAGAAATGCTTCATCTACCTTAGTGGGCTCTGTGATAGAGATAAAAGCATAGTGCCCACAAAAGTTAGATAAATGTGAAGCTTTTGAGCGTGTGAGAGGACCTGGTGCTTCAATGTCATCGATGATCTTTTCAACTTGCACTTCTTTTGCAATGCGAGGGTGAGCTGGTTGTCGTCGAGGAACTTGATCAACATTTTCTTCAGCACCATTTTCTTCAGCATTTTCCTCAGGTGCATTAGCTCGACGATCTTCGCGTTCTGGAATGAATTCTTCAGTAGATTCTTTGGTAGGAATGACATCCACAGTAGCCTCGAACTTGATAGAATCCTCAGGTGCTGGTTCATCTATCATAGAAGGTAGGTGCTCTTTTTGCGAGCCATTAGTTTCATCGAACCGCACATCTACAGTTTCAACAACCTTGTGAAGAGCGTTGTTGAAGACTATAGGTGTGCGAGTCCTTTCCGTAACCACGCATAAAACCTTCATGTGCTTTCGGTGCAAATTTAGCATTGTGATGAGGATCCCTAATCCAACATTTAGCACCGAAGACTTTGAAATAACTCACATTGGGTTACTTGTCAGTGAGGAGTTCATAGGCAGTCTTCTTGAAGAATTTGTGAAGATATACTCTGTTGATGATGTGGCATGCGGTATCAATTGCATCAATCCAAAAATGATGAGGCGTTTTGTATTCATCAAGCATAGTGCGAGCCACCTCAACAAGAGTTCTGTTCTTGCGCTCCATGACGCCATTTTGCTGAGGAGTATAAGGAGCAGATAACTCATGAGTAATACCAAGTTCATCAAGATAGTCATTAAGACCGGAATTCTTGAACTCAGTTCCATTGTCACTCCTGATGTGCTTGATCTTCACACCAAAGTTGGTTGAAGCGCTCGAGGAAAATCGTTTGAAGACTTCCTGCACTTCATGTTTGTAAGTGACAATGTGTACCCATGTGTAACGAGAGTAATCATCAACAATAACAAAGCCATATAAAGATGCATCATTAGTGACTGCTGAGTAATGATTAGGACCAAAGAGGTCCATGTGAAGCAATTCGAATGGATGAGTAGTGGTCATGATAGTCTTCGCTGGATGCTTGGCCTTGGTCATTTTTCCTGCTTCACAGGCACCACACAGGTGATCCTTGAGGAATTTGACATTCTCAATGCCAATGACATGCTTCTTCTTCGCAAGCGTGTGCAAATTCCTCATGCCTGCGTGACCAAGTCGTCGATGCCATAGCCAGCCTTCTGAAGCTTTCGCTAGTAAGCACACGGCTGGTTGTGGTCCTGTAGAGAAATCAACAATATACAGATCTCCTCTCCTAAAGCCTTCGAAGACTTTGGAATGGTTAGCTTCCATGATCACAACACAACGATATCTTCCAAAGACAGCAACCATATCGAGATCACAAAGCATTGAGACAGACATGAGGTTGTATCCTAAGGACTCGACAAGCATGACTTTGTCCATGTGTCGATCCTTTGAGATCGCAACCTTACCTAGACCCAATACCTGACTTTTGCCTTTGTCAGCAAAGATGATATGCTTCAGATGTGACGGTGTTAAGGGAGCATCCATCAATAGGTTCTTGTCACCAGTCATGTGATTTGTACATCCACTATCGAGGACCCACTCGTTGGCTTTGGGTTGATCATCCTGCAGATGAATTAGTGCAACTTATGGTCTCATATACTTCATCAGTGAAGAATATGATATCAAGTTCATCAGTTCAATTTCGTCAAGCAATAGCACAGATAAGCAGTGTGAGGACATGTGAAATGAAAGTTCATTTCATCATGATTCGCCTGCATCCTTTCAGGCATTTTGTCAGGCCCCCAGCAAATTCTTCAGACGTTAAAGCATGTCTGGAGACCTGACCCTGCGGAAGAAGTTAGTTCTTTTTCTTCACCACCCACATCTGAAGGGGTGGCAAAGAATTCATCACTCTGCGAGCACCATATGAGAAAGGTGGCATAGAAGCTAGTCCACTTCGCTTCACATAAGAGGGGTTAGGGTAAGCATATGAATAAGCAGAGAAATTCTTCGAGGACTTATGAACATAATGATTAGAAGAATAATGCTCATATTCATAGCCCTTAGCTCTACCCTGTGAAACAGAAGGGTTAGCACGATGATGTTCATATGAGGATTTTGATCCTTTTGAGGAATTTGATCCATGTGAGGAATTTGGTCCATATGAGGACTTGGATCCATATGAAGAATTTGGTCCATATGAAGAGTTTGATCCGGGGTTCCTATTCTTCACTGGTGGTGTCATGAGGACATTCACCTGAAGACTTTCAACATAACTTTTGAGAACCCAGATTTTCTTCATAGGGGAACCGTTCCTGCAGTTAGTGCCAACATATCTAGCAAATACTTCACCATTCTGATTTTTGAATAGTTTATAGTTGGAGTCAAATGACTCATCAGAAGAATGAGGAGATTCACATGTAAAGCCAGATAAGTTAGATGGATCAACTGGAGGTCCCTTTGCAGCAACCCATGAGGTTTTGGGGTACTGCTCAGGCTTCCAATATGTTCCATCAGCATTGAGTTTCCTCTCAAAGGCAATACCCTCTTTCCTAGGGTTTCTGTTGAGGATCTGCTTTTTAAGCACATCACAAAGAGTCTGATGCCCTTTGAGGCTTTTGTACATGCCTGTCATATACAATTCCTTCAACCCTGCATCGTTAGTGATACTAGCAATGTCCTCAGATGAGGAATTAGTGATAGCAGAGGCAGGTGAAGAATTTGTAACATT